>NW_027397104.1:6219758-6314251 GCF_003265705.2 Callorhinus ursinus
TTAGTTTTGTGGACTGTTTCTTTTGCTGTGCAAAAGCTTTTTATCTTGATGAAGTCCCAAGAGTTCATTTTTGCCCTTGCTTCCCTTGTCTTTGGCGATGTTTCTAGGAAGAAGTTGTGGCTGAGGTCAAAGAGGTTGCTGCCTGTGTTCTCCTTTAGGATTTTGAAGGATCATGTCTCACGTTTAGGTCTTTCATCCATTTTGAGTCTATTTTTGTGGTGTAAGGAAATGGTCAGTTTCATTCTTCTGCATGTGGCTGTCCAATTTTCCCAACACCATTTGTTGAAGAGACTGTCTTTTTTCCATTGGACATTCTTTCCTGCTTTGTCAAAGATGAGTTGACCATAGAGTTGAGGGTCTATTTCTGGGTTCTCTGTTCTGTTCCATTGATCTATGTGTCTGTTTTTGTGCCAGTACCGTACTGTCTTGAGGATTACAGCTTTGTAATAGAGCTTGAAGTCCGGATTTGTGATGCCACCAGCTTTGCTTTTCTTTTTCAACATTCCTCTGGCTATTCAGGGTCTTTTGTGGTTCCATACAAATTTTAGGATTATTTATTCCATTTCTTTGAAAAAAGTGGATGGTATTTTGATAGGGTTTACATTAAATGTGTAGATTGCTCTAGGTAGCATTGACCTCGTCACAATATTTGTTCTTCCAATCCATGAGCATGGAACGTTTTTCCATTTCTCTGTGTCTTCCTCAATTTCTTTCATGAGTATTTTATAGTTTTTGAGTACAGATTCTTTGCCTCTTTGCTTAGATTTATTCCTAGGTATCTTACGGTTTTGGGTGCAATTGTAAATGGGATCGACTCCTTAATTTCTCTCTCTTCTGTCTTATTGTTGGTGTATAGGAAAGCCACTGATTTCTGTGCATTGATTTTATATCCTCCCACTTTACTGAATTCCTGTATGAGTTCTATCAGTTTTGGGGGTGGAGTCTTTTGGGTTTTCCACATAAACTATCATATCATCTGCAAAGAGTGAGTTTGCCTTCTTTTTTGCTCATTCGGATGCCTTTTATTTCTTTTTGTTGTCTGATTGCTGTGGCTAGGACTCCATATTCTTAAAAAGATTTGAATAGTCATTATCTCTATGAAACAAGTAAAGTACAACAAAGATTTATCAGGAATTAAAAATAAAATTATAAAATGAATGGCTAATTAATAGGGTGAATGCAGCTATACACTCAATTAGTTTGTTGGGGTAAAAAAAAATCCCCTGGAATCTAAGACAAGGAGAAAACAATGAAAAATATGGAAACATTTAGAGAGAGAGAGCATTAGTCCACCAAAAAAAACCTGTTGGCAACAATATGATAGAAGAACATTTCCTAATCTAAAACATCTTAGCAATTTTATATTTGCAAAGTGAACAAATCCACATTGTTACAAACAGAAGTAAAAAATAATGTGCACCTATATATTTCAGATATATGATCTTGCTAATGATTGACAATGATGTTACTTACAGGAAAATGAAATTGATTACCTACAAATGAATGCAAGTCATTGGCATGACTTCCAGTCACCAACACATGAAAATAAAAGGTAATGTTAAATTTCCTTTAAAATTCTGAAAAAGATACTTTTATCTAAAAATTCTATATCTAGCCCAACTAGCCTCAAAATTATGAGTGTATGTGTGTGTTCAGTCAAGTGAATCCTACATATTGTATTTGAAAAGACAATATTAAAGATCTTATGGCAAAATACTGGAAAAGAAAAGGAAAATGATCAACACAAAATATCACAGAAACAGATTGTAGTTGACGGCAACCCATGAGGCATCAATGTATCATGGGAGGAATTAAAGGACATTTCACTTCACCTTAAAGACTGGAAAATTCTCCTTCAAATAGCATGTTTACTTACTTTTCTACACATATAAACACACTGCTTATCCTGCATTTCTACATACACGATGCATTCAAATTGTCTTACAAACTCAGTATATGCACCAAACATTTCCAGCAACCTGGGTTAGGTGTACATTTTATACTGTTTGGAACTTCTTAATTCTGTCTGTTCAGAACAATTCTGTTCTGTTACATCAGAACAATTAATTTCACAACAGTGAAACCCTGCTCTCCACAAGCATTTTCCCAAAAAGAAGAAAGTGTGACATTGTTCTTTCTGCAGAACTGGTCTCTCAGCATTTTTACAATCAGAAGTGTTTCAGTCAAATCAGAGGAGATAAAAGAAGAAATTTCTTTTGAATTTAGTGAAAAGAAAAATATTCAAAAAGAAAAGCCTTATAATTACAGTCAGTGGAGTACCTGGTACTATGAAAATGACAAGATAAACCCATTCATGCTCCATATACAAAGAAAAATATAAAATAATGAAAGTGAATATAAGTTCTTTGTCCATGCAAAGAAGTACCCCAAATTTCTTGGCATAATTTTAAATCAGAAGTGAGATGGAGCATTTGTAACATACATCTAAGGGTCTGAATTTAAGATTATCTACATGTAAACATTAATTCACATTTTCATAAATAGGCCTTTTTTTTCCGTTCCAAATATCATGGAGAAGATGTCTCAAGGGTGAGAGCATATTGACTCCTGTCCCTTATTCATTACCATATTTTCAACTGTCATACTTAACCTTTAATCCTGTCACTGGTGTCTCAAGTACTATAGTGGGCAACAGTTTAAAGAAGCTATATTATGTTTCTATTGCTGCAATGAAAAATTACACAAAATTCATGGTTTAGAACAACACAAATTTATTATTTTTGTAGTTCTGTAGGTGAGAAGTCCAACACAGATTTCATGGGACTAAAAGTGTGTCAGCAAGGCTGGATTCTTTCCTGGAGGCTCTAGTGGAGACTCCGTTTTATTTTATTCTCCAGCTGCCAGCAGGCCACATACGTTCATTGGTTTGGGCCCCCTTCTTCCATCTTCAAAGCCAGCCATGTTGCATCTCTCTGACCATTCTTCTGAAGTCACAGCTCCCTCTGACTCTGACCTCAGCCAAGAAAGGATCTTTTAAGGACTCATGATTAGATGGGACCCCTCTAAATAATCTAGCATAATTTCCCATCTCAAGATACTTAATCATATCTATAAGGTCCCTTCTGTCATGTAAGGTAACATGTTATAGGTTCCAGTGACTAAGATAGGACATATTTAGGGGTCCATTATTCTGTCTATTACAGTCTACCTTCTACCCTGCAAAGCTTCACATTCTTCCACATACAAAATATATTAATCTGATAACATTCTAAAAAGTGTCAACCCATTATAGCATCAACTCAAAATTCAAAACCTTACCTAAATCTCATTAGCTCAAAAGTCTAAAACTCATCATGTAAATCATTTACATTAGATATAGGTGATGCTCTGGGAATAATCTCTTCTGGGGCATCCTCTCTATCTATGGATTTATGGAAACTGAAGAGGCAAGTTATCCATTCCTATAGATATTGTGGTAGAGCAGACATAAGACAACAGTTAACAAAAATTCTGGTTCAAGAAAGTCAAAAACCAAAGGGAAAAGTGTCATTGGTTCCAAGAAATTTCAAAATCCAGGTGGAAAAATTCCATTAGATTTAAAATCCTGGGATTAATCCTAGGTGGCTCAGACACTTGGGCTGTCAGTTCTGCCTTCTGAGGCATCCTTCATTTTGCATGAATAGTAGTACATGTTTTGCATCTGGGTGGTCTTATCAGCCTATTTCCTTTCTATAGAAATCTGTGGTTCCATCAACTTTATTTAGTTCAGTAGTCTCTCTATTCCTTTCAGTTGCCCGCCAGCAGTGTCTCTACTGGTTAAAATTCTGAAGACTCTTGTGGGTCTCCTGTACATGTCATGGTATTCACTCCATTAGACAAGATCTTCCACAGATCTTTTCTAGATAACCCCATCTCTGTGTTTGGCTTTTGTGGAGATGGCCTAAGAATAATGCTAGAGCTTCCTAGATGTTCTCCAGTTAGATTGAGGTTATATGTGAGACAATACTTTCATCTCCTCAAAGAGCCATTGGTATGAACAAATATTATGATATTTTGCTTTTCTGAGGTATTTGCAAAAAATGGTACAGCCCTGTGGGTGGCTTTTTCCTCTGAATCATAATTTACTAGTGGTAAATCTCTTAATTTTAGTGATTTTTTTTTCTTTTTCAGTCTGACTAGTCTGAGAATTTCCAAAATCATCCAAGACTGTTTTTGTTTAATTTTTTTGGTCTGTTTAATAATTCTTGCTCAGTTTATCTTTTCCTTCTACCATTTTACTATAAGCAGCAAGAAACCAGGCTTCATCTTCAACACTCTGTTCAGACATCTCCACAGTTAAATGTACTACTTCATTATTTATCGGTTCTGTTCTCCACATATCTGAAGGACCCAATTCTGCTAAGCATTCTGCCATTCTACAGCAAAGATTTTCTTCCTTCTAGTTTCCAGTAACATGGTCCTCCTTTTCTTCTCAGCATTTACCAGCTGTTCCTTTAATGTCCATTTTTTACTAATAGTCTGCTCACAATGATTTTGGATTCTCTCAGGTGAATTATATTTTCTCAGACCTATTCCTTGCTTTTTTCTCAGTCCTAATTAAGGGTAGTTTACATCAGTATTTTTACTAACTGTTCAAGGAAATCTAGCCTTTTTCTATTATGCTTCTCAAAATTTTTCCAGTCTCTTCCCATAGCCCAATTACAAAGCCATTTTCACATTTTTAGATAGTGGTTACAGCAGCATCTCACTTCTGGTACTGAATATATATTAGTTTAATATTGCTGCTATAACAAATTACCAAAAAAGTAGTGATTTAAACACTGCAAATTTATGATCTCACAGATCTGTAGGTTAGAATTATAACACAGGCCTTACTGGGCTTAAATTAGTTTACCAGCACAGCTATTTCCTTTGTGAACTCTAGGGGAGAATCTGATTCCTTCCTTTTCCTAGCTTTTGATGGCTAACCACATTTCTCGGCTATTGGCCCCTTTCATTCATCTGAATCCAGCAAATATGGTATCTCTCTGACCATTCTCACATCTTTTTTTTCTGACTGTAGCTGGGAAAGATTGTCTTCTTTTAATGAAACCTGTGATTAGATTTGGCCCTGAATATCTAGGACAATCTTTGCATCTCAAGATCCTTAACTGTAATCATATGTGCAAAGTCCCTTTTGTCATGTAAGGTAACATACACACAGGTTCTACGGATGAGGAATAGAATGTGGACATCTTTGTGAACCATTTTTCTCCCTACCACAGGTGGTCTCATCTGAATAGACTTGATCACTAACAAGAGCTTCTTTTCCTCTTGGACTACTTGCTGCCACACACCTCTATCTTTTTAATCTTTGAATGAGTGTGGCCATCTGTCTAATCATTTGGCCAATTAGCCTTGCTCCCTTAATCTCTATGGGTTACTTGGCAGCTGACAGTGAATACGGACTCAGATTATTGTAGGTCTTTTTGAAGCCTGGTTCCCTAGAAAACAGACTGCAAAGTAGAATGTACATTGTAGGAAGTTTGTTAGGGAGTGTTTTGGATATCTTCACTATAGAAAGAGAGGGAATGAAGCTGCTAGGTTTAGCAGAGAAAAAGATCAGACTGCAGTACAGTCTCAACAAAAGCCTCAGGTGGCCATATATTGGAGAAGGAGTTTCTAAAGCTAGAAAGCTACCCTTTAAATTATTCTGTGTTACAGCGAGAGGGCCAGGCCTTTATGCTGTGGAATCCACAAACCTTTGAATGCAGGCTGCCCACAAAGAGGTCAGTCAGTCTCTCCAATGCAGGGCAATTCCCAGAGCGGCTAGCAGTTGAGAGCCATCAGACAGCTGCACTCACAGCAGCTGGAGAAATAAGCCCTCCAGTCTTGAATGGGGATCTGGGAAGGGCATCACACCATCCACTATTCCTCCAGAGTTTGATTTTTTAAACTAGATCTGATCTTTGCCACATATATTCTTATAATATACGTGTTCAATGTTACTCTAGTGATGTCTGCCCAAGCCACTCATACTGCTATTGCCCAAAATTTGTGTTAAAACGGATCATTTGCTTGTTGATGTATACCTCTCCCTGTGCCAGTCTGTCCCTCTTGTCAACAAATGCTGCCGAATCATCCTGGCTCACTGTAGCTTTGATGTACTAAAATAAATTGGGTGGAGCTAAATAAGGCAATTTCCCCTTACACAGGGATCTTTATTTTCTGCAATAATCCAACATCCAATTTAGTCCACAGGGTGGGATGGTGTTAGGTAAAAGGAAGCCAATACTTCACATCCTAAAGTTACCTGCAAATGAGAAGTGGAACTGAGAATTCTTAATTCCTCTTTCATTATTTTGTGCTCAGTGACAGAGGTAGATTTGGAGTCAGAGTTGTATTAAAATTCAAGATCCAACATTTACTGATTTTGTGATCCATGGCAAAAAATCTTAACCACATTGATCCTCACTTTCCTTATTTGCAAAATTTAAATAATATTATCCTAATATTATTCAAGAAGATATAAATGATTTTGGCTAAACTGAAATATATAATATGCTTTATTTGCATATATATAGGTATTTTCATTTTTAGGAACATAAATTCTGTCTGTAAACAAAAAATTAGAACCTAAAAATTTAGAACCTAAATTTAAATTGGAGACATACAAGCCATTATTTATGTTACATCTCCTTGTAAAATAGACATATAAATTATATTTGTTATTTTCAGATTTTAAAGTATATGTATTCCTAAATTAGAAATATAATAATTAAATTTGCTTTAGAATGAAAATAAATGTCTTCTGAGCTTTTTAAACAAAAAAGATTTTAATTACAGTTAGCTAACATACAGTATTATATTAGCTTCTGGTGTACAATATAGTGATTCGACACTTCCATACTTCAACCAGTGCTCATCATGACAAATGTATTCATTAATCCCATCACCTATTTCCCCCATCCCCACACCCACTTCCCATCTGGAAGCTATCCATTTGTTCTCTATATATCTGTTTCTTGGTTTGCTTCTCTATTTTTCCCCTCTTTGCTCATTTGTTTTGTTTCTTAAATTCCACATATGAGGGAAATCATGGTATTTGTTTTTCTCTAACTTCACTTAGCATTATACTCTGTAGCTCCATCCATGTCATTGCAAATGGCAAGATTTCATTGTTTTTTATGGCTGAATAATATTCCATTGTATATGTATACCACATCTTCTTTATCCACTCATCAATCTATGGATATTTGGGCTGCTTCTATATCTTGACTATTGTAAATAATGCTGCAGTAAACAAAGGGGTGCATGTATCCCTTTGAATTCGTGTTCTTGTATGGGGTAAATACCCAATAGTGCAATGGCTAGATCATAGGGTAGGTCTATTTTTTAACTTTTTGAGGACCCTCCATACTGTTTTCCACAGTGACTGCACCAGTTTGCATTCCTACCAACAGTGCAAGAGAGTTCCCCTTTCTCCGCATCCTCACCACACCTGTTGTTTTTTGTGTTGTTGATTTTATCCATTCTGACAGGTGTGAGGAGTTATCTGATTGTGGTTTTGATTTGTATTTCCCTGATGGTAATTAATGATGAATACTTTTCTCATGTATCTGCTGGCCATCTGTGTGTCTTCTTTGGAGGAATGTCAATTGATGTCTTCTGACCATTTTTACTGGATTATTTATTTTGGGGTGTTTGAGTTTTATAAATTCTTTAAACATATTTGGTACTAACCCTTTATCAGATACGTCATTTGAAACTATCTTCTCCCATTCTGTAGGGTGACTTTTAGTTTTGTTGTTTCCTTCACTGTGCAGAAGCTTTTTATTTTGATGACGTCCCAATGGTTTATTTTTAAATTTGTTTCCTTGTCCTCAGGAGACATATCTATTAAGAAGTCACGACAGCCGATGTCAAGGTTACTGTCTGTATTCTCTTCTAGGATTTTAATGGTTTCCTGTCTCACATTTAGCCCTCTCGTCCATTTTGAATTTATTTTTGTGTATTGTGTAAGAAAGTGGTCCAGTTTCATACTTTTGCATGTTCCTGACCAGTTATCCCAACACCATTTGTTGAAGAGACCGTGTTTATTCCACCGGATATTTTTTTCCTGTTTTGTCGAGGATTAATTGACAATTATGGTTTATTTCTGGGTTTTCTGTTCTTTTCTATTGATATGTGTGTCTATTTTCGTGCCAGTACCATACTGTTTTGATTACTACAGCCTTATAATAAAATCTGAAGTCTGGAATTGTGATGCCTCCAGCTTTGCTTTTCTTTTTCAAGATTGCTTTGGCTATTTAGGGTTGTCTGTGGTTCCATGCAAGTTTTAGGATTGTTCTAGCTTGGTGAAAAATGAGGTTGGTATTTTGATAAGGATTGCATTAATATGTAGATTGCTTTCGGTAGTACAGAGATTTTAACAAAGTTTTTCTTCCAAGCCAATGAGCATGGAATGTCTTTTCGTCTCTTTGTGTTGCTTCACTTTCTTTTATCAGTGTTTGATAGTTTTCAGAATATAGGTCTTTCACCTCTTTGGTTAGGTTTATTCCTAGGTGCCTTATATATTTTGGTACAATTGTAAGTGGGATATTATCTTATTTTCTCTTTCTGTTGCTTCATCATTGGTGTGTAGAAATGAAACAGATTTATGTACACCGATTTTGTATCCTGCAACTTTACTGAATTTATTTATCAGTTCTATCAGTTTTTTGGTGGTCTTTTCAGGTTTTCTTTATATAGTATCATGTCATCTGCAAATGGTCAAAGTTTTATTTCTTCCTTACCGTTGGATGCCTTTAATTTATATTATGCTGTCTGATTGTTGTGACTATGATTTCCAGTACTACATTGAATAAAAGTGGTAAGAGTGGATATTTTGTCTTGTTCCTGAATATAGGAGAAAAGCTCTCAGTTTTTCTCCATTAAGGATTATGTTAGCTCTGCATTTTTCATATATGGCCTTTATTATGTTGTGGTATGTTCCCTCTAAACCAACTTTGTTGATGGTTTTTATCATGAACGGATGTTGTATTTTGTCATACGCTTTTCCTGAATCTACTAAAATGATTCTGTGGTTCTTATCTTTTCTCTTATTGATGTGATGTATCATGTTAAATGATTTGCCAATATTGAACCAATCTTGGAAACCAGGAATAAGTCCCATTTGATCTTGATTGTGATGTTTGATTTTTTTTTAACATATTGTTGGATTCAGTTTACTAGTATTTTGTTAAGGATTTTTGCATTTATGGTCATCAGGGATACTGGCCTGTAGTTCTCCTTTTTAGGGAGTCCTTATCTGTTTTTGGTATCAGGGTAATGCTGGCCTCAAAGAATGAATGTAGAAGTTTTCCTTCCTTTTCTATTTTCTGGAATAGTTTGGTAAAATTCACCTGTGAAGCCATCTGGTCCTGGTCTTTTGTTTATTGGGAATTTTTTTTATTACTTATTCAATTTCTTTGCTGGTAATTGGTCTGTTCACATTTTCTATTCCTGTTGCAGGTTTGGTAGTTTATATGTCTCTAGGAATTTATCCATTTTTTTCTAGGTTGTCTAATTTGTTGACATACAGTTTTTCATAATATTCTCTTACAATTGTTTGTATTTCTGTGGTGTCTGTTATTTCTCCTCATTTTTTATTTTATTTGAGTCCTTTCTCTTTTTCTCTTGGTAAGTCTGGCTAGAGGTTTATCAATTTTATTTCTTTTTTCAAATAACTACCTCCTGGTTTCATTGATCTGTTTTACTGTTTTGTTTTGGGGGCTTTTTTGTTGTTTTTGTTTTTTAGTTTCTATATCATTTATTTCTGTTCTAATCTTATTTCCTTCCTTCTACTTGTTTTAGGTTGTGTTGGTTCTCTTTCTAGTTCCTTTAGGTGGAAGGTTAGGTTGTTCGAGATTTTTCTTGTTTCCTGAGTTAGGCCTGTATTACTATAAACTTCCCTTTTAGAACCACTTTTGCTGTATCCCAAAGGCTTTGACCCATTGTGTTTATATTTTTATTTGTTTCCAGATTTTTTCTTGTGGTTGACTTCTAGTTTCGTAGCATTGTGATCAGAAAAGACGACTGATATGATTTCAGTCTTTTGAGTTGGTTGAGGCTTGTTTTGTGGCCTAATATGTGATCTATTCTGGAGAATGTTCCTTGTGCACTTGAAAAGAATATGTATATTAAGTTGATGGTCATTTAAATTTGAAATCATTATTTTCTCCTCTCCTCCCCAAATTTTAGGCCTATGGTGTCATATTTTACAACCTTTTATGTGTGAAGACTGATATTTTACAAAAATACTCATTTTTATTTCTTTTGTGTTTCTTACCCTCATAGTGTCACTTTTGGTCTTTCCTTTCCACTCAAAGAGTCCCCCTTAATATTTCTTGCAGGGCTGGTATAGTGGTCATGAACTCCTTTAGTTATTATAGGTCTGGGAAACTCATTATCATTTTTTTCCATTCTCTGAAGATGGCCTTGCTGGATAGACTGCTCTTGGCTGCAGGTATTTCCCATTCAACACTTTGAATATATCATGCCACTCCTTTCTGGCTTGTAAAGTTTCTGCTGAAAAATCCCCTGCTAGACATATGGAATTTCCCTTATATATAATGGTCTTCTTTTGTCTTGCTGCTTTTAAAATATTTTCTTTATCATTATATTTTGCCATTTTAGTTACCATATGTCTTGGTGTGGATCTGTTTTTGTTGATTTTGTTGGGGGTTCTCTGTGCCTCCTGGATTCAGATAAATGTTTCCTTGTCCAGATTAGGTTAGTTTTCAGCTACTATCTCTTCAAATAAATTTTTTGCCCCCTTCTCTCCCTCTTCATTTTCTGGGATTCCTATAATGTGAATGTTATTTTGTTTGATGGTCACTGAGTTCCCTGGTTGTTCTCATTTTCCATAATTATTTTTTTTCTCTGGCTTTTAGGTCATTTTTCTGCTTCTAGTCTGCTTTTAATTGCATCAAGCGTAATTCATTGTACTCTCTATCTCTGATTGATTGCTTTGTATCTCTCTTTTAAGGGTCTCACTGATGTCTTCTACTCTTAAGTCCAGTGAGTATCCTCATGATCATTACTTTAAATACTCCATCAGTCTTGTTACTTATGTCTGTTTCACTTAGACCTCCAGCTATGGCTTTGTCCTGTTCTTTCATTTGGAATAAGTGTCTTCTCATTTGTCTATCTATGTGCCTATTTCTCTGTGTTAGGAAAGTCAGCTATATGTCCTATTCTGAGGGTAATTGCCTCATGAAGAAGAGGTCCTGTGATGCCCTGCTGTGTGTAGTATCTCCGATATGTGTTGCATGTGCTCTGCTGTTGTCTCCCGGCCATTTTATCCTTGAGGCCAGTTGTCAGCAGAGGTTCTCTTTGCTTTGTGGGCAATGTTTGGTCCCTTGCTTGAATGTGGGAAATTTTAACTAAGTGTGCTCTGGTCTGCTTGTCAAATGAGAGCTGTAGCTACCACCACCAGAACTCAGGCTTCACAAAACTCTCAGGTTGGGAGACCCAGTGTTGGCATGGGTTTGGGTGGTCTTCTGTGAGAAGGGGCTTATGGTGCTGGGACTGAGACAAGCATGACTGGGAAGGGCAGGCCCACCAGAGTGTGTGGGAGGGACGGGGTTTGATGTTAGCAAGTTAGGTATTGAGTGTCAGGTGCTGGTTTGCCCTGCTTTCTCTCCAAGAACAGCCCAAGTGCCCTCTGGGCTCCATCTGAGCCAAGGCCACTGGCCTTTAGAACTCCAGGTTTTGAGCCTCACTGCTTACAAGAACTCAGGAAATTCCGCCCTTCTTGCTTTCTAAACCAATTGCTGTGGGGATTCTTTTTCCCCTTAAGCTCCCTATGTGTTAGTTTGTTTCTCACCATTCTCCATGACCACAACTCCCTGGTCTGTTTCTCTCTCAAACTGCTCACTGCACTTCCTACCTTCTTTGATGTGGCCTCTTCTCTACTTTTAGTTGTGGAGTTTCTTCTGCCCGGCTCCAGATAGATTTCTGGTATTTAGGATGACTTGATAGTTACCTAGTTGTAATCATGGGACAAGGCAAGGCTAGGGTCCTCCTACTCTGATACCATCTTCCCCTTTCCACCTGTCTTTTGAGGTTTTTAAAAAATATTTTCATAATCATCAGATCAAAGCACTTTTCCCTCCAGAAATGTGCATAACCAGAGAATTTTGAAGGCTATTTTTAGGACACATGAAGCCCTCGAAGTAGATGATGCATAATTCTCACATTTGCTATCAAAATTTTAAATTACTATGCATAGTATAAATATGGTTTAACAACTTTGTGTGCATACACACCTACACATACCTATGCACATAAAGGAAACAAAATGTTCCTGGGACAGCACCTATACTTATATATGTTATGCACTCTGATTTTTCCCATTCTATTCTATCTTATTTTATAAATACTATTACCTAGCCCTCTAACTTGATCTTATGACCCACTACTCCATCATAACCCATAAATGGGTCAATTCACAGTTTGAAAAATACTGTTGTAAGTTTCGTAGGATTCCATATTAAAAAGTAATGCTTGGGGGCTAAGCTAAAAATACAGCTATTAGCTGCTGCACCATAAGGAATTAGGTATATTTTAGTTGTGTTCAGTTTATAATTCTTAACATAGGGAAAGACTGGAAGCCATCACCATTAAATGAAGCCCAGTCAGTATCCAGTGTATGTATGTGTGTCTGTCTATCTAGAGAAAATTATATTTGAGAAAATTCTGAAGCCAATTTGAAATATGGTGCACTAGAAACACCAAGAGATGCACTGTTTTCAAATAAAAGTTTGTCTAATTTCAGTTCCTGAGATATTCTATTGTTTTCATGTATTTTCATGTCTTAAACTATCTTCTCAGTCTTAAAAAGAAATACAGATACATATGAATTAAAACCAACTTATGTGTATCACCAGGTTATTTAATTTTACAACAACTTCATTCCTTTGCTTCAAAATAGAAGGAATCAAAAGCATGTAAAAAGCAGAGTCAGGACCTGTCTCCATGCATTCACCTTGCTACCAGGTATCAGGACATATATGTGTGACAGAACTTCTGATTACATTTCTAACTCATACTTCAAAGGGACTCCAGATTATGCATCGTTGGATATATATAATCCAATGCTGGGGGCACTGCTAGTTTCATAATCAAATCACAAGCCATACAATTCAAAACTAGGCTAATATCACTCACCTTTTGTATTTTTGCCTTTCTGCTAGATTCAAGGTATAAGTAGCACATTCACAAGCAATTTTATCATCCCTGCATCCTAAAACTGTATTCTATTTTTAAGTAGAAATGGACAATGTATTTATTTCTAAATTAGTATACACAGTAAGGACTATTACATTAAGGACTATCTAATTTAGATCAACAGTTGTGTGTGTGTATTCATTGTAAATGCAGGTTTTTTTGGTTGTTTGTTTTTTGTTTTTTAATACATTCTGGACCTATTTAAAAATTTCAACAGTGGATGCCTGTATGAGGGGCACATTCCAAGCAGAGCCATCATCCGGTTACCACTTCTCTCACAGCATCCACTTGTGCTTTGCTCCTAGTAAGCTATGATTTAGAAAAGTTATTCAATAAATTATGCTTTCCTCAATTGTGAGGGATTGACAACATGTCAGTATTTGCTATACTTTTTAGAGGTTTACAGATTTTAAAAAAAGGATTATCTGGAAGACTACTATAAATATTTATACTTTGTCTATAGTATATTATTACTGTGGTATATTGATTAATTATGATTTTCAAAACTTAGCTAGGACTCATAACCCTTACTCTATATCATGGAGTCTTCTACGTTGTTGCTGCCCCTCTTGTTCTCTTCCTCTTCCCCTCCCCCTCCTCCTTTTCTTCCTCTTCCTCCTCCATCATTAATCATCTTTATAACAAGCCCTATCAGGTAAGCACTATTATTATTAGTCACCCGTGTAATGTCACACAGTAAGTAAATAGCAAAGCCTGGTACATTTTGTAGCAGTTTTTAACATCATCAGTTAGTTGTAGATACAAATTAGCATCTTGTTTTAGTAGCTGAACAATCCTAGATCTCATTCATCTGCCTGTGGAATTATTACTAGCTCACAAACATAAATACCAACCAAAAAATTTTTTTATAAATGTGTTTTTGTCTGTTGTGGCTTATAGAATCAAAATGGTTGTTTGTTAAAGATACCAATAGCTCAAATTCTACCAATAACTGACTTATCTTTCAGGGCTTGAGATACTTTTCAAGGAATATTTGAATTCATGCAAACAATAAAGATAGATATTTGTAATTGAGTGACCCAGCTGCTGACTAATAAGAATGATGAGTTAGTGAAAATGCCCAAATCTTATCTCATAGAGGAAGTGAATGTGGTACATTTGGTCATGTTGTATACTTGCTACTGATGGTGGGGATTATAGCAAGTTTCTTTTTCCTCTCCACTGTTTGCCAACCTGGACTCTTTTCTCTTTCTTTCCAAGGAGAATGATGTGGTTGAAATTCTTCTATAGACTGTCTATAAATTCTCTTCCAAGAGATACCCAATTCCCAAGGAATTTCATTGACCTAGCTGATAGGAACAATCATTATTCTTAAAGTATTATGCAACAGAAAATGTGATAGAAAATACTTAAAATCAGAATTTCTAAATGGAAGGGTGAGGTTAAGGAAGTCTGAAGAACTTTAGATGTTAAGACTCCTTTTGGATTGTAACAGTACTCATGAAACTATTATAAGAATTCTTGTAATCAAGAAAATAAATTATGCCAGAATTTCCCGAAACTTCTGAATATGAAGTCTCTCTCTTTTCCTTTAACCATTCAATTGATATCCTTTCTACTGCTTTAAACCAAAAATGTATTCATTGATGTTTGAAGTCTCTGTGTTTTTGATAAATTTAATAGCCTCACTAAGTGGTTTACTCCTATTCATTTATTAATGATTAAACAGGAGTGTCTTTGTAAAGTGCCTAATTGGTAGCATTCTATGACAAGAAGGGCAGTCCCTTGATGCAGCTTTATGTAAGAGTTTAGGACCTGAAGCCAGCTGGTCTGATGTCCTCTTCCTCCACAAACTACTAGGTGTATTATCTTAGGGCTTGGGATATATCATATAAGATTAAGTTGCTTTATCTGAAACCATGATTATTGACAGTATTCACAGAATTAAGGTGAATATCTAATGGTATGATGCATAAGAAGCACTTGGAAATTTTCTGGCACAAAGTGCATGTTTAGTAAATGTTGGCTATCTTTATTGTCATTTCCTTGCCCCTGCCTCCTTGCCCTGCTTTCACCCAGGGCAGTTTCAATACTTAAATTGTGTAGCTAGGTATTACACCAAAGAATGACAGACAAATAACATTAATTTTTAAGTGCTTTCTTTCACACAGCACATCCAATTCTGTCAACTTTTCTTTCATAATATTTCCAAAATCTGAGTACCAGGTTTCAGAAGGATTATTGCATGACCTTCCGACTGTTCTCCCTGCTTCTTCTCTTGCCCTGCCACAGTGGATTCTGAAAGCCAATAGCTAGAAGGTACTACACAATCCTTCCCTGGTGGCCTCTCTGATTCATCTTTTATTTCCCTCCCCATTGCTCACTCAGCTCCTTATTCTTTGGATATGACAGGAACATGATTTTTGTTACAATCTTTACATTGGTTGTTCTTTCTGCCTAGAAACCTCTTGACTCATGGTGCACAACAACTTTGTTTTCAAGTCAATGCTAAATATGATTTTATCAGAAACATCTTCCCCCAGAACACAATCCGAATACACCACCTTACTCTATTCCCATTACCTACCTTATTTTTATTCTTTGAACATACACCACTGTTTGATGATTTCAGTATTCTCTCACTACAATATAAGTCCCCTGAAGGAAATAATTTATTTTCTCCTATACTGCTGCATTCTCAGAACCTAGAAAAGTATTTGACACGCAACGGGTGCTTAATAATTGATGAATGGGGTACTTTGTTGAATATTATATGCTTAGATTTTGCCACTTTTTATCAGTTGAACTTAGTGTGATATTTCTTAACTCTTTTAACTACCTTGAATTTAGAAGCACAGATGGGCAGAAAAACATAGTACGTGCATTGCCAGGCACTGTTACAGGCACAGAAAAGTGGCAAGATCTCATGATAACACAGATGGAAAGGAAGAACACTGTTCTTTTATTCAGATAAGCCTATTTTTGTTTTACAAATGTAAACTCTTCTGGAATTTCTGATTATATAAACTAGATATAATTTATTCTAATTTGTTTTTTTTGAAAGTTGGTTTATTTTTGACTTGTTATCTCTGCTTTCCCTCTCCATTTTTTCATGTATTTAGTGATAATTCATTGTCCATTCACATAAATAATAATGATTGGTAATAATTAGTAATAACAAATTATCAGTATTAGAAATAAATGGGTTTCCTATGGCTACCACTGTTTGTCTGGCAGGAAGTGCAGCTGGGAATGGAAAAGTCCTGAGCATGATGGTGGGGTAGGATGTGCTTTAGTCTGTGAGCCGTATGTATCATTTAGGATAGACTAAAGAAAACAAAAATATCATCTTGCTTTTCTTAGTAGCTTTATCATACTTTCTAGGGACACCATACACAATTTTTTGTGTGTGTAGAAAATTTGTCTTACTAGCTATTCTTAACCTATGACCAAACTATAAATAGAGCTGTTTTTGTAGTGAAGGCAGAGGATTGGCCCAGCAAGTTAACATTTGGGATACGATACAGCACACTCCAGCTAATGGCTGGAAATATCTTGCCAAGATCAACATGCATTTCTTCAGTAGCGCTTCTACATCAGCTTGCCAATATATATGGCTGTATTTAGTTTTGCTGTTGATTTGAACAAAAGAGCTCTTTAATTTCCATAATTCTTCAAAGTAACTGGTCAACTTACCCTTCCTAATTATTGGTATGCCAAATATTTATTTAAATTTTATCTTTGCACTGTATTTTCTCAGTGAGACTTTGGAAAAAAGGACATTGAACTCCATGATTTCAATCAAGGATGTGTGAGATGCTTAAGAGTTTCAATGCATGTACTTGAATAAAAGTGAAGGATTCATGGTTATTGGTCCAGGTTGGCCCAATGGAGGAGAAAGAAGAGGTAACATAATCATTGCAGTAGACTACATACAGTTGAAGTGGTAAACAGGCGATAACATTTAACAAACAGAAGGGGAACTAAAGCCAGCCTTGGGATTTGGGAATGTTTTTAGAAGAGATAATGCTTATGCTGAATCCTGTATAATATATACAATTTGAACAAGCAAAGAGGTCTTGGGGGAAAAGCTCCGAAATAAAAGCTTCAAAGAGAATATTCTAGGTGGGGGAACATAATTATAATTAATATAATATATCATACCCTATCACATCATATAAAAATAAACAGAAAAACCTGTTCTCTTTAACATTTAGTTGTTACACGTAGAATGAAATATTAACTGGTAGAAGAAAAGGGAGGTATACAAACTGGCCTCTGACCATTCTTTCTCAGTATTCCTTCACAGTACAATATATTTTTTAATAAGGCAAATTGTTAGTGTCTGAGTGATGCAGTAATATACCTAAAACCTTTTAATGCCAATGTCCAAATAAGGACAAATTCCCTGCTCTTAGAAAGTCAGTCAGCCTTACAATAATTAAAAATGGCAGCTGATTAATTTTGTAGTCATGCTTATTTTATAATACCCCAGATGTTTCCTTTCCCCTTTATTTGAACACTACTCACACTGCAAAGCGTAAACATATTTGTTTTCTAGTGTGCAATTAAAACTGCCCGAACTCTAGAGACCATAAGCAATATTATTTGACCACTTACAATATGCAGTGGTCAAATTCCAATAACACAAATAAGAGGTTAATGAAATTGTTTTCCTTCTTTTAAATTTATAATATAGTGCTAATTAAATATGTTTATTTCTACTTCTGTCTTCCTCTCCCATTCTATCTCCATTTTGCCCTATATTTATATTGTCCTTTAAGCCTTACCCCAAATCTTTTCCATTCTCTTTGCATTACTAATTTCCCTAAATGTGTATATATATATATATATATATATATATATATATATATATATATATGTGTGTGTGTGTGTGTGTGTGTGTGTGTGTGTGTCTGTGTATGTGTGTTTATATAATATTTCCTCCAGTTTTTCACCAGTGTGTATTTTTCACTAGTAATATTGCAAGGAACTCACATGTAAGGATTTGAATTATCTTTCTCATGTAAAATTTTTTTTATTTTTTTTATTTTTTAAATATTTATTTGAGCGAGACAGAGATAGCAAGAGAGAACACAAGCCAGGAGGAAAGGGAGAAGCAGACGCCCAGCTGAGCAGGGAGCCTGATGCGGAGCTTGATCCCATGACCTGAGCTGAAGGCAGATGCTTAACTGACTGAGCCACCTAGGTGCCCCTCACATAATTTTTTTAAAAAAGACCTTTGAAGTATAATTGCACACATTTAAAGTGTATATGATGTATATGCCCAAGAAACCATCTGCAATTAAGATAAACATATTTATTATTTTCAAAGTTTCCACATGTTTCCTTGTAATTCCCCTCTTCCACCCTTCCCTGACCAACTTCCTTTCCTCATTCCCAGGGAAAGCACTGATCAACTTGTTATAAATTTTCTACAGATCCATTTGAATTTTCTACTAATACTATTGTATATAAATGGAATCATCTTTATTCGACTTGATTCAGTCAGCATAATTATTTTAAAATACATCCAATAGTTGCTTCATTTTTATTATTAGATAGTGTATAAATCTATAGATAAACCACCATTTGTTTATGCATTGATGAATTCACTTATTTGGTTTGCATCTAGAATCAAGCTATTACATTTAAAGCTGTTATGATTATTTATGCACAAGTCTTAGTATGGACATAAGTTTCCAATTTTCTTGGGTATATCTTAGTTGTGGAATGCCTATGCCTTTTGAAAAGTTTAACTTTTAAAGAGACTACTAAACTCTTTAAAGGATTTGCTCAAATCTTTTACCCATTTATTTTAAACTGGCTTATTTTGAGATTTCTAGATATAACCCTTTATCAGAAATAGGATTTGTAACAATTGTTTCCCTTTCAACAACTTTGTTGATTATTTTTACAGTGTTTTTCAAAGGACTTAATTTTAATAAAGTCCAATTTATTATTTTATGGACCTTTCTTTTGGTATCATAGCTTTTTTCGGATCATAGCTTTAAAAATGTTTTCTATAACTGTTAAAAATTTTCTCATTACCTTTTTTTTTTTAAAGATTTATGTATTTGAGAGCATGCAAGTAGGGGGAGGGGCAGAGGGAGAGACTCTCAAGCAGACTCCTGGCTGAGTGGGGTGGGGTTAGGGGGACAGATATAGAGCTTGACCTGACCACCCATTAGATCCTGACCTGAGCCAAAATCACAAGTCAGAGGCTTAACTGACTAAGCCACCCAGGTAGCCCTCATTGCTTTTTTTTCTGGAAGTTTTATAGTTGTAGGTTTTAATTTTGATACATTATTCATTTGAGTTAGTTTTTGTACACAGTATGAGATAAGGATCTAAGGTGGATATTTGGGGGTATATGGATATCATTATAGGTACAGAAGTGCCTTTAAACTTTTTTGTCAAAAATAGCTTTTTTTTTTAATGTGTGAGAATGATTCTGAAATCTTTATATTGTGTTCTGTTGACCTATTTATTGGTCAGTATGTCCATTCCTTTCTCCTTAATTACTGTACCATTATAATAAGTCTTGAAATAAGGTAGTGTTAGTCCTTTTACTTTTCATCTTTTATAAAAATTTTTTACTAAGTCTAGGTCCTTTACATTTCCACATAAATTTCAGGAGAACTATATAATCTGATTATTTTTTTAAATTAGTGAGTAAAAATTTACTATACATAATGTGTATTCTGTACTCCAGGTATATGCAAAGTAAAAAGTAAAAGGTAAACATAGGGGGAAACACTTATTTTAAATGACTCCAAAGTAAAGCATAAAGTATTCCCCAGTTACCTGCAGTTGATAAGTTGACACAACAAATGCTTAAAGTTGGCCCCTTGTGCCTAAAATGTTTATGTATTTTAAATAAATGAAGATTTATCTTCTAGATAGTTGTAATACCTCAGATCTTGGAAGAGTGATCTAGTTCAACTCCCTCCTGAGCATCAGAGTACTGGTTTGCACAAGCTTAAAACACTACTACCTATAGTAGGCACAGTTAAGATTCATATCAGGTGGACTGTGACCAGTATATTACATTATACTCATTTGTATCTCCAAACTTCACTTAGTAAAATAGATGCATTCTTGAATAAATAGTAATAGCTTGAACGAGCTCTTACTACTGGTGTATTTTACTTTATGCCATATAAATATGTCTATACTATTAACATATAACGGAAATCTAATGTATTTTGATCTTCTGCTATAATGTAGATATTTCTTCATCTCCCATATCACCATTTAGATGAAATTTTATTTTACTTTAAAAATCTGAGAGATTTGCTCAATGTCCTTTGACAGACTCTATTTAGCTCTGAATATGGCCAAATCATTTTAGTAAGGGTCTTAATTCCCATATCTGAAAATGACAGCCTTAGATATTAACATACACATTAATACCCCAAATATTAAGCTCTATAGTACCTATTGGATATTTGAAAGCAATGGATGTGCCAGATTAGTCAGCATTTCACAAATAGATGAATTGAAGACACAGAAATTCCAGCTCTGAAATAATTTAGGTATGCCAAGCAAATGGAAGAATAGACCTTGTTAGGTGAAAATAATAGTTATCTGTGAAATATTTTTACTCCCTATTTCAAGTTCTACATGCAAGAGAATAATAAGGACATAATGTTATTGAGTCTTCTGCACTGGTAACAAAATTTTTAACCTAGGATGCAACCAAACAATGTCCAGAGAAAAGACACCATTAACCCAATAGTGACAGACAGTGGTCCAAAGCCACTCTTCTGTAGCTATGACCTTTCTTCCTAAATTCCTTCAAACGATCTTCAGGCAGTACTATTGCAGTGCTTCCCAAATTATTCTATAATTTATTATTTATAAAGTACACTTGTCACATTGCTGAGAAGTTTAGTAGCAAGAAATAAATTTTTCAGGATAGCAAGCATTGTAAACAAGAATAAGATGGTAGCAGAATAGCACATCCATTTCTAGATGGTCACATTTATGTTAACATGAGAAAAAAAATTGCTTTTTGCAAAGTTTCATGATATTCTTGCTATGGTTTTATTGATGTCACAACAGGAGGTTAATAAAAATAATATATAACAAACATGACTTTAATTGCTAAACTACATTGAGTTCCCACTTAGTAAATTGCTAACTCAAAATGTAAAAAATTTTATGTTCCTGAACAAATATTCTTTTTTCTACTGTTTTTATAATTCAACTATTTAAGTTCTCAATTGCTCAGAAGAATAGGCTTAGGGCAATATCAAAGCTCTCTTTATATCTGGGGTTCTTTTCATATTGAGAAATAAAGTTAATTGGCCATGTTCCAACCATGTTTAAAATCTGTTAATTCACCTACAGACTGTAACAACTTTGTCACTAATATCAGTGAGATTTTTAAGGCACTGGTAAACAACTCTAAAGGACATGTCAATTTAGGCTTCAGAGTCATGAGTTAATAGTTAAACATTAAAACTGAGTGGAATACAGGCTCATGGGCTGAAGGAAAAGTTAAAATTGGCTTTGCTGATTATATTTCTCAAAACTGTAAACAGAACATTTAAATTCAAATTTCACATTCCCATGTGTACTTTATATTGGTTGGAATATGTCTGTTTCTAATTATCTTTATATGAGTAAAGACATATTTGGAGCACATAATTAAATCTTTTGACAAGGAATTGTATAGTCATTTTATTCTTAAAATTTCAGTAAGTATATATTAGATTATTGTAGTATTGCTTTAACTGAATGTGGCCTTATTAACTTCTTTATTTGCTTTCCAGAAAAGGCAGAGAAAATAATTCCTTTGAAACTTCAGGGGAGGAAAGTAGGTAGGCAGAAATAATTACAGAACTGGACCATGTCCAGAACACTGGGGCTAACATCCTGATTACTAGAGCAGCATCTATTACAGCCACAAGCAATCTCACTTGAGCCTAATCCATCAGTTCCTGCTTCCCCAAAGGGCCACTTCTAAATCCTGCTGGAGCCACGGACACCTGGTAAGAGAGGTGATCATTTTTTTTTTAAGTGCACTTTAACTTCTAAAATCCATAGGAAGCTCTACCTCTGAATGCTCAGACATTCTAAAACTGTTGTCAATATGAAAACATTCTACAAACTGCCTAAGATGGTTACCCACAGACAGATAGGGTTAGGAGGCCTTGGGAGAGTTGGGATTTTCTAAGATCACAGCTAACCCTTCCCTTGCATTAAGGAGGTGGTGATGTCTATGGTTCAGTCCTATGGTTCTCAGGTTTTAACCCTGGGAAAGAAATATTCACTCATGCTTTTATTTATTAAATTTTATCTTCACTATGTCAAAGTTGCTATAGTCTAGAAGGAAGACAGAATTTTACCTCAAACTGTAAAAAATGACATTGAAGCAAGGGGCATAAATGCATCTCTAGACCCTTCCCCAGCACATTACGTATAAAAAAAATGATCAATATGTATTTAAGTGAATGAATCATATGAATTGTGACATGGGAATCTGAGTTTTCAGGACGATACGCTAGGACATTTGTTTAGTCAGAGAGAAAAAGATGTTACAAAGCAGTGAAGTTGTTGGAATAGCATTAAATATCATAAGGAAGTTAGGTAGAAAAACTAGAATATGTCAGCAGGTTATTTTCCTAATTTGTAAACATTCAGGTTGGAGTGATCTGAATGAATACATGTAACAATTAGGAGAACTTGGTAAAAATGACTCCTCACCTATACTGAAAAACTGAATGAATGAGTAAATTATATAGAACTACATTGCAAAAAAATGATGTCTCCCAAATTATTTACTGCTCTCAAAATCCTGTCTGGGAGATAATTAGATTAATAGAGCTGCCAAAAATCATTTTATCCTCAAAAACAAAAAGGGAAAAATTTATCTTCCAATTTACTCTTCTCTTAACAAATTCGTTTTTATGTTAGTTCCAAATGCATCAAATGAATTCTATCCTTGTACAAGTCACTCTGCCCTAAGTGGCAATTCTTTACTTACCTTTGTGTTAAGGAGGAATGTGAAGTAGCTGATATAAAATTATAACTAGTATTTGAAATCAAGTCTCAAACCAAACATATAGTTGAAATTACTATAAAACTTCACCAGAAAAGATTTCATTGGCTGTATTTGAGAATTTTCAAATTTCAAAGCATACATCTTTATTTCAGACTAGAAAGCTATCAGGGCCATTTAGTATACCAAGATTTTTACATCAAACAGAACTTTTTAATCATTTGTTAATAGGGTACTTTTTATGCTAGAAATTTTCTTACTCTGATATTTTGTTAATGTATTATTGTACTTTAGGCTAAGTAATATAGCCTTAGTTTTGTCATAAGGATAGGAAAATTATAAAAACTTGGGGATGTTATAAAGATTAAACAATAAAAAAAGAGAAGGATCAAGTAATAAATACATAATAGCTCCATAATACCCATCTCATTTATATCTTTCTGTCACTAGTGCCTGCCTTACTAATAACAAGAATCCGAAAACATGTATTCCTAGAAATTAATATGTGAATATGCAATAAAAAAAAAAGGAGCCTGAAGTTTACCCCCCACCAAACAGTTTATTCAGGAAACCAATCTAAGGAACACAATTAGGAAAATAGAATGTAGGTTCTACATTTCTTTTGAAGACCGACAGATTATTGATTAGCCTTTTAGAATAAATGGACTATATATGTCTCTGTGGCCTTAAATTTAATTTTCAACAAAGATCAGAAAAGTAACCATCAAAAGATAAATTATTAAGCTAAAAATTGAGTGTTGTTGTGGTTTTTCTTTATATTTTTTTCTGGGACAGAATTTTCAAAAGAGATCAGGTGGATTATCACCAGGTTGTCTTTAACTACCATGCTGATTCAATATGGTATTTATCTACAAATAATGGATTTAAGATCAAGGACTGGCATCAGACTGAAGAATAAATCAACGTAAGAGCAAGAGGGCTCCTTAGAACATTTACCATACTTTACTGTAAATACTTGAGCAGGGTTTTTCTTCCTTTGTAATTCTAAATATCTTGAGACTGGAACCATACTTTTCTATTTATAATATTTGTTTATGTGCCTAACACAATGTCTGGCATGTAGAAAGTACATAAGAAATATACATTGAGTTGAAAGATTAAGAATGACGCTAAGGGGATATAGAAGAGGATGAGTTCCTCTCTCACACAAAAGTAGTTGAATTCAGATCTATTTGACATGGTTGTAGAATATGGAGTGCTTATCATGTGTTCAAGCTAATAAATTACCCTAAAAGAAGCTATTCTGTGACTGTCAGTTGCTACACAATTTATAAAGTGTAACATAATGGTTTTATCTACTAAAGAAGCCTCTGGAGTCCTTAGTGCTTGAGAAAGGGTGGAAAAAAGAAAAAAATGTTACTCAATCTCCTATGCTTTGGAATAAAAACTACAATGACAGAACATTTTAATAACTATGCTTCAGAGTTTCTAGCTTGGGTAGAAGCACAGACTGAAGATAATTTGTAGTCATAATGTCAAGATGTATTTGATATAGAACAGATTTTTGCATTTGGCTAGAAAACCAAGTTTTTATGATTATCAACATACCATATCATCATCGGCAGACCCCCATCAGTATAAAGAAAAAAAGGAGATGAAAGAACCATGTGACCATCTAGTGATGGGTAAATACCTCATAGTTCAAACAGAATGTTTCTTTTCCTTGAAGCTTTATTGAGATATAATTGACATATACCACCATGTACATTTAAGGTAATGATTTGACTTACATATATTGCAAAATGATTACCACATTAAGCAACATCCATTACATTATATAGTTACAAAAATAATTTTTCCCAGTGTTGAGCACTTTGGGGATCTATTCTCTTAGCAACTTTCAAATATACCATATTGCAGTTCTCATTATAGCCATCATATACATTACATCCCCAAAACTAATTCTTATTATAACCGGAGGTTTGTACCTTTTGACCACCTTCACCCAATTTCTCTACCCTCTTCGCCTTGCCTCTGGCAACCACAAATCTGGTCCCTTTTTCCGTAAGTTGGGTTTTGCTAGCTTCCATATCTAAGTGGACATAATGTATTTGTCCTTTTTCGTCTTACTTCACTTAGCATAATGCCCTCAAGATCCATATTATCACAAATGGCAGGATTACCATTTTTTATGGCTGAATAGTATTCCACTGTGTGTGTTTATGCCTGTGTGTGTGTGTGTGTGTGTGTGTGTGTGTTTGTAAATACACACTCTACAATTGCATGATAATTGCATTATCCATTCATCCATCAACAGACACTTATGTTGTTTCCATATCTCGGCTATTGTAAATAATGCTGCCATGAAAAAGGAGGTGGCAGATACCTCTTCAACATAGTAACTGCATTTTCTTCAGATAAATACCCGGAAGTAGAATTGCAGAATCATAGAGCAGTTCTTTTTCTGATTTTTTGAGAAGTTACCATACTGTTTGCCATAGTGGCTATAACAAACGGAGGTTCCCACCAAAAGTACACAAGGTTCCTTTTCTCCATATTCTTGCCAATATTTGTTTTCTTTGTCTTTTTGATACTAGCCATTCGAACAGTTATGACGTGATATCTTCTACCATTATGGTTTTGATTTGCATTTTTCTTGTGATTAATGATGTTGAACATCTTTTCACATACTTGTTTAACATTTGACTATCTTCTTTGGAAAAACTGTCTATTCAAGGCCTTTGCCCATTTTAAATTATATATATATATACACACACACATATATATATATATATATATTTTGCTATTGAGTTGTAGGAGTTCTTTACATATTTTGCATATTAACCCCTTATCACATACACAGTTTGTAAATATTTTCCCCAGTCCATAGGTTGTCTTTTCATTTTCTTGATGACTTCCTTTGCTGTGCAGAGCCTTCTAGTTTGATGTAGTCCCACTTGTTTTAGTTTTTTTTCTTTTTTATGTTGTTGCTTGTGCTTTAGATGTCATATCCAAAAATTTGCTGCCAAGAACCATGTCAAGGAGCTTTATTTCTAGGTTTTCTTCTAAGTCTTTAATCCTTCTTGAGTTAAAGTTCATGATGGTGAAAGATAGGGGTCTAATTTCATTTTCTTTTAACATGTAAATGTCTAATTTTCCCAGCACCATTTGTTGAAGAGAACATCTTTTTTTCCATTGAATATTTTTGGCTCCCTTGCCAAATACTAGTTGACCATTTTTGTATGGGCTTATTTCCGAGTTCTTAATTGTGTTCCATTGGTCTATGTGTCTGTTTTTGTGCCAGTATGATAATGTGTTGATTACAAGAGATTTTTAATATAGTTTAAAATCAGGACTTTTGATGTCTCTAGTTCTTTCTTCTCAGGATTGCTTTGGCTATTTGGGGTCTTTAATGGTTCCATATGAATTTTAGGATTATTTTTCTACTTCTGTAAAAAATGCCATTGGAATCCTGATAGAGATTGCGTTAAATGTACTGATGGCTTGAATAGAATATCTTAGAAAGTTATTTCATGCTGGTGCAAACTGGTACATTTTAGGAGTTCAATTAAAACTTTCATTTTCAAGCCTTCCAATTTAAGCACTAAGGAATCAGGATGTTAGGTACTAATAGAGATATTCTTTTTAGTTTGAAATAGTATGATACAAATATAACAGCTTAACATTTCCGGCAAATAGGATCAGATTATAAAAAGAATATGCTTTTTTTTTTTCCCCAGATAGAATAACTTCACAGAACAATGCTTTCAACAATCTAGTCTACAGTGGTATAAATTAAAAAAAATTGAGATGTGCATCCATGTACTTAAAGAAGTATATAACTTTTTAGAAATAGTATTCTTTTTTTCTTGTTATAAAATCTATTTCCTCTCTACATTTTCTTATCCCTAAATTAACTATTTTGTTGCTCTTTTATTTCTCTTTCTCTAGCTTTTTATTTTGTGATATTATAGATTCACACATAGTTATAACAGAGAGGTCCCTATATTCTTTATCCAATTTTCCCAAGATGGAAACATTTTTCTTAATTAAACTATAAATCATAACAAGGATATTAGCATTAAAAAAATCTTTTTACCTTATTCAGGTCCACCAGTTTTACATGCACTAAATTTGTGCATGTATGTGTGTTTAGTTATTTGCTATTTTATCGAATGTTTACATTCATGTCACCACTATGTGAGTCAAGATGCAGAATAGTTTTATCACAAGGATCCCACATGTTGCTCTCTTAGAGTCACAGCCACCTGTGCCTATTACTACCTCAACCCCTGGCAACAACGAATCTGTTTTCATCATTCTAATTTTGTCATTTCAAGAATGCTGATAAGTAGAATCATATAGCTTGTAACCATTTAAGATTGACTTTTTATGCTCAAGATAATTGTTGGACTGGATATAAGATGTTATGTGTATCAATAGTGTCTTTAATGATAAGTCATATTCCATGAAATGGATGTACCACTGTTTGTTTAACAATTCACATATTAAAGGTATGACCAAGCTGCTATAAAAATTTGTATGCAGATTTTGTACAAACATAAGATCTCATTTAATAGAAATTAATGCCAAACATTACAATTCCTGGATTATATAGGAAGTGCATGTTTAGATTTTTTAAGAAATTGCCAAGTGAATTTTAGAATGGCTGGATCAGTTAATATTTCTTGAAGCAGTGCGTGAATGATGCATTTTCCCCACATTTTTACCAGCATTTGGTATTGGTACAATTTATTTTTACTTGAGGGGTTTTGATAGGAACTATTGATATTTCATTTTGGTCTTAACTAAACTTTCCTTACTGGCTAATAAAACATATTTTATGGGTGCTTTATGTGTGTGTGTGTGTGTGTGTGTGTATAATCTAGGGCACCCATATAGGGCACTAAGTTGTATATATTATATTACTGTGTGTGTGTGGATAAATATATCCACTTCAATGAAATGTCTGTACATGTATTTTGTCCATTTTCTCATTGTAGTTTTGGGTCCCTCCCCCACCAACTAAGTCTACCAATTTAAATATTCTAGGTAGAAGGCATTTGTCAAATTTAGAAATTTAACTTTCTCAGTATTCTGGCTTTTTTCTTTCTTCTTTTTTAATCCTCATAGGGCCTTTACCAAGGCATAGTTTTTAAATGTATTATTTTTTTTAAGGCTCCATACTTGGAGCCTACTTAAACTTGGGGCTTGAACTCACAACCCTGAGATCAAGATCTGGCCTGATATCAAGAGTTGGATGCTTAACTGACTGAGCCACCTAGGCACCCCCAAAGTTTTAAATTTTGATGTAGTTCACAATTTTTTCTTTCAGGGATTGTGATTCTAGTTTGAACTCTAAGAACTCTTTACCTAGCCCTAGGTCACAAAGTTTTTTCTTGAGTTTTTAACTAAATGTTTTACCCTTTAAAAATATTATATTATATTATATTATTATATTACATTATATTGTAATTATTTACAGCATGTGAGGGGGCACAGAGAGAGGGTAAGAATCTTAAGCAGGCTCCATGCCATTGTGGAGCCCGACACAGGACTTGATCTCACAATCCTGAGATCATGACCTGAGCTGAAATCAAGAGTCAGATGATTAACTGACGGAGCCACCCATGTACCCCTAAATATTATTTAAATTGTGTACAAAGTATGAAGTTAAGGTTGAGATACATTTAGATATCCGATTGTTTCAGGATTGTTTTTTGAAAAGGTGATCTTTTCTTTACTGAACTGCTTTTTAACCCTTGTAAAAAAAAAATCAGTTAGACATATTTATGTTGGTAAATTTTGGGGTTCTCTGATTTTTTCCTTTAGTCTTTTTGTCTATTTCTCCAGAAATACCACATTGTCTTGATTACTATAGTTATATGATAAGCCTTAATGCTGGATAGAGAAATTTCTCCCATTATATTCTTTTCTAAATTTTTTTTGAAAAATTCTATCATTTGTACTTTGCACATATATTTTAAAATAAGTTTGTGAGACACAAAGAGGCATTTTTCCAAAGAAGATACACAGATGGCTGACAAACACAGGAAAAGATGCTCAACATCATCGATCATTAGGGAAAATAGAAATCAAAACCACAATGAGATACCACCTCACACCAGTGAGAATGGCTAAAATGAACAACTCAGGAAACAACAGATGTTGGCAAGGATGCAGAAGAGAACCTCTCACATTGTTGGTGAGAATGCAAACTGGTGCAGCCACGTGAAAACAGTATGGAGATTCCTCAAAAAGTTAAAAACAGAACTACCCTACCACTCTGTAACTGAACTATTAGGTAATTACCCAAAGGATACAAAAATACTGATTTGAGGGGGCACATGCTCCCCAATATTTATAGCAGCAACACTAGCCACATTATGGTAACAGCCCAAATGTCCATCTACTGATGAATGGATAAATAAGATGTGTGTGTGTGTGTGTGTGTGTGTGTGTGTGTGTGTGTATAATGGAATATTAGCCATAAAAAAAGAATGAAATCTTGCCAGTTGCAATGATGTGTATGGAACTAGAGGGTATTACGCTAAGTGAAATAAGTCAGAGAAAGACAAATACCATAGGATTTCACTCATATGTGGAATTTAAGACACAAAACAGATGAACATAGGGGAAAGAAAAAGAAGCAGACCATAAAAGAGACTTTTAACTACAGAGAACAAACTGAGGGTTGCTGAAGGGGAGGCTGGGGGTGGGGAATGAGGTAACTGGGTGATGGGCATTAAGGAGGGCACTTGTGATGAGCACTGGTTGTTGTACAGAAGTGTGGAATCACTATATTCTACACCTAAAACTAATACAACACTGTATGTTAACTGACTAGAATTTAAATAAAAAATGGAAGAAAAAAGGAAATAAGTTTGTCTATGTCTAAAAAACTATTTCTGAGATTTGACAGAAATTACATTAAACTTATAGATGAGCTTGGGGATAGTTATGATCACTAGTCTTGAATTTTTCAGTTCATGATGGAGTGCTTCTAGCCATTGATACAGAGCTTCTTTGATTTCTTTAGACAATTTTATAGAATTTTCATGACACAGATTCTGTATAATTTTGTTTCCATCTATCTGTTAAGACTGTAGAAACACAACTGACATTTGTATTTTGATATATTGTCCTGCAAAGTTAGCGATGTTTATTTTTTGAATGCTTGTGTGAATTCTCCAGCAAAATCATGTGGACTTAGATATTTCTACTTGGAATATTTCTTATTACAAATTCAATTTCTTTAGAAGTAACAGGTCTATTCAGATTGTCTATTTCATTTTTTTTTAGAAGCCCAAGTATTTTTTTTTTTTAAGATTGTATTTATTTGAGAGAGAGAGAGAATGAGAGAGAGCACGAGAGGGAAGAGGGTCAGAGGGAGAAGCAGACTCCCTGCCGAGCAGGGATCCCGATGTGGGACTCGATCCCGGGACTCCAGGATCATGACCTGAGCCGAAGGCAGTTGCTTAACCAACTGAGCCTCCCAGGCGCCCCAGATTGTCATTTCATTTTGATTAATTTTGGGAAATTTGTCATTTCCAAGGAATTGAAATGGCTATAGGATCTGTTATGGTATCTCCTATTCTTCTTCTAAATCTGAGATTTATATCTTCACTCTTCTTACATTTGTCAGCCTTTCTAGAGGCTTATCACTTTCACTGATATTTGTTGAAGAAATAACCTTTTGGTTCATTGATTCTTTGTTTTGCTGGCTTCATTTTATTGATTTCTGCTTTTCTTTATGTCCTTCCTTATGCCTGCATTAGGTTTACGTTGCTTTTCTGTATTCTAGTCTCTTGAGGAAGGTAATTAGGTTATTGTTTTAAGGTCTTTCCTGGTTTTCTAATGTAAATCTTTAGTTATATAAATTTCCCTCTCAGACATGAGATAGCTGTGCCCTTCATATTTTGATATTCTCTATTTTTCATTTAGTTCTATGCATGATTTATTACTTTCTCTGTAAATTCCTCTCTGACCTATGTATTATTTTAAAGTGTATCATTAATTTTCCATGTATTTGAAGATTTTCTTGTTGTCTTTATGTTATTTTCTATTTTGCATTCAATGCAGTCGGGAAACGTAATTTGTATGATTGCAGTTCTTTAAAAATTAGTTAAGGTTGGGGGCCTGAGTGGCTCAATTGGTTGAACGTCCAACTCCTGATTTCGGCTCAGGTCATAATCTCAGGGTTGTGAGACTGAGCGCTCTGTAGGGCTCTGTGCTCAGTAGAGATTCTGCCTAGGACCCTCTTTTCCTTTGCCCCTCATACCCATGTGTTCTCGCTCGCTTGTGTGCACACGTGCGCTCCCTCTCTCTCTCTCTCTGAAATCTTAAAAAAATAAAAATTAGTTAAGGTTTGTTTTATGATTAAGATATGTTCTATCTTGGATATATTCCATGGACAGATAAATATTATATGCATTCTACTGTTGTTTGGGGGACTAGTCTTTAGAAGTTGAGTAAATCCTGTTGGTTGGTTGTACTACTTTCACTTAATCCTTGCTAATTTCCTCTTTATTTCTATCAAGTATTGTGAGAGAGATGTTGATGTCTCCAAGTAGAATTCTGGATTTATCTCTTTTTTCCTTTTCCTTTTTTGTAGGTCTGTTGCTCATTGCTTTAAGATTCCTCTATCTACTTGATGGGCTTTCATCATTGTAAAATTTACCCTCTCTGTCCTTGGTAATTTTCTTTGTTGTGAGGTAAATTTTATCTAATATTAACAGAGCTACTCCTATTTACCTTTGATTAATTATTTTATAGTATATATTTTTCTATCACTTATTTTCACCCTATTTATACCATTATACTTGAAATGAGTTTGTCTACACATTATTAGGTAATGTGCTTTTTTCCACTTGTTGATCTTTCTTTTCAATATTTAAACAATTTACATTTACTATTATTCTCTAATAAGATTTAAGTCTGTTTTCTTTTTTCTGTTTAATATTTCTGTATTTTTGTTTTCTTTTTCTGCTTTTCTGAGGTCACTTAAAAATGGAATTCTAAAAAATGTTTATTTCTAGTATTTTTTAGTGTATTCTTTTAAGATTTTATTTATTTATTTGACAGAGAGAGACACAGTGAGAGAGGGAACACAGCAGGGGGAGTGGGAGAGGGAGAAGCAGGCTTCCCGCCGAGCAGGGAGCCCGATGTGGAGCTTGATCCCAGGACCCTGGAGTCATGACCTGAGCCCCTGGGATCATGACCTGAGCCGAAGGCAGACACTTAACGACTGAGCCACCCAGGCGCCCCTGTGTACTTCTTTATATGGCTCTTTAGTGCTTGCTCTAAGATTGTTACATAAAAATAACAGAAAAATCCATGCTGTTAACATTTTACCAATTTGACTGAAGTGTCTATATCCTTTTGCCCTCTCCCATTTATTTTTTTTTTCAGTTCACTTTTTATTGCACTGATCACACATCATGGATGAGAATACACTGTATAATGTTGGACTGAGAATCATTCATGTTGGACTCAGCTTTTGAACAAAACACAAAACACAGTCTCCACTAGAGCATACTAGTCAACTCTTACACATTCACAAGGTAGTCTCAGATGGGATGTTTCCTGTAGACATATGAAAAAATATGCCTAGGATACGAATGTATAATGGCCACCCTGACACAAGAAGGGAGGCAAGAAACGATCGTGCATTGAAATGATTAGCAAGTAACTATTTTATGTATTTACCAGCAATTTGAGGCAGACATGAATGAACAGGAATACTTGGAGGATGATCGTGATTGAAAAACATTTCAACATATCCACAGTCCAGTCAGAATACTATGGTACTATATATATAGTATAAACAACTGCTCAGTGATATTTCCATTTATTTTACTTTTAGTAATAAAAAATTCTATATCATACATGATTGAACACATATTTTGCTTTAAAATTAACAGTCACAATTGAAGAAACAATGGTTTATTTTTCTAATGAAATTACCAAGCTGCTGAATCTTAAGGCCTCAATAAATGTTGCATCTTATTATTTTCATTCAACAATGAGACCTCCTATTTTGATTATTCTCGGTAAATAGCAATTTTGTTTCTCCAGTTGTTTCCATTTGCCAAAGTTAGGACAGACAGTTTAATATGGTGGCTGCTGCTTTCAGGGGATTCTATCAGATGAATCCTCATTTCCATCACAATAGCTGCTGGCAATCTTTCAACAAAAGTCCATCCATTAGGACTTCTCTATCGTGGTTGGCCAAGAAGTCCTGCTTTGGCTGCCAGGGCTTCATTCTGCTGAATATGATATTCCTGAAATCTCATGGATATTCTTTGTGTCATTTTTAACTATTTCTGTAAGCAATGTTCGGAACAGATGGTCTCTTCAGGTTTTACTTCTCTTGTTGTGAAGTCTGTAACGCAATCCAAAAAGCAGGTTTCTGTAAGTTTATTGTAGGTTCCAAGAAATTCCTTAAACTGTTTTATCTGATTAGATTCTGGTATTTGTGCAGCCATATTCTATTGGTATGTTTATTAGTCACCTTTTCTGATGCATGAGTTTCCTTTTGTTCTGGAAAATTAGTTGTCCAACCTTTGCTTGAATGTTTCTAATGACTGGTTTCTTACTTAAGCACAGGCTCTCACACCCGACACCAGTGCGAGGCTGGGGGGCTGCGCTGCCAGTAGAATCTAGGGGCGGAGCGCCCTCTCCCATTTATAATCAAAATGGTGTAAATATTTACTGTGCAAAAAGACCATATTAATATTATAATTTTTGCTTGAAACATGATTTTGAAATCTCAAGAGAAGGAAAATCTGTTGAATTCCCATATATTTTTTTCTGTTTTTATTGCCATTTCTTCCTAATATTACAAAATTTCTTTTTATTGTTTCCATTGTGTTTACAGAACTTCTGTTAGACATTCCTTAGGGTAGGTATGTTGGCCTACAAAAAAAAAAAATCTGTTTTCCTTCATCTGCGAGAGTATCTTGATTTTTCACTAATTCTCAAAGGATATTTTTGCTAAATAAAGGATTCTGTGTTGACAGTTCTTTTTAGCCTAATAAAAATGCCATTTTATTTCCTTCTACATCCATAATTTCCATAAATTCCATAAATTCTGTTATGAAATCTGGCCAGATCTTGTTTTACCTCAGTTGATAGAGTGGTTTCCCACTGGCTGCTTTCAAGAGAATTTCTTTGTCTTCAGTTTTTACAAGATTATTAACTATGGTGTCTCTTGACATTGATTTATTTAGGTTTATCCTGTTTGAGGTTTATTCACTTTTTTGAGTTTTAGGTTTATGTCTTTGGCCAAATTAGGGCCAAAATATTTTTTTATTCTTTCAGCCTACTCTTCTGGGACTCAGATGGTATGATTGATAGGTTTTTTTTTCTTGTAGTCCTGTAATTGCCTAAAGCTCCAAGCAGTTCTCCTTTTTTCTTTCTTTTGTTCAGATTATGTAATTCTGTTGTTCTAACTGCATGTTTATAGACCCCTTTGAGCTTTCCATTCTGTTGAGCTTATTCATTTAGCTGTATTTGTTATTGAATCTTTTAGTACTAAAACCCATTGGATTCTCTTAAAATGTTTTTTATTGAGTCAAATTTATATGTAACATGAAACTCACTGTTTTATCCACATTAATTTGTGTGATTCATTGGTTTTTAGTATGTTCACAGTGTGGCACAATCACCACAAATTCCTGAACATTTTCATGATACCTGTAATATTGCAATTTATAATTAGAAATAGATACTTGGTTTTTATCTGTTTCTGGCACACAGCTCCCCAAAGACTTGGAATTTGCAAAGTGATTACAGCAATAACAGTTTCTGTATTAAGTTAATGAAACACCTTGTGGAAAACACCTAAGAATTGGGTCTCATTGCCCATGGAGCAAACCATGTGATTAGAGAATTGGGGTCCTAACACCCTTCCCTATGGCAGGGAAAGGGAGAGTGGTTGGTGGTTGAATCAACTTCCAATAGTGAGTGATTTAATCAACCATGCTTATGTAATGAAGCTTCCATTAAAACCAGAAAGGATGGAGTTCAAAGAGTTTCCAGGATGGTGAACACATAGAGATTTGGGGAGAGTAGCATGCTCAGTGGGGGCATGGAAGCTCCGTGCCCTTCCCCATATATTTCACTATGCATCTATTCCATCTGGCTGGTCTAGTAATGTGCAGCTTAGAAGTTTTCATACTGTTCTCTTATCAATTTCTCTAAGATCAGGACTAATGTCCACACGTCTACTCCTAAATGTGGTAATTCTATTTCTTTTTAACTTCTTTAGTTTGTTCATGTTTTTGATCTTTTAAAAAAAAAAAAACTATTTTAGTTCTTTTTCATTGTTTTTGCTGTTTTATTTCATTCATATTTTCTTTTTCTTGCCTTTAATTTTTCTTTAGTTTCTTAAAGTAGAAAGTTAGGTTATAGGTTTTTTTCCCATCTTTTTTGATGTAGGTATTTAGAGCTATAAATTTTCCTCTGAGCACTATTTTCTGTGCATACCACAAGTTTTTATACTGTGTTTTTATTTTTAATTTCAAACTATTGTATAATTTAATTATTTGATCCATTAGTTATTTAGCAGTATGTGTTTAATTTCCACATGTTAGCTTCTAAATTTCCTTCTGTATATGATTCCAAATTCATTCCATTGTAGTCAGAGAATATATTTTGCATTATTTCACTGTTAAAAATCCATTGATTCTTGTTTTATGAACCAATATATGGTTTGTCTTATAGAATGTTCCATGTACAGTTGAGAAGAATGTGTATTCTAATGTTGATAGATGGAGGTTTCTGTAGATCGCTCTCAATTCTATTTGGTTTGTACTGTTGTCAATTCTTTATTTTCTTGTTGATCCTTTCTCTACTTGTTGTATTCATTATTTAAAGTGGGGTACTGAAAGTTCTATTCATTCATGGTGAACTATTTCTACCTTAAATTATGTCAGCTTTAGCTTCTTGTGTTTTGAAATGTTGCTTTTTAACTGTGTATATGTGATAAATATTATATTTTCTTAATGGATTGACCCTTTTACAATTTATAAAGTCTTTCTTTCTTTTTTTATTTTTTTCCCATTTTTTATTATGTTAATCACCATACCTTACATCATTAGTTTTTGATGTAGTGTTCCATGATTCATTGTTTGTGCATAACACCCAATGCTCCACGCAGAATGTGCCCTCTTTAATACCCATCACCAGGCTAACCCATCCCCCACCCCCCTCCCCTCTAGAACCCTCAGTTTGTTTTTCAGAGTCCATCGTCTCTCATGGTTCGTCTCCCCCTCCGATTTCACCCCCTTCATTCTTTCCTTCTTGCTATCTTCTTCTTCTTCTTTTTTTTTTTTTAACATATAATGTATTATTTGTTTCAGAGGTACAGATCTGTGATTCAACAGTCTTGCACAATTCACAGCACTCACCATAGCACATACCCTCCCAGTGTCTATCACCCAGCCACCCCATCCTTCCCACCCCCCCACCACTCCAGCAACCCTCAGTTTGTTTCCTGAGATTAAGAATTCCTCATATCAGTGAGGTCATATGATACATGTCTTTCTCTGATTGATATAAAGTCTTTCTTTCTATTAATGAATGTTCTTAATGTTTACTGTGTCTGGTATTTGTACAGACATTCCAACTCTCTTGTGGTTACTGTTTGCCTGGAAAATATTTTATCATACTTCTACTTTCAACCTATTTGTATCTTTGGATTTCAAGTCTCTTGTAGGCAGCCCATAGTTGGATCTTTTTTTTTTTTAATCTAGTCTGTCAATCTCTGCCTTTTCAACTGAAGAGGCTGGCCCATTTACATTTAATGTAATTACTTGAAAAAAGGACTTACTTCTACCAGCCTGACTTTTTTAACTTTGTTTTTTATCTTTTTCATAATAAACATATTTTACATTATACCATTTTAATTCCGTTGTCATAATTTATATTATGTATTTTCTAGTTATTTTCTTAGTGGTTACTCTGAAAATTACAGTTAACATCTTTATAGATCAGATTATTACCAACTTAATTTCAGTTAATATGCAAACACTTTGTGTCTATATATTTTCATTCTCCCCTTATGATGTCACTTTTAAAACTACATCTTTGTACATTGTTTGCCCAATAACACATAATTACAATTACCGATTTATGAAGTCTTCTTTTAAATAGATTTTTTTTGTCAAAACTGAAGGTATCCTCTTCCTGTAGACTATATGGTTTTGAAAATCAGCTGTTAATATTTTTGAGCACCCTTTGTTATTTGATAAGTTGCTTTTCTCATGCAGATTTTATGAGAGTCTCTTTGACTTTGGCTTTTGACAGTTTGAATATGTGTCTTAATGTGGGTCTTGAAGTGTATCTTTACTTGAAGGTCACTGAACTTCTTTAATGTATAGATTGTTTTCCATCAAGTTTGGGGATTTGTTAGCCTTGTTTTTTTTTAATAGTCTTTCTTCTCCTTTTTTTTCTCACTCACCTGATGGGACTTTCATTGTCATAGTGCTCATGTGCTTGGTTGTGCCCAACAGGTCTCTTGGGATGTGTTCCCTTGTCTTGATATTTTTTTTTTCTGTTTCTCAGATCAGATAGTCTGAACTAATCCATTTTGAAAGACACTAAATCTCTTTCTGCCTGCTCCTATTTGCTGTTGAACTCCTCTAGCGAATTTTCCATTTCAGTTATTGTAGTTCTCAACTCTATACTTGATATATATCTTTTTCATAATTTCTATTTGATGAGACCTCATTCTCTTGGTTTTAGTTCCTTACACAGTTTCCATTAGTTCTTTGAAGATGTTTACAATAAGTGTTTAAAAGTATTTTCTACTAATCCTAATGTTTCTGCTTCCTTACGAGTGATTTCAATTGATTGCTTTCTTTCCTGTGTATAGAGCATGCCTTCTTTATACACCTCAGTGTTGGTTGATGCTGAAAACTGGACTATTTGAATATATCAATATGGAAACTCTGGTAACCCTATGTTTCCCCTCTTCAGGATTTGTTGTTACTGTTGTTGCAGTCATAACTATTTGTTCAGTGACTTTCCTGAGCAAATTTTGCAGACCATATTTTTGTCATTTGTGACCCTTGAAGTCTCTATTTCATTATCTTAGTAATCAGGTAATGAACAAAGATGTCCTAAAATTTGGAAGGAACAAAATATCCCATCTTTTAATAAGGATCCTGTGTGTATTTGGGCACACTTTCAATGTATAGTGAGGCAACTTATACCTCTGCCTTAGCCTTTACTTATTTCTTGTACAAATTGTCAAGATCAAACAAGGAGACAGTAACCAGCAACGATGCTGGAGGCAAAGATCTTATAGGTGTGAAAGACATCTGTGAATAAGTTATCTGTAGGTAAATAACATGTATACATAAATCGCAGGAATTATGTTTTCTGTAAGGATAGAAACTATTTAGTAGTAATTTTTTCTCAGTGGTGTTAGGTGATTTTTTTGCTTATTTCTTGGCTCTTTTTCTATTGCTTAAATATAACAACAAAATGAATGGAATAGTTAACAATAAATGGAGACAAATAGCCATCTTAAAATTATCTCTTTCTAATTGGTTTTCACCAAACACCCTTCTTCACTCTGATTATATATCAGTGGGTTTTAATGCTTTGGATGGACAGACAATAATCATAAGGATTTATCAGATATATTGGTACACTGTGTTATGGTAACTGAGTGAAGAATTGGATGGGTTACTTTGGTTTACAGGGTACTTTGCTAGGTTTCTTCCAATTGATTTTAAATTCCAATAAGTTTTCAAAAACTTTAGGGAAGGGTGTGAAAGATTATTTGAGTTGAAGTGTAGTATTGATTGCACATCATTGGTTAGAAAGGAGCTAAGAACAAAAAAAAAAGTGATTTTTGGTATGAAACTGCAAACCTTAATGTGTGGAATGCCTTCAGAATCATTTTACTGAATCTAATTGTGCTGTGTATGTGTGTACCTGAAGAAAATGTCTTTTGTTTCAAAATCACACATAGTAATTTAACAGCCTACAAGTGATGTGATAGAACCACTTAGAATGCTCAAGAATATTGCACAGAATGTAAATTCTCAGTACACGAAGTGTATACAATGAAATTATTCAAGCAAACAATTGCTCAGATTTTAAGGAAAACACCTATTTGGAAACATATTTAAGTATCTGTAGCATGTCACTGTTTTCCTACAGTGACAATACTGAAGAAGTGGGAGAAAGATCAATCTTTTAATCTAGATATCAATATCTTATTGGATAATTATATCCTGCTGCAATTTTGTCACTTATTTCCTCTCTTTTTTCAGAGAGAGAAGTCTTTATAATCTAATTTTTTAAAGATTTTATTTATTAGAGAGAATGAGATAAAGAGCATGGGGGGGGAGGGTCAGAGGGAGAAGCAGACTCCCTGCTGAGCAGGGAGCCCGATGTGGGAGTCGATCCCGGGACTCCAGGATCATGACCTGAGCCAAAGGCAGTCGCTTAACGAACTGAGCCACCCAGGTGCCCTATAATCTAATTTATTAATTTCCCCACAGTTAACTGAAGGGCTATCAATCCATATGTTCATAAAACATATCAGACATATAATAGAATTATCTTAAACTTTCAGAGAGGGAATTGGGGGATGGTTACTTTCTGCAGAATGTAAGTCATTTTCCATTGGGTTGAGCCTTAGGAATAGATCATAGTATAGTATATAGAGGATGTGCTCCATTGTTTTCTCTAGTTCTTGTATAAGTACTCTATGGATTGAGATATGGGCTTAACTTTAATGCTTACTGTTTATTAAATATTCATAATAAATGTTAATGTGTAGACATTACAAATATTTCATTGTTAGCAAATATTTACATTTTCATTTGTGTCATTTATGTTTTTATGGAGGTAAAATTGACATATTAGCTTCAGGTGTATATGACTTGATATTTGGATGTATTGAAAAATTATCACAAGACTAGTTAACATTCTTCTTTCTTGTGATGAGGATTTAAGATTTATTCTCTTAGCAACTTTGAGATATGTGATACAGTATCATTTTTTTTTATTATGTTCAGGTAGCCAACATATAGTACATCATTAGTTTTTGATGTAGTGTTCAGCGATTCATTAGTTGTATATAATACCCTGTGGTCATCAACACATGCCCTCCTTAATACCCATAACCCGGTTACCCCATCCCTCCACCCCCTCCCTTCTGTAGCACTCAGTTTGGTTCCTAGAGTCCAGAGCCTCTCATGGTTTGTCTCCCTCTCTGATTTCTTCCCAGTTTCCCCTCCCTTCCCCTGTGGTCCTCCCTGCTATTCCTTATGTTCCACATACAAGTGAAACCATATGATAATTGTCTTTCTCTGCTTGACTTATTTCACTTAGCATAATCCCCTCCAGTTCCACCCATGTTGATGCAAATGGGGGGTATTCATCCTTTCTGATGGCTGAATAATATTCCATTGTATATATGAACCACATCATCTTTATTCATTCATCTGTTGAAGGATATCTTTGCTCCTTCCACAGTTTGGCTATTTTGGACATTGCTGCTATGAACATTGGGGTGCATGTGCCCCTTTTCACTACATCTGTATCTTTGAGGTAAATAACTAGTGCAATTGCCAGGTCATAGGGTAGCTCTATTTTTAACGTCTTGAGGAATGTCCATACTATTTTCTAGAGTGGCTGTACCAGCTTGTATTCCCACCAACAGTGTAAGAGGGTTCCCCTTTCTCCACATCCTCAACACTTGCTGTTTCCTGTCTTGTTAATTTTTGCCATTCTAACTGGTGTAAGGTGGTAGCTCATTGTGATTTTCATTTGTATTTCTCCGATGGTTAGTGATGTTGAACATTTTTTCATGTGTCTGTTAGCCATTTGTATGTCTTCTTTGGAGAAGTGTCTGTTCATGTTTTCTGCCCATTTCTTGACGGGATTATTTGTTTTTTGGGTGTTGAGTTTGAGAAGTTCTTTATAGATCTTGGATACCAGCCCTTTATCTATAATGTCATTTGCAAATATCTTCTCCCATTCTGTCGGTTGTCTTTTGGTTTTGTTGACTGTTTCCTTTGCTGTGCAGAAGCTTTTTATCTTGATGAGGTCCCACAAATTCATTTTTGCTTTTGTTTCCCTTGCCTATAGACACAGGTCTTGAAAGAGGTCTCTGTGGCCAATGTCGAAGAAGTTACTGCCTATGTTCTCCTCTAGGATTTTGATGGATTCCTGTCTCAGATTGAGGTCTTTCATCCATTTTGAGTTTATCATTGTGTATGGTGTAAGTGAATGGTCCAGTTTCATTCTTCTGCATGTGGCTGTCTAATTTTCCCAGCACCATTTATTGAAGAGGCTGTCTTTTTTCCATTGGATATTCTTTCCTTATTTGTCAAAGTTTAGTTGACCATAGAGTGGAGGGTCCATTTCTGGGCTCTCTATTCTATTCCATTGATCTATGTGTCTGTTTTTGTGCCAGTACCATGCTGTCTTGATGATCACAGCTTTGTAATGAGCTTGAAGTCAGTCATCGTGATGCCCCCAGTTTTGGTTTTCTTTTTCAACATTCACCTGGCAATTTGCGTTTTTTTCTGGTTCCATACAAATTTTAGGATTGTTTGTTCCAGCTCTGTGAAAAGTGTTGATGGTATTTTGATAGGGATTGCACTGAATGTGTAGATTACTCTGGGCAGCATAGACATTTTCACGATGTTTATTCTTCCAATCCATGAGCATGGAATGTTTTTCCATCTCTTTGTGTCTTCCTCAATTTCTTTCATGAGTATTTTATAGTTTTCTGAGTACGGATCCTTTGCCTCTTTGGTTAGATTTATTCCTAGGTATCTCATGGTTTTGGGTGCAATTGTAAATGGGATCGACTCCTTAATTTCTCTTTCTTCAGTCACATTGTTAGTGTATAGAAATGCAACTGATTTCTGTGTATTGATTTTGTATCCTGATGGCCTTTAGAATTTTTTATATGCAAAATCATGTTATCTGCAAATGGAGACTATTTTTTCTTCCTTTGCAATTCTGAAAACGTTTTTTTTTTTTCTTTCCTGATCTCTTTGGCTACAATTTCTGCTATGTTGACTGGGAGTGGTAAGAGTAGGCACTCTTGTCTTCTTGATCTTAGTGAAAAGGCTTCCAGCCTTTCACCATTGAATATGTTAGCTGTGAGTTTGTCACATATGGCCTTTATTCTGAACTGCATTCTTTCTACAGCTAAAGGGTTGAGAGTTTCTATCATGAATGGATGTTGAATTTTGTGAAATGCTTTTTCTACACCTAGTGAGATGATCATAAGACTTTTATTTTTCATTCCATCAGTGTGGTTTATCATAGTTCTTCATTTGGTTATGTTGAACAGTTCTTGCATCCTGAGGATGAATCCCACTTCAACATGATAGATGATCCTATTAGTGTGCTGCTAAATCCACTTTGGTAGTATTTTATGGAGAATTTTTGCAGCTGTATTCAGGAGGTTTTTCTTCTTCTCCTTTTTCCTCTTTTTCTGTAGTGTCCTTATCTACCTTTAGTCTTTGGATAATGTTGGTTGTGTAAAAGGAGTTAAGAATATTACTTTTTCTTGAATTTTCTGAAAGAGTCTGAGAAAGATTGGCACTAACACTTTTTTAAATTTTTCATGGAGTTAACCAGTAAAACCATCTGTTCCTTGGCTTTCCTGTGTTGGGAGGTTTGTGATAACTGATTCAGTCTTATTAGTAAGTGTCCTATTCAGATTTTCAGTTTCTTCCTGATTCAGTCTTAGTAGGTTGTATGTTTCTGAGAATTTATTCATTTTGTTCAGGTTGTTTAGTTTGTTACCAGATAGTTGTTCATTGTAGCCTCTTAGGAGCATTTGTATTTTCTGTGGCATCAGTCATAATGTCATTTTTTAATCTATAATTTTGTTGATTTGCCTTTCTCTTTTTGGTTAGAATAGCTAAAAGTTTGTCCACGTGGTTTATCTTTTTACAGGACCAGCTCTTAAAAAACAGGAAAATAGCAAATATTACGAAAACTATTTCCTCTTTTTCTGCTCTAACCTTTATTACTTCCTTCCATCTCCTAACTTTGGGCTTAATTAGTTCTTCTCTACTTCCATGAGGCAGAAAGTTGGGTTGTTTGAGATCTCTTATTTTGATGTATTCATTTATAGCTATAAACATCTTTCTTATAACTGCTTTTGCTGCATCCCATACATTTTGGTGTGTTGTGTTTTCATTTTTGTGTCAAGATACTTTCCTAATTCCCGTCAATTCCTTTTGTGATCCGTTGGTTTGTCAGGAGAAGGTTGTTTCCTAGTTTTCCTTCTGTTACTGATTTCTAGTTTCAAACCATTGTGGTCTGAAATAGTATTTGGGATTTTAGTCTTTGTACATTTGTGAAGACCCGTTTTGTAGCCTAACCTATGATCTCTCCTAGAAAGTGTTCTATGTGTGCTTAAAGAATATGTATTCTGCTATTTTTGGATAGAATGCTCTGTATATGTTAGGTCCATTAGGTTTATAGTGTGTTTAAATCTATTGCTTTTTATTCATTCTGTCTGGATGATCTGTCCATTGTTGAAAGTGGGGTATTAAATTCCTCAACTGTTAGCGTATTGCTGTTTATTGCTTCCTGTTGCTTTATATATTTAGTAGCTCCAATGTTGAGTGCATGAACATTTACAACTCCTATATTTTTGTGACGGGTTGAACCTTTTATCATTACACAGTGACCTTCTTTTTAGTTTCAAAGCTATTTTGTTTGATACAAGTATAGCTATCCCTGCTCTTTTTGGTTATCATTTGCTTGAAATATCTTCCTCCATCCCTTCACTTTCAGTTTGTGTCTTTAAAGCTAAAGTGAGTTGTGTATAGGTAGAATGTAGTTGGATCTTGCTTTTTTAATCCAATCAGCCACTTTGACTTTTGATTGGAAACTTTAATCCATTAACCTTTAAATTGTGTTGATAACAAATAATGTACTATTGACATTTTAGTGTTTTTCTGATCTTCTTGTAAGTCCATTGTTGCTGCTCATCTTGTCTTTTTTTGTAATTTGATGATTGTTGGTATCAGCATGGTTTGGCTTCTTTATCATGTTCCTTGTATAACTCTTACACACTTTTTCCTTTGTAATTGAAGTTTATATAGAATCTTAAAATTTCAACATCTTATTTTAAACTAATAACTTTTACAGCATTCCTAAACTTTACACTTTTTTTGTATGTCAAATATGTATCCTTTATTTTATTCAATCAGCCAACATACAGTACATCATTAGTGTCTGATGTAGTGTTCAATGATTCATTAGTTGCATATAACACCCAGTGCTCATCAGATCCTGTGCCCACCTCAATACCCATCACCCAGTTACCCCATTCCCCCACCTCCTTTCTGCAACCCTCAGTTTGTTTCCCTCTCCCTTCCATTTTAGGTTATTAATGTTAGAGTTATAAGTGAACTAATCACCAACATTGTCATAGTAGAGAATTTGATTTAGACTATATTTACCATTGTGACTTTTACTCTACCTTCACGTTTTATGATGTGTTTTTCTTCCTCCAAATTTTTAAAATTCCAGTTAACATGCAGTGTAATGTTGGTTTCTGGTGTAGAATTTAGGGATTCATCACTTACATACAACACCCAGTGCTCATTGCAAGTGTTCTCCTTAATACCCATCACCCCTCCCCTCCAGTAACCATCAATTTACTTTCTAGAGTTAAGAGTCTGTTCCTTGGTTTGCCTCTTTTATGCCCCTCTATGTTCATTTGTTTTGTTCCTTAAATTCCACATATGAGGAATTCATATATTTCTTTCTCTGACTTATTCTGCTTACCATCGTCTTTTTATTTCTGCTTGAAGAACTCCCTTTAGCACTTCTTGAAGAGATCGAGTGGTAATGAGCTTCCTCACTTTGTGTGTTAAAGTCTTCTGTCTTCTTCACTTCGGAAGGACAGCATTTGTGGGTATAGTATTCTTGGCTGACATTTTTTGTTTTTCAATATTTTGAATAGATCATTCCATTCTAATCTGGCCTGGTTCTTTGCAAAAGCAAGGCTATAATGGGCTATGTGGTTCCTTGATTGCTTTTGTCAGGTTTCCTATCAACAGAAGCTATGAATTAGCTTCCTTGTATTGGCAGGGTAGCAGAATGGGCCATGTAGCCAGCACAGTTTATTGTTTGGGGACCCAAATCAAGCAGGATTGTGTGCTAAATTCCCTGGCCTGAAGGGGCAACTGGTTTTTGCTATGCTCTCTACTCAAGTGTCACTGTACGTAGGGCTGTAAGATGAGCTAAACAGCTGCTTGTGTGTGCTGGTTAGGTTCTCAGTCAAGGATGCTGAATGCTGTATTCAGCAGTGAGTGGGTCTATGCATTAGTTTCACAGATAGGGTCACCATACAAGTCCCAAGGCGGGCAAGGCTCTTATTTGTGGATCCCTTAGTTCTAATATTTTTTGTCAGCTTTTTTTTAAGGTTTTTCTATGTATAGTTTCATGTCATCTGCAAATAGTGACAGTTTTGCCTCTTCCTTACCAATTTGGATGCCATTTCTTTCTTTTTGTTGGCTGATTGTTGTGGCTAGGACTTCCCATACTATGTTGAATAAAAGTGGTGGAGTGGGCATCTTTGTCTGGTTCCTGATCCTAGCAGAACAAACTCTCCACTTTGCATCATTGAGTATGATTTTAGCTGTAGTTTTGTCATATATTGCCTCTCTTGTATTAAGGTGTATGTTCCCTCTAACCCCTTTTGTTGACAGTTTTTATCATGAATTTTGATTTTCACTATATGCTTTTTCTTTATTGGGATGATCATATGGTTTTTGTCCTTCATTTTATTAATGTAGTGTATCATGTTGATTGATCTGTGAATACTAAACTATCCTTGCTTACCTGAAATAAATCCTACTTAATGGTGGTAAGTAATCCATTTTATGTATTATTGAATGTGATCTGCTCATATTTTGTGGAAGGTACTTGGCCTCTATCTTCATCAGGGATATTGACCTGTAGTTTCTGTTTTTTTTTTTTTAGAGTTGCTTTGTCTGCTACGGTAATGCTAGCATGATAGATGTATTTAATTGATGGGTAGAATTCATCTGCTCTTAGACTTTTGTTTATTGGGGGGTCTTTGGATTGCCAATTCCATTTCATTACTAGTATCTTTCTTCCTGATTCAGTTTGGGATAATTGTATGTTTTTAGGAATTTATCCACTTCTTCTAGGGTGTTCCATCTCTTATAATCCTTTGCATTTCTTTGGTGTCTGTTATTCTTTCATTTCTGATTTTATTTATTGGTGGACTTTGTGTGTGTGAGGAATCTGGTTGTTTATCAAAGAACCAGTTCTTTATTTCATTGATTCCTTTTCTAGTTTCTTTCAGAGCTGGTTTTAATTATCACTGATAGCTATCTTGTAACCTGATATGACTGCTTCCTCTGGGCTCATCCTACACATGAATCAGCCAATTCTCTATTAGCCTTGGATTCTTCTAAAGGGAAAAGAAAATGGATGTTCACTGTTACTAAGTTAGAGGTAATTTGAATCTGAATACATATATATGTATTTATCTTCAATTGTATGTAGTTCAATTGTATGTAGTATCAGAAAATATGAATCTCAGGTGGAGGAGAGAAACAAAATATAAGAAGATATTTCAGGTAAAAGAAATAAAACATGCGTTTATATTCCCCTGTGTAACTAATTGTAAAGTTTTCCCTTTTTTCTATATCACATTCATATTCAGTTTCTTCCACATAGGTATTTGGTTCTAAAAAATAGAGGATGTGGCAGAGTTAAAATATTTTGTTGACTCATTTTGCTTGATAACATATTACACGTGAGTGGGTTCAGAATAGCAATAGGAATACTATCAATATTACTAGGATTACTGAAAACAGTTTTTACAGAATTATGCTGTGTCCAGACTAGCAGTTCATACAGCCATTACATACTATACATTCCTCAAGATTCCGTAAGTGTATAATTATTACCAGTTCTTATAATATTATCTAGCCATTCTCATTGTCTAACCTCTTTCCCTTAGTATTAAGGCCAGATAGCTTATTAATATAAGAAAATGAAAAATAGACTGAGTGATACACTTTTGAAAAAAGTATGCAAGCCAGAGAAGCATGCCCAGAAAACATGCAGAATTTAATGTATATTTCCAGCTATGCTAAATAGGTTAGAGATTTATTCAAGGCATGACATATAAATAAAAAATCAGAAGTGATCCTCTAGAAATAACAATCCTAAGATAACAATCCTAAGACTATTATAGGAGTACAGGAGCAAATAAATACAACATAATACCATAAAGGTAAAAGAATTTGAAGGCAAGCAACTAAATTCCAGTACCTGAACAAAAATATCTAACCAAGAAAGTAGAATACATAGAGGATATAATTTAAAAAAAACCTAAAACTACTAATAAAGGCCTTAATACTTTTGTGTTGCTCATTTTACATGCATTGAGCTTTCTGAACTTTCACAAGGAGGTATATATGGTAAGATAGCTTTTATAACTTTACAAATTTCCCTTTACTATTATTTTTGTGCTTTATCTAGAATTTACCTTTTTTTGGTCCCTGTCCTACTCTTGATTACGGTTCCAGAAGTTTCTCCTCAGTGTAGAGCCCTTCTCTGGAGACAGACACATTATTGTGGGTCAGTTTTGAGATTTTTGTAGGGATGTGGCTTTTCCAGCTCAATTCAATAATGCTGTTCCATGGTATCCATTTCCTGGGGCTGTGGCTCTCAGAATCCAGTGTTTTCTGCATATGCATCTAGAGATCTAATTTCCTTTTTTCAGAAGAAGAGAAGAATTCATTAGATGACTTGACTTATGCTGCCTTTTATTCTACATATTTTGATAATACTATTCTTATACCACTTAGTGAGCTAAATGTTAAATATAACAAGATGGTGAACTTCCCTGAATACCTACAGCAGCTGAGTCACATTTAGAATTTTAGTTTATCTGTACTATGGAATGTTTTTTTCTAACCAACCAACTCCTGAGAACCAAAGTGAGCTCCAAGTACCCATATTAAATCCTAAAGTAGCTTATGAATTGTTTAATATTGGAGCACCTACAAAGTGCTTGTATCAGTTCATCTTCTCTGAAGTACATTTATTTCTAAGAGGGTGCACAACAGCAGCTTAGCTGCAAAAAGTGAAAATGAAATTGTCATGTTTAATCACTTATCTTCCTGAGAAGAAAGATTTAAGCATGTGAAAATGGAATCACTCAAGTCAGAATTAGGCCAACTGCTGTGACTAATATCTCCATGATGAAACAAGTTTGTTCATTTTGTATTCTAAGCAACTAGTTATAAGAAGCAAAGTGTGTAAAACGTAAGACACCCAAAAGTTCTTTCTTGAAAGAATGAATGAAACAATGATTTACAGGATTTCTTTTTAATACTGGGTCAATGAGTGAAGACACATTCTGGCATTTTCACTAAGACGTAGAACACCATAAAGATGTTCAATAGCAGGGCAGCAGACAAAGCCGTAAAGTGTATAAATGTGTAATCAGATAAACTTGTGTTTGAATCATTTAATTTTTTATTAATTTGTTGTGTGAACTTGATACCATCTTAATTTACCTACCTTGCTAAATAGTAACCAAAAATACATGTTCACAGGATGTAACTACCGTTGGGTATTAAATAAGATTTTGTTCCCTTTCCTTTGAGCTAAACTCAAAATCTATCATTTAAATGTTCGTTTTTTGATACTTTTACCCAATTTTAATGAGCTGTAATAGACATATTTTATGTTTAAGGTATACAATATGATTTAATACATGTATATTCTGCAAAATGTTTACCACAAGACGATTGGTTAAAATTCAGCATTTCACGTAGTGCCAATTTTTTTTCCTTCCACGTAATGAGAACTTTTCCTCTGAGCAATTTTCATATTCACAATACAGTATTGTTAACTATAGTAATTGTGCTATATTTTAAATCTCTATTTCATTCGCTTAGTCTAATGTCCCCAAAGTCCATCCATGTTGTCATAACTGGCAGGATTTTTTTTTTTTTTTACAGCTAAATAGTATTTCAATGTGTGTGTGTATATATACACAAACGTGTATGTATATTAAAATGTAGATACATACCCAGAAGTGGGATTGCTGGGTCAAATGGTAGTTTTATTTTTTGAGCAAGCACTATACTTTTTCATTCCCACTAACAGTGCACAAGGGTTCCCTTTTCTTCATGTCCCCATGAATACTGTTATCTATTGTTTTGGATGATAGTCCTTTTTATATCTCGTTGTCATTTTGGTTTCCCTTGCCCTAATAATTAGTGATGTTTAACACCGTTTTTTTAACACCTTTTGAATAGCTTCTTGGGAAAATGACTATTTGGGTCCTGTGCCCATTTCTAAATTGGATTATTTGTTTTTCCTCTCATTCTATAGGTTTTTCTTTTAAAGTACAGATTCTGGAGGGAAAAAAAAAAAACCTGTGATACAGGAGATCCCAGTGTCCTTATCCCCTCACAAAAATCAATGATTAGCTAGCTATTCATGAACAAAAACAGCTCTGGAAGACCTGTAGATTAGCGACATACTGGAGTTATGCATGGAAGGGAACGTATAGTTACAGGTGAACACACTGCTCGCCCCTCCAGCTTGGTTCAGGCATATACCCAGCCCAATCACCTTTACTGGTTCTCCCTCAGTATGCCCAGGAGAAGAGTGTGTGGCCACAGAAGAGCACACCACCATCCAGGGCCCCCAAAGCTGCTTGCAGGTGTGGGGCAGACCCTGCTGCTTGTCACTAGCCTGGACCACCACTTATAGCTAGTCCTTCCAGCTGAGGACCTGCATGGACATCCAGTGTAGCACAAAGCCATTGGAGAGCACAATGATACCCTGATACAAGGGAGCCCGTAGTTGATCCTGCCCCCTTGTGCCCATATGAGTGTGTTGGGAAATGTGTCTGTCACTAGACAGGCAGCTGCAGCTGTCTGTTCCTACACCACTAGCTCTGAATACCACTACAGCCTGCCCTAGTCCCTACCTACAGGTCCTGAGGGTGCTGCTTAGTACACCAACAAACAGCTTTTGCAAGAACTGTGGTCCCTCAGTAGTGCTTGCCAAAAAGCACAGTTGTTGATGCTCTGGCCACAGTGCATGGGATAAAAAAACATCACCCCCACCTCAGACCTGGTCCCCCAATGTGCCCCTAGATTTGGCACCCTGCATTGCTAAACCTAGAATCCTAGCACAATACAATGTGCTAGCTTCTACCAGTGAAAGCCTTCCCTTACCAAAACTCATCCATAAAATCTGGAAGAGGGGACTGCTTCTTCAAATGCACAGATAGGCTACAGGGATCATGAAGAGCCAGAAAAGCATCTCCACCAAAAGAATAAAGTAAATTTCTGATAACTGTCTCCAAAGAAATGGAGATCCAGAATTGCCTGACAAAGAATTCAAAATATTTGTTCTACAGCAATGCTTGGAGAGCTACAAGAGAACACAGATAAACAATATAAGAACAAAATGAGGAGCTCAATAAAAAGACATAATTTAAAAGAACCAAACAAATTTTGGAGCTTAAAACAACGAACCGAAGAATTTAAGAATGAGCTTAAGCAACAGACTTGAACACGCAGAAAAGAGAATCTGTGATCTAGAAAAATAGGTCAATTGAAATACAATTGAATGAAAAATCCTACAGGGGTTATGGGAGACCATTAAAAGAGATAAGGTATGTATTTTGGGAGTCTCAGGGGAAGGAGTAGAAAGCTTATCTAAAGAAATAATGGCTGAGAACTTCCCAGAGAGAGAAACTTGCTTATCCAAGTTCATGAACCTCCTAAGTCAGCTCAGAATTTCATTCCAAGTTCTTCCCCAGGACATGTAACAATAAACAACCCTTCCCTAATAAGCTAAAGCTGAAGGAATTCATCATCACTAAACCTGCATTACAAGAAATGCTTAAAGTTCTTCATACTGAAAAAGGACATTCATTAGCAATGAGTAAACATGAAAATATACAACACAGTGGTACAGGCAAGCATATTACCAGATTCAAAATATACTCATACTGTAATATGTTAATGTGCTGAGTAAAGGTTGAAGGACCAAGGTATTAAAAATAGCTACAGATTCCGTATTAGATAATGGATATACAATTAAAATATTGACGAGAAAATGGGAGTAAAAGGACAGAATTTTGAATTCAGTCTAAGTTAACTTTTTATAGACATAACTATCATATGCTGATGAGATGTTTTATGTAAGCCCCTTGGGAACCACAAAGCAAATATCTCTAATAGATACACAAAAGCTAAAGGAATACCAACAAAGCATACCACTATGGAAAATCATCTATTTACATAAAAAGGCTGCAAGAATGGAATTTTAAAATCAAGCAGAAAACAGCAAGTTGGAATTAGTAAGTCCTTACCTATTAAATAAGATTTTGAACCCAATTCTGATGTGGGTGTGAGGGTTTTCTCTCCATACCACCAAACAACAGCTGGGACATCAGCTGGGTGTCCTACAATTTAACTCAATTCTGACACTATTTACCCAGAGAGGTTCCCCAGGTTAAGTGCCACAAGACTGCCTTCCACACATGCACACTGAAAATGCTAATTGTAAGCCCAGGTTATCATTTGTGCTTCTGACTCACTGGCTATGGATTGTAGGGTCTAAAAATCCCATCCTTAGATTTGATTAAGTTGTTCTATATATAATATAGAAAGAATGAATTATACCTATCAATAATTATTCTCAACATTAATGGATTGAATTTCCCAATCAAAAAGCAAAGACTGAATGGATAAAACAAGACTCATCTTTACTTTAAGGACACACATAATTCAAAGTGAAGGAATGGCAAAAGATGTTCCATCCAAGTGGAGACCAAAAAGAGCAGAGGTAACTATATTTGTATCAAAGGAAATGGACTTTAAGTCAAATTATAACAAAAGACAAATACGGTCATTATATGATAAAAATTCCAATTCATCAGGGAGATATCACAGTCATAAATACATATGCACTCATGATGAGATCCCCTAAATGTATTAAGCAAATATTAACAAATCAAAAGGGAGAAAGAGGTTACAGTACAGTATTAGGAGACTTTAAGAGCACACTTTCAAAAATGGATAGATCATCCAAACAGAAAATCAGTAAGTAAATGTTGGACTTCTACTATGCATTAGACCTCATGGACTTAACAGACATATATAGACATTCCACTTAGCAGCAGCATACACATTCTGCTCAAATGCACATGAAATACTCTCCAGGATCTGTCACTGACAGGTCACAAAACAAGTCTTCATTAATTTAAGAAGAGTGAAATCATACCAAACATCTTTTCCAATGACAATAATAACAGAAGTGGGAATATTCACAAATATGTGGAGTATAAACAACACCATCAAATAACCAATGGGTCAGAGAAGAAATCAAATGGGAAATCAAGAAGCACTATGAAACAAATTAAGAAAAGCGCAATATATCAAAACTTATAAGATGCTGAAAATGCTATTCTGAGAGAGAACTTTACGGTGATAAATGCCTACATTAGGAAGAAAGAAATTTCTTAAAAATCTAACTCTACACCTTAAGGAACTCAAAATAAAAGAAAAACTAAGCCCAAAGTTAGCAAAAGAAAGGTAGTAACAAAGATTAGAGCAGCAATGGAGACCAGAAAAAATAATAAAGATTAATGAAATTATGAGCTATTTGTTGTTTTTTTTTTTCCTGGCAAGATAAAAAGAGACATTTAGCTAGACTAAGAAAAAGAGACTCAAAATAAGAAATGAGGATACATTGTAATTGATACCACAGAAATACAAAGGATCAGGAGACCACTGTGAACAATTATATGCCAACTAGATAACTTAGGAAAAATGGATACGTTCCTAGAAAGATAAAACCTACGGAGACTGAAAAATGAAGAACAGAACTTGAAAAGAACAATATTAAGTAATGATATTGAATTAGTAATCAAAAACCTCCCAAAACAGAAAAGGCAGGACCAGATGGCTTCACTGCTACATTCTGCCAAAATTAAAAATTGCCAAAATTAATTAATGCCGGTTGTTCTCAAACTCAACCAAAAAAACTGAACAGGAGGGGACACTCCCAGACTCTTTTTACAAGGCCGGCATTATGCTGATATCAAAGATGGTTAAGGATACTATATAAAAAGAAAATTACAGACCAATATCCCTCATGAATATGGATGCAAACAAAAATAGCAACAAAATAGCAAACTGAATTCAACAGCAAGTTAGAAGAATCATTCATCATAATCAAGTGGGGTTTATCTCTGGGATGCAAGGTTGGTTAAACATAAGCAAATTAATAAATGTGATACACATTAATAAAATGAAAACTAAAAATTATCTCAGTAGATACAAAAAAGCATGGGACAAACTACATCATTTCATGTTAAAAGTGCCCAACACTTTGGGTATAAAAGGAACATATTTCAACAACATAAAGGCCATATATGACAAACCTACACATACACAATGGTGAAAAGTTGAAAGTTTTTCCTTTAGTTAGGACAAGACAAAGGTGCTCACTCACACCATTCCTATTCAGCATTGTACTGCAAATCCTCATCTGAGCAATCAGCAGGAAAAAGATGTAAAATGTTTAAAGATGATATGATCTTATAAAGACTGTACCAAAAAACTGCTTGGAATAATCAACAAATTCAATGAAGTTACAGGATATAAAATCAGTATCACAAAATAGTTGTGCTTCTATGCAACAACAAAATACCTAAAAAAGAAATACAGAAAATTATCCCATTCACAATAGCATTTAAACAATAAAATACTTAGGAAAAAATCTAACCAAGGAAGAAAAAGACCTCTACACTGAAAATTCTAAGACACTAATAAAAGAAATTGAAGACAAACATAAATGGAAAGGTATCCCATGTTCATGAACCAAAATATTTTTTTTAAGAATTTATTTATTTATTAGAGAGAGAGAGAGAATGAGAGATAGAGAGCACGAGAGGGAAGAGGGTCGGAGGAAGAAGCAGACTCCCCGCTGAGCGGGGACCCCGATGCGGGACTTGATCCCGGGACTCCAGGATCATGACCTGAGCCGAAGGCAGTCGCTTAACCAACTGAGCCACCCAGGCGCCCGAACCAAAATATTTTTAAAATGTCCACACTACCTGAATGCATCTACAGAGTCAGGGCAACCCCTATCAAAATTTCAATGGCATTTTTTTACAGAAATAGAAAAAATAATCCTAAAATTCAACAAGGCAATATGACTCAGAATAGTTAGAGTTATCATGAAAAAAAAAACAAAACAACAACAAACCTGGAGACATTATAGTTCCTAATTTCAAAATAGAGTACAAAGTTACAGTGATCAAAACACTATCGTACTGACATAAAATCAGGTAGATATAACAATAGAAGAGAATCAAGAACTCAGAAAAAAACCCATGCATATATTGTCACCTAATATTATCTAAGATTACTCAGTGGGTAAAGAATAGTCTATTCAATAATGGGGTTGGGAAAACTGGATAACCTCATGCAAAAAAATTAAACTAGGACCCTATCTTACACTACTCACAAAAATGAACTTCAGATGAATTAGAGTTATATTTAAAACCTGTCATTGTAAAATTCCGGGACAATATATCAGAAAAAATCTCCTTGACCTTGGTCTCAGCAGTGATTTCCTTGACATTACAGCAAAAGCACAAACAACAAAAGCAACACTATAGTAGTGGGATTAAATCAAATAGATTGGGTCCACACAACAGAACAAGAAAGTGAAAATACAGAATAGGAGAAAATATTTGCAAAGCATATATGTGATAAGGAGTTAATATCCAAAATATATCAGGAACACATACAACTCAATGGCAAAAGAACAACTCAATCTAAAAAGCGAAGAGAAAAGCTCAACAGAAATTTTTCAAGAAGATATACAAATGGCCAACACGTGTATGAAAAGGTGCTCAACATTACAAATCATTAGAAAAATGCAAATCAAAGTCACATTGAGCTATCCCCTCATGCCTGGGAGAATGGCTATCATCAAAAAGGCAAGTGATAACAAGTGGTGGTAGGGAATAGCACTGGTGATAGGGACGTAAATTTCAAAGTGGAAAGCCATATGGAAAACAGTATCATGGTTCTTCAGGAAATTATACTACCCTATGATCCAATGATCCCATTTCTGGGTTACATATGTAAATAAATTAAAATCAAGATCTCATAGAGGCAACTGCTCTTGTATGTTCATTGCATTACTCACAATACCCGAGATACAAAAACAACGTAAGTGTCCATTAACAGATAAATGGATAAAGACTATGTGAGATACACACAAACAATGGATTATTATACATGTATTATAAAAAAGGAAATCCTTTTATCTGCAACGACTTGGAGGCACCTTGAGGGCATTATGCTAAGTGAAATAAGCCAGACAGAGGAAAACCAGTACTGTATGATAACACTCACATGTGGAATCTAAAGACAAACTCAGGAGTCAAAGAGAGTTAAGTGGTAGTTACCAGGAGTTGGTGGATATGGGAAATAGGTAAATGTTGGTCAAAGTGAACAAATTTCAAGTTTTAAGATTAGGGATCTGATGTAGAATATAGTGATTATAGCTAATAATACTGTTTCATATTCTTAAAATTTGCTAAAGGGTTAGATTTTAAATATTCTCAACACAACGAAGAAATGATACCTATGTGTCAGGATGCAGGTGGTGGCTAATACAACTGTTGTAATTATTTTGCAATTTATAAACGTATGAACTCAACATGATGTACACAAACTTAAACTTACACAATTTTATGTGTCAATTATATCTCAATAAAGCTGGAAAACAGCTTTTTCCTTATGTTTACTTATAGGAGTTTTATGATTTCAAGCCTTACATTTAAATCTTTAATCCATTTGGAATTAATTTTTATAAATGCTTTAGGATAGGGGTCTAGTTTCATTCTTTTGCATATGAATATCTCATTTTCCTGGCATCATTTATTGAAGAGACCATCTTTTCCTGTTGAGTATTCTTGGCTCCATTGTGAAATATTAGCTGATGTATATACATGAGTTTATTTATGGGCTTTTAATTTTCTTTCATTGGTCTGTGTCTGTTTTCAGGACAGTACCATCCTGTTTTGATTACTCTAGCTCTATAATATAGTTAAATATCAGGAAGTGTAATGCTGCCAGTTTTGTTCTTTCTCAGGATTGTGTTTACTATTTCAGGTCCTTCATGGCTTCAGACACATTTTAGAATTGTTTTTTCTATTTCTCTTAAAAATTGTCATTGGAATCTAAATAGGGATTGCACTGAATCTGTAAGGGGCTTGATGTTACATGGACATTTTAATATTAATTTTTCTGATCAATGAATACAGGGTATCTTTACATTTATTTGTTCTTCAGTTTCTTTCATCAGTATCTTGTTTTCATCATAGAGATTAAATTTTCTTAAATGTTAAACTCATTGGTTAAATTTACCTAAGTTTTATTTTTGATGGTACAAATGGATTGTTTTATTTTTTTAAAATATATTTATTTATTTGAGAGAGCGAGCACGAGTTGGGGAGAGGGGCAGAGGGAGAGGGAGTATCAGACACCCCACTGAGTGGGGAGCCCAGTGCAGGGCTCCATCCCCGGACCTTGGGATCATGACTTGAGCTGAAGGTAGACGCTTAATGGACTGAGCCACCCAGGCGCCTGGGATTGTTTTATTTCTTTATCAGATAATCCATTGCTAGTAAAAGGAAATGCTACATAAATCACTTTGTAGTTGTTGTGAAAGAGAGAAATCTAATTGGTGACTATCTTGTATTCGTCCAATCCAATCATTATTCACCAATTTTAATGTAAAAATTGCTTTGAATTTTGAATGCTTATTTCTAGTTGGCATTTATAAGTATTTTGTGTGTAAATTAAATACAAGAAGGCAAATTAATAACTTCCATTCAGAAGAACAATACTGGACTAGAAGTATTTTCAGAGTTGATTTTGAGGAATTAACATCAGAAGTATTAGCAGTCCAAAGGTAAAGCCAAATAGATACCCTTTCTTTTCTTTCTTCTTGCCCCCCTTCTTTTTATCTTTCCTCATCTTTTTACCATACTCCATTTTAAATAACATCTGAAGTATCATGCTTACTGATTTAGGTTTCAAATTTTGTGCTTAACTTCCTTTCAGCAACAAACACAGGAAGATGGGGTCATTCATGTTAATATTAGAAAGAACATAACTGGCCTTTCTTTTTCTGCCATCTTGTAGTCTCTGGAGGCCTGCTGGGAGCAGGACTCCTATGATGCCAAATCATGTCTGGAAGGCTGTGGTCCAAGGCCATTTTTGCTGGCTATAAGCGAGGTCTCCGGAACCAGAGGGAGCACACAGCTCTTCTTAAAATCGAAGGTGTTTATGCTCAAGATGAAACGGAATTCTATTTAGGCAAGAGATGTGCTTATGTGTACAAAGCAAAGAACACCACAGTGACTCCTGGTGGCAAACCAAACAAAACCAGAGTAATCTGGGGAAAAGTAACTCGTGCTCATGGGAACAGTGGCATGGTTCCTGCCAAATTCCGAAGCAACCATCCTGCTAAAGCCATTGGCCACAGAATCTGTGTGATGCTGTACCCCTCAAGGATTTAAATTTAATGAAATTAAGTAAAGGTGTAGATTTGAAAAAAAAAAAAGAGAGAGAGAAAGAATATAACTCATGATTTTAAGTGAAAAACCAAGATAACTGTGACATTAGTCTCCAAAATCATTTTCTTTTGTGGAAGAAAATTTCATCATGAAGATGAAACTGAGGAATATCACCAACAGCTTCCTGAATAACATGTTATGGCTAATACACTAATGAGCTTTGTGTGGATGCACGTTAAAGTGCTCTTGGATAAAGACTACATTTTAAATATTAAACTGCAATTTAGGAAACATGGCCTTTCAGCAGGCCAAGTATATGTTATTCTAACTTGAAAAAGTATAGATCACATGAGTAGCTAATCCAAAATGAACCATATATTTCAACATTTCCTATAAATAGACTGTATCTAAACTAAATGTATGGTAAGAGCAGAGAGGTGCATTCTATTACAAGGCCCAGAGTGCTTAGACTTTTGTACAAATTAAGTTATAGCCATTATGGAGTCTACTTTCAGTGACATGATGGATTGCAATGGTGGCAGTTATAGTTGGCCAGCAGTCTTAAAAATGGGTCAAGGAAGGTATCCCTCTAGTCACTCTACTCTAGCTCTTGTGCTTTTAGAATAATGGAAAGTCTACTGTTACCACACTTCCAAGAGATCGAACAAGAGCTGCCTCCTGTGTCCACTTTGTGTATTTGTCCTTATTTCTCTGAACTATTAAAGTGTGAACAGCTCTAGATCCTCAACCAAAATAAGGGAACTAAGTTTTTGTTTCTACAAGAGTCAATATCCAATCTCAATCTATGTATTTGTTTCAGTCTGGTATTCATTCTATAACCCAGGCTTATGCATACATACTGTGGAAATAAACAAAGACCAACCAAATTTCAGGCCTGGAAAGGGCAACAGTCCAAGATCAGTTGTAGACAAGGGCTTAGTTGAGATCCAGGCATAAATTTCTGAATCTAAAAGCATAAAACAAAGGCACAAGGCAGAATCTCAGCACTGAAAGAATAGAGCACAAGAGACAGAAATGGCAATCATCCATATGGTCTTATGAAGACGTATCAGAACATGATGTATGATTGCAAAGCTAAAATCTAAACTTATGGGAATTGGTAATAGAAAAGAACCAAATGGTAAACATGCCTGAGGCATTTTACTGAGACTACAGGGAGGAATTCTTTTCCTTGGCTCTTGACATTAAATAAGAGAAGAGTGGTGAACACATCATACATATTAATGAAGAGGCTGCACTCAATCTATCAGAAAAAGGAAATCTTCCTATGAGCAAGCTACACAAGAATTTTTAGGGGATAAGGTGCATAGATCACATAGCTACATACAGCCAATGAGGTGAACAACTTTTGACTCTCATTATTTATAAGCCCTGTAATACAACTAATCAACACTGTTTTATTTGATGTACATACTCATATTACTATTCAATAATTTTTGTTGGTGGTGGTTTCGTTCTTTGGTAGGTATTTTTCTCTAAAAGCTACATACTTCCTCTGGAAGAAAAAAACTCAATAATCTCTCTCTCTCTAACACTCTAAAAGGCAAAGAGATATAAAGCTCTGAAGAAGAATCCAAGTACTTTTACTAGCCTTACTGTCTTCTGAGTTTGGAGCATATGTTAGAACTTGGATCAGTTGGCTGAAGAGCAGAGTTAACAATGATGTCTGGAAGCTGGGAGGAAGGATGTAAGGGAGTGGACAAAGAGAACTGTGTCTGTGCATTTTAAGTACAACAAAGATGTTTAAAAAATATGTCCCACTTAATCTAGGAGTTTAACTGCAATCAATCCCATTAAGACAGTTAATTTTTTCAACATTAAACAGAGCTATTCAGAAAAAAAATAGAACTGCTTTACTGGTGATAATCTCGGTCCTTTATCTCTGGGCAACTTTTTCATAAATTCTGAAGGACCATTCTGTTCTATTAGAAGATGTCTGCCCTATAAACAGATAAAATCAATTAATGCTTTCAGTGGTATGTAGTCACAAAAACACCTTTGTATCTATTACTTCTTTTCCCTATCTTGAAAGATGACACTCAAATGTGATTTAAAGTGCTACAGAAGTAAAATTTTCTCTCTCAGTTAAGTCTCTCTTGCTGTGAAAGTCATTTCTCTTTGGTGAAGTGTAGTCAACAAAATGGTCAGCATGACTAGTACCTTGATCGTGCTTGTTCTGACACGGTGCAGGAAGTGTTGTTAACACATGAAAGAGTTAGAATAGAACCACCCAAATGTCCTACTTTAGACAGTGGTTACACTAATGAAAATGATGACATTTTTTAGTGTGAAGGACAGGAATTTACAATCAGAAGGGCTAGGTTTAAATTCTGTTTCTGACACTAGTGATGTTAGTCAAGTTGCTTAAACCCTTTTCCTCACCTGGTAAAATGGCAAGGATAATGTAAACACAACTAGTTTGTTTGTTTTTTTTTCCCCTGCCCAGCTCTTAACTTTATATGGCTTTTACTAAAATTAGACCTTAAAATCCAGAACTACTCCTAGAAAGGGTGATGATGGACTTGAACATTCAAATGAGGCAAATCAAAAGGTACTATCAGCTTGAGCTCAAACACGTCACAGATTTTTTTCATCACACAATTCTTACAAGAGCAAAAGGGAATAAACACCTAATAAATGCCTAATCTGCACCAAGAACTTGGCTGGTGAGAACTTTTTTTTTTGTTAACTTTATTTAACCTTCAAATGAGGGCATTATCAATATCCACTTAACCAAGTAGAAGGAGACTGAGGAACAAAGCATTTAGAAATTTTTCTCAAAGTCCTGTAAGCATTTAAGAAGAGTATGGGAGTGATACAATTTAGTCTCCTGTGGATATTGTAATAGTAGGAACAACTAGTGAGTTTCCATGATCTACTGGAAGGCACTGGCCTAGCCTTGGTGAATTCTACCTCCACATTTTAAGTTTTACATCTCTATATTTCTGCAGTCTCTCATTTTTTCTTTCTATACTTTTGTATATTGTTTGACTTGAATTTTCCTTGTGAAGAACAAAGGTATTAAAGCTATTCCCATCAAGATAACTATAACCAAGTTTAGGATGAAGCATTTAATTTATTTCAGCAGAATAAATCATGTTGCTCAGCCTCTTGCATATGATGGGCATTTAATATATATTTATTGCATAATTGGAGGAATAAACACATTAGGATATTACAAACCTCATCAGTACACTTCATTATTCTTTGCCTATAGTGAAACCAGAATCCAACCCTAGAATTGATCATTTAAGTCTCTGTCTATAATAATAAAAAAACTCTAGAAGACAGAACAATTCTGTACTTCATGTAGGTTACACAGGTTATCAAGTGAAAATAAAGCAACAAACCCACATTTTTATGAAAGGAAGGTTAAAAAAATAATAAATTATCCAGATAATTGTCTTAAAATTATTCTTTCTTTGTAAAAATGCAGACTAAATGTAGGCCTGACTCACTATTCCTATTTTGGCTTATCAGGCTTGATATTTCTAGACATTATTCTTCCTAAGTAATTTTTACCTCCAAAGGCTCCCTATTAGTTACTATTATTTAAGAAATTCTGTTGTGTAATTATAGCATTGCATCAGAGAGAAAATTGACCTGAGTTCACATATTTTTATAGTGAAATAAAATATTAAATTTTTCATTTGTTTTTACAGTTTTTCATTATTGTCTAAGGTTTTCAATAGTTTTTTTTTTTTACTAAATTCTGACCTCAGAGACCAAATATTAGATTATAAATAAAAGATTATCACAAAAAGGTTCTGTTAATATTTGGTTTGGGTAAAGGCTGAGCTACCCAAAGTGTATTTTATGATATTGCAGATTTAAATGTTAATTTATTCATATTAATTCAAATAATGTATTCATATTCAAATTTTATAGAATTACAATTTGAAGCTATACTAAAAGGAAATTCCTCTGCAAATTAAAATGTTTAAATATTAATATTTGTTTACTCAAAAATTGTTTTTGGATGATCAGTAGCATACCATCTCCATCAAAATGGTGAGAGGGAAGAACCCAGCCTCTGTCCTCCCCCAACAAAGCATAATATTTTACCCAGCAAAGTTGTCCTTCGTTAATGAAGGCAAGATAATAAACTTCCTCAGCTTTTGTTTGCTAGGAAGGTATCAGCACTAAACCTGCCTTATAAGAAATGCTGGAAGGAATTCTCCAAGCCAAAATAAATGGATGCTAGTTAGTAATATGAAAATATACAACACACTAGTAGAGGTAAGCGTAAGTCAGATTGAAAATACTCTAATATTGTAATATAGTGGTGTGTTAGCTTTTTTAGTATAAATTTTAAAGGACAGATGTACTAAATATAGCTACAGCTACAATAATTTGTTAAGGGATACATAATATAAAAAGATGAATTGTGACATCAATAACATAAAAGGGTAGAATTTTTATATACAAAGTTAGTTTGTCATCAGTGTAAAATATACCATTATATTGGTGTTTTATATAAGTGTCATAGTAATCACAAAGCAAAACTTCACAATAGATTCACAAAAGATAAAGAGAAGGGAATCAAAACATACCACTACAGAAAAGTATCACAAAGGCAGCCATCAAGAAGGAAAGAAAGTAACAAGGGAACTGCAAAACAGCCAGAAAACAATTAGTATGGTGGCAACAGTAAGTCTTATCAATCAATAATTATTTTAAATGTAAATGGATTGAATTCCCCAACTGAAAGACACAGTGGCTAGGTAGATTAAAACAACAACAACAACAACAACTACATGCTGCCTGTAACAGACTCACTTTAGCTTTTAAAGACACATGTTAGCTCAAAAAGAAGAAATGGAAAAAAGATACACCATGAAAGTGGAAACCAAAAGAAAGCAGAGGTAGCTATACTTGTATCAGAAAAATAGACTTTAAGCCAAGATTAACAGGAGACAAGCAATGTCAGATAGTGATAAGCAGGTCAGTTTATCAAGAAAATACTGAATTTTAAGTGTATATGCACCCAACATAGGAGCACATACATAAATTAAGCAAATACTAACAGACCTGAAGGGAGAAACAGACAACTGTACAATAACACTAAAGGACTTTAATACCCTACTTTTGTCAATGAATATGGCACCGAGAGAGAAAATCAACACCATAATTTTGGACTTGAACCATACTCTAGATCAAATAGACTTAATCAGTAAGTACAGAACATTGCATCCAACATCAACATAATAAACATTCTTTAACATATACACAGGACAATCTGCTGGATAGGTCATATGACAAGGTCATAAAACAGGTCTTCACAAATATACTTAAATCATACCACTTATCTTTTCCAACCACAGTGGCATTAAACTAGAAAGCACTAACAGGAGGGAACCTGGAAAATTCACAAAGATATGGAAATTAACATACTCCTGACAACCAGTGATTCAGACAAGGAATCAAAGGGAAATTTTAAAAATACCTTGAAACAAAAATGGGGACACAACATATCAAAACCTATGAGATGAAGCAAAAGCAGTTCTAAGAGGGACTTCACAGCAATAAATACTTACACGAAGAAAAAAGGAAGATCACAAATGAACAGCTTAACTTTAAACCTCAAGGAACTAGAAAAAGAAAAGTTAAACCTGTAGTTGGTATAAGGAAGAAAATAACAAACATCAGAACAGAAATAAATGAAATAGAGACCAGAAAAACAATAGAAAAGATCAAGAAAGAACGAGCTGGTGTTTTGAAAAGATAAACAGAATCGGCGAACCTTTAGCTGAACTTAAAAAAAAAAAAAAGCAAAGTATTAAAATCATAAATAAAAGAGGAGATATTATAATTGTTACCACAGAAATACAAAAGACCATAACAGACTACTATAATTAAACAATAACAATTAATCCCAACGTATTGAATAATTTTGAAAAAATTAAATTTCTAGAAGCATACAACCTACTAAGACTGAACCATGAAGAAATAATCTTAACACACCAATAAGGAATAAAGAGAATGAATCAATTATCACAAACCTCCCAATACAGAAAAACCCAGGACCAGATGGGTTTTTCACTGGTGACTTCTGCCAAACCTTTAAAGAACAATTAATATCCACCCTTCTCAAACTCTTCCAAAAAACTGGAGATGACAGAACACCTCCAAACTCATTTTTACAAGGCCAAAATTACCCTGACACCAAAGCCAAATAAGGACACTACAAGAAAACTACAAACAAATATCCCTAATGAATATAAATTCAAAAATCAAAAAAAAAAGCTACCAAATTCAACAGCACATTAAAAAAATAATGCACTGTGATCAAGGGGGACATATGCCTGAGATGCAAGGATGTTTCAACATATGCAAGTCAATTAATGCACCACATTGAGAGAATGTAAAGTAAAAGTTATGATTTTATCAAAAGATGACCACAAAAAGGCATTTGACAAAATACAATATCCTTTTATGAAAAAAAAAAAAAACACTCAACACATTGGGTATAGGGGAACATACTCCAACACAATAAAGGCCATACAGGACAAACCCACAGCCAATATTACATTCAACAGTGAAAGGTTAAAACTTTTCCTTTAAGATCTGGAAAAAAAACAAGGGTCCACTATCACCCTATTTAACACAGTACTAGAAGTCTAAGCTCAATCAGGCGAGAAAAAGAAATAGAACGAATACAAATAGAAAGGGGAGAGTAAAATTGTCATTTGCAGATAAGATGATCTTATATATAGAATACCCTCAAGACTCCACAAAAAATGCCAAAATAAGCTAAATTCAGTGAAGTTACAGGATACAAAAATCAACAGAACTTAGTTGCAGTCCTGTACACTAATAACAAAACATCTGAAAAAGAAATAAAACTATCATTTACAACAGCATCAAAAACAATAAAGTACTTAGAAATAAATTCAACCAAGGAGATGAAAGGTCTCTACAATGAAGACAACAAGACTCATGAAACAAATCAAAGAAGACACTGTATGGAAAGATATCCTGTGCTCATGCATGAAAAGACTATTGTTAAAAATGTCCATACTACCCAAATAACTATAGATTCAATGCAATCCTTTTAAAAACTCCAATGGCATTTTTCACAGAAATATGAAAAAAAAAACTAAAATTTGTGTGGAAACACAAAATATCCCAAACCCAAAGCAATCCTAAGAAAGAACAGAGTTAGAGGCATCACATTTATTATTTTCAAGCTATACTACAAATCTACAGTAACCAACACAGTATGGTCCTGGCATAAAAATATACACACAGACCAATGGAACAGAATTGAGAGTCCAAAAATAAACTCAACATATATGGTCAATTAATATTTGACAAGGAAGCCAAGAATTCTCAATGGGGAAAGGACAGTCTGCTCAGTAATGATTGGGAAAAGTGCATAGCCACATGCAGAAGAATGAAATTGGACCCTTGTACAGAAAAATAAATTCAAAATGGATTAAAGGCTTCAACATAGAAACTGAAAGCCTAAAACTCCTAGAAGAAAATATAGGAGAAAATAACCTTGACATTGGTCCTGACCATAATTTTTTTGATACAATATCTAAAGCACAAACAACCAAAGCAAAAAATAAACAGTTAGGGCTACATCAAAATGAAAGGGTTCTACACAGCAAAAAAACCACCAACAAAAGTAAATGGCAACCTATTTAATGGGAGAAAATATTTGCAAATCATACCTAATAAGGAGTTAATATCCAAAATATATAAACAACTCATGTAACTCAATAGCAAAAAACAAAATGAAACAAATGATCCAATTAAAAATAGGCAAAGAACCTAAATAGACATTTTTTCCAAAGACATACAAAAGGCAACAAATATATGAAAATGTGTTCAATATAAATAATCATCAGGGAAAAAAATAAATAAATAAATAATCATCAGGGAAAAGAAAATCAAAACCACGAGATATCACCTCACACCTGTTGGAATGACTATCATGGAAAAGAGAAAAGGTACCTGTTGATAAGAATGTGAAGAAAACAGAACCCTTGTGCCCTGTTGGTGGCAGAGTAAATCAGTTTAGCTATTATGGAAAACAGTACTGAGGTTCCTTGAATTAAAAATAGAACTAGGGCTCCTGGGTGGCTCAGTTATTAAGCGTCTGCCTTCGGCTCATGTCATGATCTCAGGGTCCTGGGATGGAGCCCCGCATTGGGCTCCCTGCTTGGCGGGAAGCCTGCTTCTCCCTCTCCCACTCCCCCTGCTTGTGTTCCTGCTCTCGCTGTGTCTCTCTCTGTCAAATAAACAAATAAAATCTTTAAAAAAAAAATAGAACTACTATACATATGATCTAGCAAGCCTACCTTTTTCTATATATCAAAAGTTAATGGAATCATTGTCTCAAAGAGGTAACTATACTTCTATGTTCATTGCAATAATATTATTCAATAGGGAAGGTATGAATACAGCATAAGTGTCCCCTGATGGATGAACGGAATTTATCCATTCCTTAGGTTATAACCACACCTTCCCTATTTAAATGCCTGGCATCCATACACACACACACACACACACACACACACACACACACACACACAGGAATTATGTAACATGATGAACAGTTAATACTATGTTAGTTAATAGTTAATACTATGATAGTAATCATTTTGCAATATATGTGTATCAAATCAACACATACATCTTAAACTTACACTATATTGTATGTCAATTATATCTCAATTACATTTTTTTTTAAAAGAGAAAACCTTGAACAATAAAATAAATACATAGGATGCCTGGGTGGCTCAGTTGGTTAAGCAACTGCCTTCAGCTCAGGTCATGATCCCAGAGTTCTGGGATCCAGTCCCAATCAGGCTCCCTGCTCAGTGGGGAGCCTGCTTCTCCCTCTGCCTGCAGCTACCCCTGCTCCTGCTCTCTCTCCCTCTCTGAGAAATAAATAAATTTTTAAAAAATAAATAAATACGCATAGCATGCCCTCTGTAATATGGCCTTGAGTTTCTAAAGATGGAAGACTTACTTCCTTTGAGAATCCCATATATATTTGGGCCAACAGAGTAGTAAATAGAACTTTTATTATTTTTCTTTAGTACATAGAACTTTTTAATAACTAATTGAAGTGTGGGCAGTATTTCAAAATACATACAGGGATCTTGGACCTCACTGTTAGTTTGCACATTACATGCATGTGATTTGGGCACAGACTAATAGATGATTTCACTATTACCTTTGTAACTTTCTTAAGTGGACTTAAAGTTAAATCATCAAACTATCAGTAAATTTCCCTTTTTTGCTCCAAAAAGCTAATGCAGAAGAATGGAAACAATTTTTCTCCCCTTGCAAAGACAGCTTAATGTTATAATTTTCTCCAGTGTCTACATTAATGCAGCAATGATAATTACGGATTTAGTTAGTGGGTGGTCATTGCTGTGAAATGAACAAGTCACAGGGGATGAATAAAGCAAGATAGTTTAGAAATCTTTACCACACAAGGTATATTTTATCCATATTTAAAGTTAACTTAAAATAGATTGTGGGTCCTTTTACTATGGTACCTGTCTATAGACAACAACCTAAAGATTTCAAAAACCTTGAAATCTTTAAATTCTGCACATCTGACCCATTTTATCAGACAGGCTAGGAACAAAGGAGAAAGAAGTTTGGAAAGATTTTCTAATTAGCTTACATTTGAAAGTCATGTGTCTTAGGCAACTTTGGGAAAACCTCATCTAGCATCTAGCTTGAATGTCCCAGGAAATAAATATTCAGTTAAATATGATTATCTTGAAAATAACATATATTAGTTGGCTAAGTTATTAAAAAAATCTTTAAAAATAACTGCAGAAAATCTTTCTAAAATAAAATAGTCACCAGCATTTGAAATGTATTTTCATATTCTCTGAATAATTCTGTATGTTGACTTTCTTCAGAAGCATCATTCACACTATTAAGTCCATTGTAAAGAAAGACAGCTTCATCCCTTTTTTAAAAATATAATGTATTATTTGTTTCAGGGGTACAGATCTGTGATTCAACAGTCTTGCACAATTCACAGTGCTCACCATAGCACATACCCTCCCCAATGTCTATCACCCAGCCACCCCATCCTTCCCACCCCCCACCACTCCAGCAACCCTCAGTTTGTTTCCTGAGGTTAAGAATTTCTCATATCAGTGAAGGGGGGAGAATAGGAGTGGGAGATGAACCATGAGAGACGATGGACTCTGAAAAACAAACTGAGGGTTCTAGAGGGGAGGGGGGTGGGAGTATGGGTTAGCCTGGTGATGGGTATTAAAAAGGGCATGTTCTGCATGGAGCACTGGGTGTTATATGCAAACAATGAATCATGGAACACTACATCAAAGACTAATGATATATTGTATGGTGATTAACATAATAATAATAAAAAAAAGAAAGACAGCTTCAGTTTAATAGGAGGAGTGAATGAGCAGCATCTTCAGATTACTCTCTACAGAATGTCTAACGTAACTTGTATTGCATCTAGTTCTTTGATTTTTGCATGATTGTCTTTTTCTCCTGAAAGTGAAGGAATATTTTTAAAACAAATGTTATAGTCAATCAAATTTCATACAATTTCTATATATTTCTATATTTTAATTATCCTATATTAAAGAAAACCTTATAAGATGTTCATAAGCTTTCCATAATTTCTTTGGTCAAAATCTTACTTTTTTGCTGGTCATTTTTAGTTAATTAGATCTGGAGTTAATCCTAAATATCATTTTCTGAAGAACTTCAATTTTTAGATGGGGGCTAGAAATCAGGCAATATGTTACCTGAGTGTAATGTCAATATACTTTCCATGAAGCTTTGTCACATCTACTACCTTATAGAGAATAACCCACTAACAATATTTGAGGCAAGAAATAAACAGCATCTTAAATTTCACTGTTTTGTATACAACATAAAGTTAGAAAAATAAAGTAAAAGACATACATATACAACTAGGGACACATACCTACAGACATCCTATTGTTCCATTTTTATGGAAATCTTTAAATCCTGATAATAATCCTCATATTACTAAGAAAATATGAAGCATATTTTTCTTTTTCTTTTGGGAAAACACTAATGGTATCCCATATTGGGACAGTACTGAGTGGATAAATTCCTAGAAATATACGTTCTTTCAAAACTGAATCAGGAAGAAAATCTGAACAGTCTAATTATTAGTAATGAAATTGAACTGGTAATCAGAAAATTACCAAAAAATAAAGTCCAGGACCAGTTGGATTCACAGATGAATTCTACCAAACAGTTAAACAAGAGTTAATATTTATTCTCTTCAAACTATTCCAAAAAAAAGAAGAGGAAAGAAAGTTTCCAAATACCTTCGATGAGGCCAGCATTACCCTGGTAGCAAAATCTCCATGAAGACCCTACAAAAAGAGAGAGAGAGAGAGAGAGAGAGAGAGAGAGAAATATAGGCCAATCTGATAAACCCAGATGCAAAAACCCTCAACAAAATATTAGCAAATCACATACAACAATACATTAAAAAGATCACTCACATTGATCAAGTAGGATTTATTCTGGGGATGCAAAGATGGTTTTGCATTCATAAATCAATCAATGTGATACACCACATTAACAAAACAAGGAATAAAAATACAGTTTAAAAAATAAGCAATATTTGACACTTTCCTTAGAACGTTAATTTTTAAAAATACAAGTCTTTGTAGTTTACTGGCAAAGATTTCTAAGGGGTTTGATAACTAATTTTCTAAGGAGTTTGATAACTAATATCAGCCGTCTGTGATATAGTTACATGTCCAAATGTATAGAAAAGAGGTTAAACTATAATTTAATAAATATCCTGGAAATGTCTTTTAAAAATTTTGATACTGGGCTTAAAATAGCAATATATTATAAATGATTTTAATATGACATTCTTTATCCATGTAGGGACAGGTTAAGGGGCACAATTAAAACAAAAGCAAACATTAAAACACTAATCTAAATGTAAATGAACTAACAAAAATAGATTAGGCTTTGATGACTTTGAATGTAATCTTTTTATCTTCTAAGAGTGGGAATGAACAGCAAAAATATATCTTAGATTTGTGTGAGTTGTTTACATTTTTAATTTGATTTATACATTTTGTACAAGTGCTATGGGAAAAAATTAAACTGAAGTTCTAGTATAACAGATATAGATTACAGTCATAATTTACTCTGATACTATTAATGTTTTTTATATGAAGGTTCATTTGTTTATAAAGACTTTGGACTTCAACATTTTTATTAAAAAATTCTGACTCATGTAGGAAGAAACTACAAAATGTAAAACATATGGAAAGAAATAGCATTATCTAAAAGATATGTAATTAGCAATTTAAAAATTCTAAAAGGACTAATTAAAAATTAGTATAATGAATAAAATAGTGAACTAAGTTATCTGAAAAAATGCAATATGCAAAGTAAAACCTTAAAAATTACATTCTCCAAAATCCAAATGTTAACTAGAAATAAGTATCATTGAATGTATTGGAACTACATGAAGGAAAGTATAAAATCACTAAAAAAATAAGAAAACAACAAACCAAATCTTAAAAATGTCACCATGAGCAAATTTTGCCAGCCCATTCCATTTAAATGCTGTCCAAAAATAGGCAAAGGTAACTGATAGTGATAAAACCAGAAAGGAGTTGCTTCTTGGCAGGGTTGGGGGGTCACTTCAAATTGATTGGAATTAAACTAGAGGAATATTTCTGGGTAATGGGTACGTTCTATATTTTGATGAATGGTGGTTTCAGGGATTCAACTCTCAGAACACATCAAGCTGAATACTGAAGTGTTGTGTATTTTATCATATATAAATTATTTCTCAAAAAATAAGGTTAATAAGTAAAAAGTTCTCCAAAGATGTCATTCATGACAACATTTGGAAAAGAGAAACACTATCTGTTTGGCATATCAAGTGAGGGGGAGCAGTGGAAGCCATGTGCCCTACTAAGGATGAATATTTTATCACTGATACTGTTCAGAATGATTGTTGTATGGTAATTAAAAAAAAAAGACAAACTGATTACAAGTTAATTCTATTGTTTTATCCATACAGTGCATCCTCCTATTACTTCTACCTGGGTTAAAGCATAATAGATTGGAACTTGCCAACTTTTTTATGCATAAGACCCAAGCTTGAGTAAAATGATTAGAAACCATTTTAGAAAAAAATTAGGGAGTTTGAAGCAATGCTACATGAGAAAAACAGAAAAATAATGATAGGAGAAAGAGCAGGAACTGAATAAGTCAAAAAGTACAAAAATCACAAGAGAAATTAAAAAAAAATAACAGATTCTATAAAACCCAACTGATGTTTATAAGGAAAGTAATGAAGTTCTACTATTGAGTAACAGACAGAACCACTGCCAATCTGAAGAAGTAATTAAATCAAGAAAACAAGGAGATAGAAATTCTTGGAACACCAACTACCACAAATACCAGCTATACTCCAGGAAGATGCATTTATCAAACATTTCCACAAAGTTTCTTTCATATCAAAACTTATTTCAAAGCAACAGAATTGGGTAAAATTTTCTCCTCCCTATCCAAATGTATCAACATTAATTATAGCTCTCAGTATTGGTCTTAATTTCTGGCTGCTTTAAGTAAAGATGCAAATAGCATTTACTGAAGTACAGAGCTGGTCCAACTACTTAGAGAACTTTCTGGAATTCCTTTCTTCTCAGGTGTACTTAACAAGTCCCTTCCATCTGTGGTTTCCTGTGTTCTTCTTTCTTTGCAACTTGAAAAGACCTAAGACAAATCTAATTGCTAGATTTCAGATGGTAAGGAACTGACATAGTAGTGAAACACAGCTGGAGAAAGTTCAGGAATATCCTTTCCTTCTGTCCCAGGTTTATAGCCATTTCCCTAAATCGAAGAAAATGCAGACCAGTCCAGAGAACTTTTCTACAAATCTCTTCTCTTTGGGGGACCTTCTTTTCCTAGCATCTACCCATGCCCTCTTATGTATTTTTAACCAGAATATAAGTGATTTCTTGAGATGGGATCTCTTTTAGTGCTCTTTTGCTTATCCTTACCTCAAGCTTTATATCCCAACCAAAAAGAAAAAAAAAAAAAACAAACATAAAAGATTGTGTAAAACAGATAGGGGAACAGAAGATAATAGCCCAGATTCACTGTTCTCCTCAAGAGAAATAAAGCAATTGAGTTTTCAAAAGGGGAAATAAAAGGCCCTAAGAATTCTGAACTTCAGTGTCTGTCACTATCCTTTTTCTAAGAACAGCAGAATACAAAGGAGGTCCTAAAACAGGAAAAAAAAAAATAAAGTCTTACTCCAAATGTTTATGTGTTTTTGATTTTCCTAAATAAAAAAAAAAATTACAGAATAGCTCCACAACCTGATTCTAACAGATCTCATTTTCTCCTGCCGTTAAATACTGAACAATATTGTATTAGTTTCCTGCAGCTGTTGTAGTAAATTATCACCAACTTAAATTTATTCTCCCATGGTTATTGACGCCAGAAGTCTAAAATCAGTTTCCGTGGGCCAAAGTTAAGATATTGACCAAGTCATACTGCATCTGGAAGCTCTAGGGATGAATCTGTTCCTTGCCTCTTCCAGCATTCCTTGGCTTATGGCCATAGAACCACAATCTCAGCTTCCCTGGTTACATTGACTTCTCCTGTCTTGGTCAAATCTCCCTTGGCCTCCCTCTTATAAAGACACTGATGATTACAATTAAGGTCTCCTTGAAAAAAACCAAGATAGTCTCCCTATCTCAAGATCCTTAACTTAATCCCATCTTTTACCATACAAAGTAATATTCACAGGTTCCAGGGATTAGGACATGATTATCTTTTGGGGAGGATATCATTCAGCATACCCACAACCATATTTTAGAAAGTTAACACTGATTTAAAAAAACCAAGAGTATCAATAAAGACAAATATATTCAAGTACAATGCATAATATTTTAGCTAACAATATTGAACTTCTCAAATACTTAAAAAATAGTACGTCTTCTTTATACTTTAATGAATTACTATAAGGGATAAAAGTGATTAAAAGCTTCCCCTACTCTGTTCAATGATAAATGTAGGATTTTTGGTTAATTAATAGCATCACATATATAATCTTAAATCTGAAAACAAGTGTCATTAATTTCAAATTGAGAATTAGAAGTACATTCGGGAAAATATATTAAATATTTTGTTTTACTGATTCTACCTATTTATAAAATTTGATCAATTCAGTCATTAGCTAAAGATATAGCAACACATTTCTTAATTGAGGAACATAAGATAAAAAATACTCAGTGTGGATTAGACTGAAAAGATAATGAAACTTCAAATCTGATTTGCACCATCATAACTAAATATTGACATCAAAATGAATCCAATGAAAAAGATTTTTAAGTAGCCAGTAGGCTATAATTTACAGCTCAGGAAATGCTTTGTTCTTATTTCTTAATCTTAGATTTCTTTAAGTACACTATTCAGAAATGTTACAGAGTTTTAGAATATAATGTGGGTTTTTATAAAGAAACCTGAGTTTTAAGATACATCACATTTTATATGCTTGTTATAATCATCATTTTCCATTACTAGTGAGTGCTAAGGGAAGGTAATAGATGAGGGTTATAGCCTGCCTATGTAATCACCATATTTTATAGTTAAATGACAAAGGAAATGCTGCAACAAATTAACTAATTTGGATAGCTCTTGTTCAAAACAAAAACTTGTCAGTAAAATTTTTCTTCTTTATCATGTATTGAGAATTGGATAAAATTCCTAAGTTTAGGGGCACCTGGATGGCTCAGTCATTTAAGCGTCAACTCTTGGTTTCAGCTCAGGTCATGATCTCATGAGTTGAGAGATTGAGAGCCTTTGTCTGCCCCCAACTCCTGTCCCCTGCCACCAGCCTGCTCAGCAGGGAGTCTGCTTGAGATTCTCTCCCTCTGCCCCTCCCCCTACTCACGTGTGCTCTCTCTTTCAAATAAATAAATCTTTAAAAATAATTCATAAGCTTAGACTCTTATGAGGTTGAGATCCAGAACTACTTTTTTTTTTTACCTCTAAAAACCATATATTAAGCAGTTTTATTTTAAAATTAGGTATAAAAACTCTGTCTAGTAGCAGCTTTTCACTGTTAAAGGTGCACCTAGTGGCAATTAAATTATTTTAAATATAGGTTAAGAACTTTTAAAGATAAAAATGTCAATTAACTGTTATTACCAGTTAGAATACAGTTAACTTAACATGTATTCATAATATCAAAGTTTAAGTGATCCTATTTATTTAAAAAATAAAACAGAAGATGAACAGCTTCTATATCCAAAAGCTAGACATTTTATCTTTTATTTATTCAACAAATATTGATTGCTGTGGGGGATATAAAGCTGTACATCACCACCTGCCTTCAAAAAGTTTATAGAATACAAAGAAGGTGAAAGCAGGGGGGAAGGAAAGATGGTGGAGGAGTAGGGGACCCTATTTCAACTGGTCCCTGGAATTGAGCTGGATATCTACCAGACCATTCTGAGCACCCACGAAACCAGCCTGAGATATAAGAAGATCTGGATCTCTACAAACAGAATATCGCAGGCGGTTGGTTTCCAGGTACGAAGCGGGGAGCCATGATTCCGCTGGCAGATATCGGAGGATAAATGGTACTAGGAGGGTGCCTGGCCATGGGGATCCTACACCGCCGGTGAGTGACAGCCTCGCGCACTGGAGACTGTGCACAGACTCGCAGACCGGTCGCGACAGGGAAAGGACTTTAGGGCAGCCCTCAGGGCAGAAACCCAGAGAGGCGGGGTCATGTGTGAGAACTGGGAGCGGCTGGCGGTTTTAGAAGCACAAAGGGCAGAGACGTGCTCCAAGACTGGGAGCGCTGCGGAGGGGCGCACAACCCAGGGCGCTGCAGTTGATAGCAGGATGGACAGAAACGGAGACAGTGTGGCCTGGAGAGCTCACTGAAGAACAGACTGCGATCTCTCTGCTCTGAGGCAGAGGGTTGGAAACGGTCTCTTCTGCTCTGACTTGCGGAAGAGATCCGGAAAGCCGCCAGGGAAAGCCACCAGAGAACAAAAGCCCCCAAAACTGATTCCCGCTGAGCCCATCCCCTACCACGGGGGGGGGGGGGCAGGGCAACTCCGCCCAAACAGGGTTGCCTGAGTAACAGTGCGGCAGGCCCCTCCTGCAGAAGACAGGCTGGGAAAACAAGAGGCCAGCAACCCTAAGGTCCCAAGAAAACAGGGGCATCTTGCTTAGGTTCTGGTCAATAATCTGGACTCTATACATTCCCTCAAACACCCATCAACAGAATGACTAGGAGGAGGAGCCCCCAAAATAGAAAAGGCTCAGAGATTATGACTTATGCTACAGATTTACAAATGGAGGCAGATATAACCAAGATGTCAGAGATGGAATTCAGGCTAGCAATTGTGAAGACAGTGTCTAGAATGGAGAAATCAATTAATGGCAACAGAGTCTCTAAGGGCAGAAATGAAAGCTGAATTGGCAGAACTTAAAAAAGCTATCAATGAGATCCAATCCAATCTAGATAATCTAACAGCTAGGGTAACTGAGGCAGAAGAACAAATAAGCGACCTGGAAGACAATATAATAGATAAAAAGGGAAAGAGGAGGCCAGGGAAAAACAACTCAGAATCCATGAAAATAGAATCAGAGAAATAAGTGACACCATGAAGTGTAACAATGTCAAAATAATTGGAATCCCGGAGGGAGTGGAGAGAGGACTAGAAGATGTATTTGAGCAAATGGTAGCTGAGAACTTCCCTAATCTAGGGAATGAAATAAACATTCGTGTCCTAGAGGCAGAGAGGACCCCTCCCAAGATCAAGCAAAACAGGCTAACACCCTGGCATGTAATAGTAAAACTCTCAAATCTTAGAACCAAGGAAACCATCTTAAGGCCACTTAGGGGGAAGAGATTCCTTACGTACACAGGGAGGAACATCAGAATAACGTCAGACCTATCTACAGAGAACTGGCAAGCCAGAAAGGCCTGGCAAGACATATTCAGGGTACTAAATGAGAAGAACATGCAGCCAAGAATACTTTATCCATCAAGGCTGTCATTTAGAATGGATGGAGAGATGCAGAGCTTCCAAGACCGGAAGAAACTGAAAGAATATGTGACCACTAAGCCGACCCTGTAAGAAATATTAAGGGGGGTTCTATAAAAGGAGAAAGACCCCAAGAGTGATATACAACAGAAATCTACAGGGACAATCTATAAAAACAACGTCTTCACAGGCAACATGACAATTAATTCATATCTTTCAATAATCACTCTCAATGTGAATGGCCTAAATGCTCCCATAAAAGAGCACAGGGCTGCAGATTGGATAAAAAGACAGGACTCATCCATATGCGGCCTACAAGAGACTCATTTTGAACCTAAAGATACATCCAGTCTGAAAGTGAAGGGATGGAGATCCATCTTCCATGCCAGCGGACCTCAAAAGAAAGCTGGGGTAGCAATTTTTATATCAGACAAATCAGATTTTAAACTAAAGTCTGTAATTAGAGACACAGAAGGACACTATATCATTCTTAAAGGATCTATCCAACAAGAAGATCTAATAATTGTAAATATCTATGCCCCCAACATGGGAGCAGCCATCTACATAAGTCAACTGTTAACCAAAATAAAGTCATATTGATAACAATGCATTAATTGTAGGAGACCTCAATACTCCACTCTCAGCAATGGACACATCATCTAAGCAGAAAATCAACAAGGAAACAAGAGCTTTGAATGATACACTGGACCAGATGGACCTCACAGATATTTACAGAACATTCCACCCTAAAACAACAGCATACTCATTCTTCTCGAGCGCACATGGAACTTTCTCCAGAATAGACCACATACTGGGTCACAAATCAGGTCTCAACCGATACCAAAAGACTGAGATTATTCCCTGCATATTGTCAGACCACAATGCTTTAAAACTGGAACTCAATCACAAGAAAAAAATTGGCAGAAATTCAAACACTTGGAAGCTAAAGACCACTCTGCTCAAGAATGTTTGGGTCAACCAGGAAATCAAAGAACTTAAACAATTCATGGAAATCAATGAGAATGAAAACACATCGCTCCAAAACCTATGGGATACTGCATAGCCGTATGCGGTCCTAAGGGGGAAATACATAGCCATCCAAGCATCACTCAAAAAAATAGAAAAATCCCGAATTCACCAACTAACTCTACACCTTAAAGAACTAGAGAAAAAGCAACAAATGATGCCTAAGCCATACATTAGAAGAGAAATAATTAAAGCAGAGATCAATGAATTAGAAACCAGAAACACAGAGTACAGGCAAACTGGCAGAGGAGTAGGAGACCTGGACTTCGTTTGGTCTCAGGAATTCAGCTGAATAGGGATCAAACCATTCTCAACACCTACGAACTCAACAGGAGATCAAAGATAAGAATAGTAACACTCTGAACAGAAAAGCGACCACTTTCTGGAAGGTAGGACGTGCGGAGAAGTGAATCCGAGGTGATATTCGGGAGGATAGACGGCGGGGGAAGGGGCCTCCGTTGGCCACTTCTGGCAAGTGATAGAGCCGCGGAGCACAAAATTGGAACTTTTAGAAGCCGGCTCCACTGAGGGACATCGCTCCAGTGGCTAAGCTGGGGGTGGAACCCTCGTGGGACAGTGTGCTCTCAGGACCCTCAGGTTCACAGAAAGACCAGGGGTGCCTGAGTGCGGCAGAGCTCCCAGGTATCAGAGCGGGGAAGCCGGCTGCAGAGATGGAGCCGAGGCACGGGCTCTCAGCTCGGGGTTGCCATAAACTGTGATCCGTGGCCCAGTCGGGCCACGGCTCCTCCAGCAGAGACCCAACAAGTGGCAGAGCTGAGGAGATGCCCCTTCCTCCCCTGGGAGGAGCGGTGCAGGAGCGCACCGCAGGGATCTGCTGGGTTTGGAGACTCCACACAGGGTCTGGTGCCAGAGATAGAAACACTCGGTCACAGGCCGGGTGAGCACGGAGTGCAGCCAGAGACAGGAGAGACGGGAGTGACTGCTTTTCTCTGGGGGCGCACTGAAGAGCAGGGCCCTGAGTTCTCAGCTCTTCTGGGCAGAGATTGGGAGGCCACCATTTTCACCCTGGTCCACCACAGCTATACCGAGAGCTTGCAGGGAAAGAAAGCTCCTGAGAGCGAACCGGAGCAGCTTGCTTAGCCCGGACTCACAAGGGTGGGGCAATTCCACCTCCTGCAAAGACATTTGGGAACCACGGCAACAGGTCCCTCCCCCCGAAGATCAGCACGAACAGCCAGGAAGCCAAGACTGAGTTTACCGATCAAGGAGAACGGGAGAACTCCAGCGCTAGGGGAGTACTGCACATAGAATTCATGGCTTTTTTACCATAATTCATTAGTTTTTCAAAGTTAATTTTTTTAACTGGTTTTTTATTTGAATTTTTCTTTTTCCCTTTTTCAACCATCTTATCAATCACTTTTTTAAAAAAAAATTTTATTTTTCATTTTGAGAGTCATATTTTTATCCCTTCATAGTAGTTACCCTTATTTTTGGCATACATATATAAGTTGTTCTCTCTTTAAGATTTTGAGATACAGTTTCTTCTAACAGATCAAAATATACCCTAAATCACTAGTGTATGGCTTTGTTCTAGTCTCCTGCCTGATAACATTCTCTCCCATTTTCTTTTTTTTCTTTTTTTTTTAAATCTTCTTTCTTTTTAAAAACAACTTCTTATCTTATCAATTCCTTTTATAAAATCTTTTGTAATTTTCATTTTACAGTCATCTTCCATCCCTTCATTAATCAACCCTTATTTTGTACATATATAAGTCTTTCTTCCTTTAAAATTTTAGGAGGCACTTTCTTCTAACACACGAAAATACGCCCCAAATCTAATGTATAGCACTGATCTATGCACTAGCCTGATCATATTTGATCATATTCTGTTTTTTCTCTTTTGTTCTGTTCCTGTTTGTTTTCATCTTTTTCTTTTTCCTTTTTTTTTTTCTCTTTCTTCTTGCTTTCCCATTCTTGTCCCATGGAATCAGGTCTTTTCTGATTTGTATAGAATATATTTGCTGGAGACGTTGTTAACCTGTTAGCATTCTGTTCTCTCATTCATCTATTGTCCTCTGCACAAAAAGACAAGATGAAAAAATCACCACAGCAAAAAGAACAAGAGGTAGTACCGTCTGCCAGGGACCTAATCAATACTGACATTAGTAAGATGTCGGACGTAGAGTTCAGAATCATGACTTTAAAGATACTAGCTGGGCTTGAAAAAAGTGTGGAAGTTATTAGAGAAACCCTTTCTGGAGAAATAAAAGAACTAAAATCTAACCAAGTCGAAATCAAAACGGCTATTAATGAAGTGCAATCAAAAATGGGGGCACTAACTGCTAGGATAAATGAGGCAGAAGAGAGAATCAGTGATATAGAAGACCAAATGATGGAAAATAAAGAGGCTGAGAAAAAGAGAGAGAAACAACTACAGGATAACGAGGGCAGAATTCGAGAGATAAGCGATACGATAAGATGAAACAACATTAGAATAATTGGGATCCCAGAAGAAGAAGAAAGAGAGAGAGGGGCGGAAGGTGTATTGGAGCAAACTATAGCAGAGAACTTCACTAATGTGGGGAAGGAAAAAGGCATCAAAATCCAGGAGGCACAGAGAACCCCTCTCAAATCAATAAAAATAGGTCAACACCCCGACATCTAATAGTAAAACTTACGAGTCTCAGAGACAAAGAGAAAATCCTGAAAGCAGCTCGGGAGAAGAGATATGTAACCTACAATGGTAGAAATATTAGATTGGCAACAGACCTATCCACAGAGACCTGGCAGGCCAGAAAGGACTGGCATGATATCTTCAGAGCACGAAACGAGAAAAATATACAGTCAAGAATACTATATCCAGCTAGACTCTCATTGAAAATTGAAGGAGAGATAAAAAGCTTCCAGAACAAACAAAAACTAAAGGACTTTGCAAACATGAAACCAGCCCTACAAGAAATATTGAAAGGGGTCCCATAAGGAAAGAGAGATCCTAAAAGCAGCATAGATCAGAAAGGAACACAGACAACATACAGTAACAGTCACCTTACAAACAATACAATGGCACTAAATTCATATTTTTCAGTAGTTACCCTGAATGTAAATGGGCTCAAAGCCCCAATCAAAAGACACAGGCTATCAGATTGGATTAAAAAACAAGACCCATCCATATGCTGTCTGCAAGAGACTCATTTTAGACCCAAAGACACCCCCAGATTGAAAGTGAGGGGGTGGAAAACCATTTACCATGCTAATGGACACCAAAAGAAAGTTTGGGTGGCAATCCTTATATCAGACAAATTAGATTTTAAACCAAAGACTGTCATAAGAGATGAGGAAGGACACTATATCCTACCTAAAGGGTCTATCCAACAAGAAGATCTAACAATTGTAAATATCTATGCCCCGAACGTGGGAGCAGCCAATTATATAAGACAATTAATAACAAAAGCAAAGAAACACATTGACAAAAATACAATAATAGTGGGGGACTTTAACATGCCCCTGACTGAAATGGACAGATCATCTAAGCAAAAGATCAACAAGGAAATAAAGTCTTTAAATGACACACTGGACCAAATGGACTTCACAGACATATTCAGAACATTCCATCCCAAAGCAATGGAATACACATTCTTCTCTAGGGCTCATGGAACATTCTCCAGCCTTGATCACATCCTAGGTCACAAATCAGGTCTCAACCGGTACCAAAAGATTGGGATCGTTCCCTGCATATTTTCAGACCACAATGCTTTGAAACTAGAACTCAATCACAAAGGAAAGTCGGAAAGAACTCAAATATATGGAGGCTAAAGAGCATCCTACTAAAGAATGAATGGGTCAACCACGAAATTAAAGAAGAATTAAAAAAATTCATGGAAACCAAAGAAAATGAAAACACAACTGTTCAAAATCTTGGGTATAAAGCAAAGGCAGTCCTGAGAGGAAATTATATAGCAATACAAGCCTTTCTCAAGAAACAAGAAATGTCTCAAATTGACAACATAACCCTACACCTAAAGGAGTTAGAGAAAAAAACAGCAAATAAAGCCTAAACCCAGCAGGAGAAGAGAAATAATAAAGATCAGAGCAGAAATCAATGAAATAGAAACCAAAAGAACAGTAGAACAGATCAACGAAACTAGGAGCTCGTTCTTTGAAAGTATTAACAAGATTGATAAACCCCTGGCCAGACTAATCAAAAAGAAAAATGATCCAAATCAACACACTTATGAATGAAAGAGGAGAGATCACAACCAACACCAAAGAAATACAAACAATTATAAGAACATATTATGAGCAACTCTATGCCAGCAAATTAGATAACCTGGAAGAAATGGGTGCATTCCTAGAGATGTATAAACTACCAAAATTGAACCAGGAAGATATAGAAAATCTGAACAGACCTATAACCACGAAGGAAATTGAAGCAGTCATCAAAAATCTCCCAAGAAACAAAAGCCCAGGGCCAGATGGCTTCCCAGGGGAATTCTATCAGACATTTAAAAAAGAATTAATACCTATTCTCCTGAAACTGTTCCAAAAAATAGAAATGGAAGGAAAACTTCCAAACTCAATTTATGAGGCCAGCATTACCTTGATCCCAAAACCAAAGATCCCATCAAAAAGGAGAATTACAGACCAATATCCTTGATGGACCTGGATGCAAATATTCTCACCAAAATACTAGTCAATAGGATCCAACAGTACATTAAAAGGATTATTCACCACGACCAAGTGGGATTTATCCCTGGGCTGCAAGGTTGGTTCAACATCTGCAAATCAATCAACGTGATACAATACATTAACAAAAGAAAGAACAAGAATCATATGATCCTCTCAATAGATGCAGAAAAAGCATTTGACAAAGTACAGCATCCTTTCGTGATCAAAACTCTACAGAGTATAGGGATAGAGGGTACATACCTCAAATCATAAAAGCCATCTATGAAAAACCTACAGAGAATATCATTCTCAATGGGGAAAAGCTGAGAGCTTTCCCCTAAGGTCAGGAACGCGGCAGGGATGTCCACTATCACCACTGCTATTCAGCATAGTATTAGAAGTCCTAGCCACCACAATCAGACAACAAAAAGAAATCAAAGGCATCCAAATTGGCAAAGAGGAAGTCAAACTCTCTTTGCAGATGATATGATACTGTATGTGGAAAACCCAAAAGACTCCACCCCAAAACTGCTAGAACTCATACAGGAATTCAGTAAAGTAGCAGGATATAAAATCAATGCATAGAAATCAGTGGCATTCCTATACACCAACAACAAGACAGAAGAGAGACAGATCAAGGAGTCGATCCCATTTACAATTGCACCCAAAACTGTAAGATACCTAGAAATAAATTTAACCAAAGAGGCAAAAGATCTGTACTCAGAAAACTATAAAATACTCATGAAAGAAATTGAAGAAGACACAAAGAAATGGAAAAACGTTGCATGCTCATGGATTGGAAGAACAAATATTATGAAGATGTCAATGCTACCTAGAGCAATCTACACATTCAATGCAATCCCCATCAAAATACCATCCACTTTTTTCAAAGAAATGGAACAAATAATCCTAAAATTTGTATGGAACCAGAAGAGACCCCGAATAGCCAGTGGAATATTGAAAAAGAAAAGCAAAGCCGGTGGCATCACAATTGCAGACTTCCAGCTCTATTACAAAGCTATCATCATCAAGACATATGGTACTGGCACAAAAACAGACATATCGATCAATGGAACAGAATCGAGAGCCCAGAAATGGACCCTCAACTCTATGGTCAACTGATCTTTGACAAAGCAGGAAAGAATGTCCAATGGCAAAAAGACAGTCCCTTCAACAAATGGTGTTGGGAAAATTGGACAGCCTCATGCAGAAGAATGAAACTGGACCATTTCCTTACACCACACACAAAAATAGACTCCAAATGGTTGAAAGACCTAAACGTGAGACAGGAGTCCATCAAAATCCTAAAGGAGAACACAGGCAGCAACCTCTTTGACCTTAGCCACAGCAACTTCTTCCTAGAAACATCGCCAAAGGCAAGGGAAGCAAGGGCAAAAATGAACTATTGGGATTTCATCAAGATAAAAAGCTTTTTCACAGCAAAAGAAACAGTCCACAAAACCAAAAGACAACCGACAGAATGGGAGAAAATATTTGCAAATGACATATCAGATAAAGAGCTAGTATCCAAAATCTATAAAGAACTTATCAAGCTCAACACCCAAAGAACATATAATCCAATCAAGAAATGGGCAGAAGACATGAACAGACATTTTTCCAAAGAAGACATCCAAGTAGCCAACAGACACATGAAAAAGTACTCAACATCACTCAGCATCAGGGAAATCCAAATCAAAACCTCGATGAGATAGCACCTCACACCAGTCAGAATGGCTAAAATTAACAAGTCAGGAAATGACAGATGTTGGCGGGCATGTGGAGAAAGGGGAACTCTCCTACACTGTTGGTGGGAATGCAAGCTGGTGCAACTCCTCTGGAAAACAGTATGGAGATTCCTGAAACAGTTGAAAATAGAGCTACCCTATGATCCAGCAATTGCACTACTGGGTATTTGCCCCAAAGATACAAATGTAGGGATCCGAAGGGGTACATGCACCCCAATGTTTATAGCAGCAATGTCCACAATAGCCAAACTGTGGAAAGAGCCAAGATGTCTATCGACCGATGAATGGATAAAAAAGAGGTGGTATTTATACACAATGGAATATTATGCAGCCATCAAAAGGAATGAGATCTTGCCATTTGCAATGACGTGGATGGAACTGGAGGGTGTTATGCTGAGTGAAATAAGTCAATCAGAGAAAGACAGGTATCATATGACCTCACTGATATGAGGAATTCTTAATCTCAGGAAACAAACTGAGTGTTGCTGGAGTGGTGGGGGGTGCAAGGGATTGGGTGGCTGGGTGATAGACATTGGGGAGGTATGTGCTATGGTGAGCGCTGTGAAATGTACAAGACTGATGAATCACAGCTCTGTACTTCTGAAACAAATAATGCAATATATGTTAAGGAAAAAAAAAAGAAGCAGAAGATAGCAAGAGGGGAAGAAGGGGAGTAAGTCAGAGGGGGAGATGAACCATGAGAGACGATGGACTCTGAAAAACAAACTGAGGGTTCTAGAGGGGAGGGTGGGTGGGGGGATGGTTAGCCTGGTGATGGATATTAAAGAGGGCACATTCTGCGTGGAGCACTGGGTGTTATGGACAAACAATGAATCATGGAACACTACCTCAAAAACTAATGATGTAATGTATGGTGATTATCAATAAAAAATTATTAAAAAAAAAAAGAAACCAGAAACACAGGTCAGATCAACGAAACTAGAAGTTGGTTCTTTGAAAGAATTAATAAGATCGATAAACTACTGGCCAGACTTATCCAAAAGAAGAGAGAAAGGACCCAAATGAACAAAATTATGAATGAAAGGGGAAAGATCATGACTAACACCAAGGAAATAGAAAGAATTATTAGAAATTATCAACAACTATATGCCAATAAACTGAGCAATCTGGATGAAATGGAGGCCTTCCTGGAAACCTATAAGCTGCCAAGAGTGAAACAGGAAGAAATTGACAACCTGAATAGGCCAATAACCAGTTACGAGATTGAAGCAGTGATCAAAAACTTCCCAAAAAAAACAAGAGTCCAGGACCTGATGGAATCCCTGGGGAATTCTACCAAACATTCAAAGAAGAAATAATACCTATTCTAATGAAGCTGTTTCAAAAAGTAGAAACAGAGGGAAAACGTCCAAACTCATTCTATGAGGCCAGCATTACCTTAATCCCCAAACCAGACAAAGACCCCATCAAAAAGGAGAATTTCAAACCGATATCCCTCATTAACATGGATTCCAAAATCCTCAACAAAACCCTAGCTAATAGGATCCAACAATACATTAAAGGGATCATCCACCACGACCAACTGGGATTTATCCCCGGGATGCAAGGGTGGTTCAACATTCACAAAGCAATCAATGTGATAGAACACATTAATAAAAGCAGGGAGAAGAACCATATGGTCCTCTTAATTGAGGCAGAAAAAGCATTTGACAAAATACAACATGCTTTCCTAATTAAAACTCTTCAGAGTACAGGGATAGAGTCCATAAAATCCATCTATGAAAAACCCTCAGCAAATATCATCCTCAATGGGGAAAAGCTGAGAGCCTTTCCCTTAAGATCAGGAACATGTCAAGGATGCCCACTCTCGCCACTACTGTTCAACATAATACTAGAATCCTAGCAACAGCAATCAGACAACAAAAAGAAATAAAAGGTATTCAAATTGACAAAGAAGTCAAACTCTCTCTTTTCGCAGACGACATGATACTTTATGTGGAAAACCCAAAAGACTCCACCCCCAAATTATTAGAACTCATACAGCAATTCAGTAATGTGGCAGGATGCAAAATCAATGCACAGAAATCAGTTGCTTTCTTATACACTAACAACGCAACTGTAGAAAGAGAAATTAGAAAAACGATTCCATTTACAATAGCACCAAAAACCATAAGATACCCCAGAATAAACCTAACCAAAGAGGTAAAGGATCTATACTCTAGGAACTACAAAACACTCATGAAAGAAATTGAAGAAGACACTAAAAGATGGAAAAATTTTCCATGCTCATGGATCGGAAGAATAAACATTGTTAAAATGTCTATGCTACCCAGAGCAATCTATACCTTCAATGCCATCCCGATCAAAATTCCAATGACATTTTTCAAAGTGCTGGAACAAAGAATCCTAAAATTTGTATGGAATCAGAAAAGACCCCGGATCGCCAAGGAAATGTTGAAAAAGAAAACCAAAGCTGGGGGCACAATGACTGACTTCAAGCTATATTACAAAGCTGTGATCACCAAGACAGCATGGTACTGGCACAAAAACAGACATATAGACCCATGGAACAGAATAGAGAGCCCAGATATGGACCCTCAACTCTATGACTAAATAATCTTCGACAAAGCAGGAAAAAAATGCAATGGAAAAAAGACAGTCTCTTCAATAAATGGTGCTGGGAAAATTGGACAGCCACATGCAGAAGAATGAAACTCGACCATTCTCTAACACCATTCACAAAGATAAACTCAAAGTGGATGAAAGACCTCAATGTGAGACAGGAATCCATCAAAATCCTAGAGGAGAACGTAAGGCAGTAACCTCTTGGACATCGTCCACAGCAACTTCTTTCAAGATACATCTCCAAAAGCTAGTGAAACAAAAGCAAAAATGAACTTTTGGGACTTCATCAAGATAAAAAGCTTCTGAAGAGCAAAGGAAACAGTCAACAAAACAAAGAGGCAACCCATAGAATGGGAGAAGATATTTGTAAATGACACTACAGATAAAGGGCTGGTATCCAAGATCTATAAAGAACTTCTCAAACTCAACACCCAAAAAACAAATAATTAAGTCAAAAAATGGGCAGAAGTTATGAAAAGACACTTCTCTGAAGAAGACATACAAATGGCTAACAGACACATGAAAAAAATGTTCATCATCATTAGCCATCAGGAAAATTCAAATCAAAATCACATTGAGATACCACCTTACACCAGTTAGAATGGCAAAAATGGGCAGGGAAAGAAACACCAAATGTTGGAGAGGTTGTGGAGAAAGGGGAAACCTCTTACACTGTTGGTGGGAATGCAAGTTGGTACAGCCACTTTGGAAAACAGTGTGGAGGTTCCTCAAAAAGTTAAAAATAGAGCTACCCTATGACCCAGCAATTGCACTCCTGGGTATTTACCCCAAAGACACAGATGTAGTGAAAAGAAGGGCCATATGCACCCTAATGTTCATAGCAGCAATGTCCACAATAGCCAAACTGTGGAAAGAGCCGAGATGCCCCTCAACAAACGGGTAAAGAAGATGTGGTCCACATATACAATGTAATATTACTCAGCCATCAGAAAGGATGAATACCCAACTTTTACATCCACATGGATGGGACTGGAGGAGATGATGCTAAGTGAAATAAGTCAAGCAGAGAAAGTCAATTATCATATGGTTTCACTTATTTGTGGAACATAAGGAATAGCAGGGAGGACATTAGGAGAAGGAAGGGAAAAATGAGGAGGGGGGATCGGAGGGAGAGATGAACCACGAAAGACTTGGACTCTGAGAAACAGGGTTTTAGAGGGGAGCAGGGAGGGGGGATTGCTTAGCCCGGTGATGGGTATTAAGGAGGGCACGTACTGCATGGAGCACTGGGTGTTATAAGAAAACAATGGATCGTGGATCACCACATCAAAAACTAATGATGTATTGTATGGTGACTAATATAATAAAATTTAAAAAAAAAGAAAAAAAATGATGTCTTAGTCCTTTAAAAAAAGGTGAAAGCAAAACATAGATAAGTAGCTACAATACAAAGAAACAGTGTTGACTTAGGAGGGGAGACAATTCTGTAAGAGTTAGGGGAACTACGAATTTTGTTGGTTGGGGAAGAGCAAATGTTTATAGAACTGCTGGCTGTATCTCCTTTGTAATTACTTTAAGTGGTTTTGGAAACTCTTATCCTATGTAGCTCCCTACTTTCTAGTATTCTTCTCAACAAATTCCAGTCTCCTTAGACATTCTCTGTCTTTTCACTTCAGTAAGACCATCATGTTTGCTTGACTTACTCTTCCCTTAACCAGACTGAAAGGTGGGTGATCATAGGTCTCACTCCAATTGTAACCTATAGTTGTTTAGGAGATAAAATGGGTAATTTAATAAAGCTTGTTGCTTTGGCTAGTGAGATTCCAGCTAGAGATCTTGAGCTTTTATTAACTGCCTAGGATAGAGTATGAGACAAGATAAATGAATTAAAGAAGAAATTGATTTTAAAAAGACAAGGAAAAAAAAGAAATTGATTAATCTTTAAGAAAACTCTAGAGCAAATATAAGGAATAAGAGTAGAATGTGGTAAAAGGGTTTAGAAATGAAATAAATAATGAGGTGAAAATGGAGTAAAGGGCACAGGTTATCATATTAATTAGAGTAGTTAAGGAAAGCCTATCTGAGAAGGTGAGAATCAGGAAAAGCTTGAAGATGGTTAGAGAGAGCACCAAGCACCTATTTAGGGAAAAGTAGCTGCAGAAGACTGGACCAGTGTCACTAGGGCAAGCATAGGCCTGGAATGTTAGAGGAACATCAGAGTTCGGTAAACAAGGCATAAAGTAGAAGAAGGGGAGTCTATAGATAGTGAGGGCAGGCTATCTAGTTCCTTCTAGGCTATGAAAAGATTCTGGCTTTACCGTGAATGAAATGAAGAGCCTTTCAATGTGGTGTTTTGATCAGATTTGAGTGACACATGCTAAATTAGCTTTTAAAGTATTCATTCTGGTTGCTTCATGTATGGACAGTAGACAGCAGAATTCAAAATAAATAGGGGGCCAAGGTCAAAAACAAGGAGCCATGTAGAAGGCTATTGCAAACATTTACAAAATGGTAGATCCGAACTGCTGGTAGGAGTACAGGTAGTGAAAATTCAGATTATGAATATATTTTAAAAGTAAAGTAACTATAATTTACTAAAGGTGTGGATGAGGAGTACGAGAGGAAGAGAAGAATCAAGAATGACTGCAGGTATTATAACCTGACAACTAGAAGAATAGGATAGTCTTTGAGGTGGAGAACACTGTGGATGGAGCATATTAGGGTTGGGAGGGAAAAGGAAATAGGCGCTCAGCTTAGGAAATGTTAAGTTTGAGATGACTAATAGAATTTCAAGTGGGTGTTCAATATATGACAATCCAGAATACTGATTATCTATTGAGCATTTAGCCACTAGATTAACCAATGCTTTTGTTTAGGGACCAGGACATGTTTATATTTCATTTTCCATGGTACCTAGCACAAAGTAGAATATACTAGCATATCCAATGCTTCTCATCCTAATTATTCATTGTATTTCTAGAGTATTCTAGCAAATGACTGTTCAGTTTTAAACAAGGTAAAAATCATTTTTTAAGTGTCTATAAGATACAATGTGAAAAAAATAAAGACAAGAGGTGCCTGGGTGGCTCAGCTGGTTAAGAATCTGTCTGCCTTTGATTCAGGTCATGATCCCAGGGTCTGGGATCAAGCCCCGCATGGGGCTCTCTGCTCAGCAAGGAGCCTGCTTCTCCCTCTCCCTCTGCCTGTCGCTCCCCCTGCTTGTGCTCTCTGTCAAATAAATAAGTAAAATCTTTAAAAAATTAAAGACAAAACAGTCTTAAAGCATAAAATACCCAAGAAAATATACAGCAGGAGGTTTCTATTAGTGAACATGCTCTGCTGAGCTGTGTGGGCTTTGTTTTACTGAGTCAGGACAAATCTATATAACAGTACTAAAACACACATCTTTGGGAGGTTTCTATTTTATAAAGTATCTTGTCCATCCTTTGTTGTTTTAAATATAGCTCTGTAACCATGCCACAGAAGTTTTTCTTTTGGAATACACAGAAATCTACAGAAAATACATCATCGAAGCACATTTCATGTGAAAGCTAAGGAAGTAGATAAAGCATTAATTCTATGTAAATCTCTTTAGCGCTTTTATTTCTTTTCATGGCTCATAGTAAGGACATTACAATCATGAATGGTAAAGGAGTATCCATGCCATTTATGAACAAGGAATTAGGATGGTTGTGTGGGGTGAATATTAACATTTTAAAATATGAGTCTTAACATGTGTATCAAAATCCTCCCTCTTCTTACTAGGATTTTTGTCTCACTAACAGAGAAATTCATTTGCAATATACTGTACTCTCCCAATTATACTGTCTTGTGGCCATTTTAAATGTGCTGAGGCAAAAATACAACTCTTCCTTTTAAAAAATCCATTTAATCCATTAGTGTTTATTAAAAATATTATTTTGTCACACTAAGTATCATTACTGTAATTTTCCTTAATAATGTAGTTTTTAAATCAATTACCTATTATGCTGCCTTATCAGATAATTGCATCTCTGTTTTTGTAGGCAGATTATGTATATCAAAGTGATTATCAGAGGCATTTGGAAGATGGTGGTGGAGGAGGAGGACCCCAGGTTCACCTCATTCCATGAAGATAACTAACTATCAAATCATCCTAAATACCCCAGAAATTGACCTGAACACTGACAGAACATACTCCACAACTAAATGTGGAGAAAAGACCATAGCGAAGAAGGTAGAAAGTGTGGAGATATGGTTTAGAAGAGAAACAAATCATGGCTGCTGTGGTGGGGAGGGAGTTGTGGTCACAGAGAAGGGCAAGAGACAGACTAGCACACGGGGGAGCCCACATGGGGATGATGAACCCCATAGCAATTGGATTATAAAGTGATAAGGGTGAAATTTCCTGAATTCTTGCAACCAGCTGGGCTTAACCTGTAGTTCTAAAGGTCAGTGGGCTTGGCTCAGTTACAGCCCAAATGGCATTGGGCAACTCCTGGAGAGAAGGCAGGACAAACAGCCTGTGGACATAAAGTGGAAACAGTGATCTGAAGGACACCTGGGGTACATAAAGTGGAAGCTATTTGCTCATTTTTGAGCCTTGTCCCAGAGGCAGCATTCACAGAGAGACCCCTCTGGGAACAAAGGAGCTGGTAGGCACCATTTCTCTCCCCTATCTTTCAGCGTAAGGACAGAGCCACCTGTCAGAAACAGCCCCTACACTCACTACCTAACTTGCTTATACCAAGACCTGCACTCCCAAAGCTCCAATGGATCTGCCCTTCCCAGTAACCCTTGCTTCAGTCCCAGCAAGGCAGGCCTATCCCCCAGAAGACCAAGATAAACCCCAGCCCACACCCCATCTCCTGACCTGAAAGTTTTTTGCAGGGCCTCAGTTACAGTGGCATAAGCTATAGGTCTCATTTCATAAGCAGACCAGAGCACACCTAGTTAAAACTCACCATATTCAAGCCAGGGATCAAACACTGCCCACGACAGACGGAGAGCCTCTGCAGACCACTGGCCCCAAGGATAAAGTGACCAGGAAACAAGAGCAGAGCCCATGAAGCACACATCAGCAACACTCCCTGAAGTGACAGGACTAGGGAATAGGGGACACTACACAGCTGGGCATTACAGAATCTCTTCTTCATAAGGTCATTACCCTCAAGAATAGGAGACATAGCTGACTTTCCTAACACAGAGTAACAGGCACAGAGATAGACAAAAGGAGAAGACAAAGAAGTTTGTCCCAAATGAAAGAACAGGACAAGGCCACAGCCAGAGATCTAAGTGAAACAAATATAAGTAATAGGCCTGATGGAGTATTTAAAGTAATGATCATAAGGATACTCACTGGACTTAAGAAAAGAATGGACATCAGTGAGATCCTTAACACAGAGATAAAAAAGAATCAATCAGAGATGAAGAGTGCAATAAACAAGATTAGAACCAGGCTTGATGAAAGGCGCCTGGGTGGCTCAGTTGGTTAAGCGATTGCCTTAGGCTCAGGTCAGGATCCCGGGGTCCTGGCACTGAGCCCCATGTTGGTCTCCCCCTACTCTGCGGGGAGCCTGCTTCTCCCTCTGCCTCATGCTCCCCCTGCTTATGCTCTCTCTCGCTGTCAAATAAATAAATAAAATCTTAAAAAAAAAAAAAGAATCAGCCTTGTTGCAATTTACAGCAGGCTGAAAGAAGCAGAGAAATGAATTAATGACCTAGAAGACAGAGTAATAGAAAGTAATCAAGATTAACAAGAAAGAAAAAAGAATTATGGAAAATGAGAACAGACACAGGGAACTCAGTAACTCAATCAAACATAGTAACATTTGCATTTAGGACTCCCAGAAGAAGAGAGAGAAAAGGGCAAAACACTTATTTGAATAGATAATAGCTGAAAACTTCCCTCATCTGTGGAAGGAAACATTTATCCAGATCCAGGAGGCACAGAGAACCCCCCAAAAAATCAACAAAAGCAGATCCACACCAAGACATATTATAATTAAAATGGCAAAATACAGTGATAAAGAAAACATTTTAAAAGCAGCAAGACATAAGAAGACAGTTACATCCAAGTAAAACCCCATAAGGCTATCAGGGGATTTTTCAGCAGACTTTCCAAGGAAGTGGCATAATATATTCAAAGTGCTGAATGGGAAAAATCTGTAACTAAGAATATTCAACCCAGCAAGTCTATCATTCAGAATAGAAAGATAGCTTCCTAGAGAAAGAAAAACTAAGGGAGTTCATAACCACTAAATTAGCCCTGCAAGAAATATTAAAGGGGGTTCTTTGAGTGGAAAGAAAGACCAAAAGTAACAGTATGAATGTAGGAAACACAAAAGCAGTAAAAATGAATATTTTTGTAAAATATCAGTCAAGAAACACACAAAATAAAAGGTTGTAAAACAGGACACCATATACCTAAAATGTGGGGAGGAGAGGAGAAAAGAATGAGTTCAAACTTAAATGACCATCAATTTTTTTTAAAGATTTTATTTATTTATTTGAGAGAGAGAGAGAATGAGAGACAGAGAGCATGGGAGGGAAGAGGGTCAGAGGGAGAAGCAGATACCTGCTGAGCAGGGAGCCCGATGTGGGACTCGATACTGGGACTCCAGGATCATGACCTGAGCCGAAGGCAGTCGCTTAACCAACTGAGCCACCCAGGGGCCCAAATGACCATCAATTTAATATAGACTGCTATAGGGGCGGAGCAAGATGGCGGAGGAGTAGGAGACCTAGATTTCGACTGGTCTCAGGAATTCAGCTGAATAGGGATCAAACCATTCTGAACACCTACGAACTCAACAGGAGATCAAAGAGGAGAGTAGCAACAACTATCTGAACAGAGAAGTGACCACTTACTGGAAAGTAGGACGTGTGAAGTGAATCCAAGGCGATATTCGGGAGGATAGACGGCGGGGGAGGGGCCTCCGTCGGCCACTTCTGGCAAGTGATAGAGCCGCGGAGCACAAAATCGGAACTGTTAGAAGTCGGCTCCGCTGAGGGACGTCGCTGCAGTGGCTAAGCAGGGGGTGGAATCCTCCCGGGACAGTGTGGTCTCAGGACCCTTGGGGTCACAGAAAGACCGGGGGAGCCTGAGTGCACCAGAGCTCCCAGGTATCGGAGCGGGGAAGCCGGCTGCAGAGACGGAGCCGAGGCGCGGACTCTCAGCTCAGGGTTGCCATAAACTGTGATCCGCGGCCCAGTCGGAGCACTGCTCCTCCAGCAGGGACCCAACAAGCACCAGATCCGGGGAGACTCCTCTTCCTTCCCGGGGAGGAGCGGCGCGGGAACGCACCGCAGGGATCTGCTGGGTTTGGAGACTCCACATGGGGTCGGGTGCCAGAGATAGCAACGCTTGGTCACAGGCTGGGTGAGCACGGAGAGCGGCCGGAGACGGGGGACACGGGAGTGACTGCTTTTCTCTGGGGGCGCACTGAGGAGCGGGGCCCCGAGTTCTCAGCTCCTCCGGGTGGAGAATGGGAGACCACCATTTTTGCCCTGGTCCTCCAAGGCTGTACGGAGAGCTTGCAGGGAACAAAACCTCCTGAGATCAAACCCGAGCAGCATGCTTAGCCTGGACCGACAAGGGCGGGGCAATTCAGCCTCCGGCAAAGACATTTGGAAACCAAAGCAACAGGCCCCTCCCCCAGAAGATCAGCCGGAACAGCCAGCAAGCCAAGACCAAGTTTACTTATCAAGGAGAACAGGAGAACTCTAGCGCTAGGGGAATACTGCACATAGAATTCATGGCTTTTTTTTTACCATGATTCATTAGTTCATCAAAGTTAATTTTTGTTAACTGTTTTTTTTTCTTTTTCCCTTTTTCAACCAACATCTTATCAATCTCTTTAAAAAAAAAAAACATTTTTTATTTTTCATTTTTAGAGTCATATTTTATCCCTTTAGTAGTTACCCTTATTTTTGGCATATATATATAAGTTGTTCTCTCTTTAAAATTTTGAGATACAGTTTCTTCTAACAGATCAAAATATACCCTAAATCACTAGTGTATGGCTCTGTTCTAGTCTCCTGCCTGATAACATTCTCTGCCTCTTTTCTTTTTTTTTTCTTTAAATCTTCTTTCTTTTTTCAAACTTCTTATCTTATCAAGTCCTTTTATAAAATCTTTTATAATTTTCATCTTTACAATCATCTTCCATCCCTTCATTGTATCAACCCTTATTTTGTACATATATGTCTTTCTTCCTTTAAAATTTTAGGAGGCACTTTTTTCTAACAGACTAAAATACGCCCAAAATCTAGTGCGTGGCACTGATCTATGCACTAGCCTGATCATATATGATCATATTCTGCTTTTTTTGTATTGTCCTGGTTGTTTTTATCTTTTTTTTTTCTCTTTCTTTTTTCTTTCTTTCCCTTTCTTTTCCCCTGGTTTCAGGTCTTTTCTGATTTGTATGGAGTATATTTGCTGGGGACATTGTTAATCTGTTAGCATTTTGGCTCTCATTCATCTATTCTCCTCTGGACAAAATGACAAGATGAAAAAAATCACCTCAGCAAAAAGAACGACAGGTAGTACCATCTGCCAGGGACCTACTCAATAGGGACATTAGTACGATGTCGGACCTAGAGTTCAGAATCATGACTTTAAATATACTAGCGGGGCTTGAAAAAAGCGTGGAAGTTATTGGAGAAACCCTTTCTGGAGAAAAAAACGAACTAAAATCTAACCAAGTCCAAATCAAAAAGGCTATTGATGAGGT
>NW_027397104.1:6329251-6553872 GCF_003265705.2 Callorhinus ursinus
ACCTCATCAATAGCCTTTTTGATTTGGACTTGGTTAGATTTTAGTTCTTTTATTTCTCCAGAAAGCATTTCTCTAATAACTTCCACGCTTTTTTCAAGCCCCGCTAGTATATTTAAAGTCATGATTCTGAACTCTAGGTCCGACATCGTACTAATGTCCGTATTGAGCAGGTCCCTGGCTGACGGTACTACCTCTTGTTGTTTTTGCTGAGGTGATTTTTTTCGTCTTGTCATTCTGTCCAGAGGAGAATAGATGAATGAGAGAACAAAATGCTAACAGGTTTACAACGTCCCCAGCAAATATACTGTATACAAATCAGAAAAGACCTGAAACCAGGGGAAAAGAAAGGGAAAGAAAGAAAAAAGAAAGAGAAATGAAAGAAAGAAAAAACAAAAAACAAAAAGAAAAAGATAAAAACAAATACAGAACAATACCAAAAAAAATGCTCCTCAGTGTGCCCCCAGAGGAAATCAGTCATTCCCGTCTCCCTGGTCTCCGGCCACACTGCGTGCTCACCCGGCCTGTGACTGAGTGTTTCTATCTCTGGCACTCGACCCCGTGTGGAGTCTCCAAACCCAGCAGATCCCTGCGGTGCGCTCCCGCGCTTTTCCTCCCAGGGGAGGGAGGGGAGTCTCCCTGGCTCTTCCACTTGTTGGGTCCCTGCTAGAGGAGCCGTGGCCCGACTGGGCCGCGGATCACAGTTTATGGCATCCCCGAGCTGAGATCCCGTGACTCAGCTCTGTCTCTGCAGCTGGCTTCCCCGCTCTGATACCTGGGAGCTCTGCTGCACTCAGGCACCCCCGGTCTTTCTGTGACCCCAAGGGTCCTGAGACCACACTGTCCCGCGAGGGTTCCACCCCCTGCTTAGCCACTGGAGCGATGTCCCTCAGCGAAGCCGGCTTCTAAAAGTTCCGATTTTGTGCTCTGCAGCTCAATCACTTGCCAGAAGTAGCCAACGGAGGCGTCCTCCCCCGCCATCTACCCTCTCTAATATTGCCTCAGATTTACTTCTCTGCACATCCTACCTTCCAGAAAGTGGTCGCTTCTCTGTTCAGAGAGTTGTTGCTACTCTCTTCTTCAGTCTCCTGTTGAGTTCGTAGGTGTTCAGAATGTTTTGATCCCTATTCAGCTGAATTCCTGAGACCAGACCAAATCCAGGTCCTCTACTCCTCTGCCATCTTGCTCCACCCCCTGAAATGTCTGCCATTCACTTAGATGCTAAGTGAAATAAGTCAGAGAGAGACAAATATTTCACTGATATGTGGAATTTAGGAAACAAATGAGGATGGTGCCACAGTATATTATGCTGAGTGAAATAAGTCAGAGAAAGACAAATACTATATGATTTCACTCAAATGTGGAACTTAGGAAACAAAACAGATGAACATAGAGGAAGGGAAAAAAAAAAAAAAGAGAGAGGAGCAAACCATAAAAGATTCTTAACCATAGAGGACAAACTGAGCGTCGATGGAGGAGGTGGTTGGGGGATGGGCTAAGTGGGTGGTTGGTATGAAGGAGGGCACTTGTGATGAGCGCGGGGTGTTATATGTAAGTGATGAATCACTAAATTCTATTCCTGAACCTGGTATTACAATATATGTTAACTAACTAGAAGTTAAATAAAAATGTGGAGGAAAAAAACCCAATGAGCAAAGGGGAAAAAAGAGAGAGACAAACCAAGAAACAGACTCGTAACTATAGAGAACAAACTGATATTTACCAGAAGGGAGTTGTGTGGGGGGAATGGGTTTAATAGGTGCTGGGGATTAGGGAGTATACTTGTGATGAGTACTGGGTGTTGTTATGTAAGTGTTGAATCACTATATTGTATACCTGAAATTAATGTTACACTGTATGTTAACTAATTGGAACTTTAAAAACTTTTTCAAAAAGTGACTATTGGAGTTACATGCTTTAAAGCTCTTCTCTTTATTTATTTATTTTTAATTTTTATTGTTATGTTAATCACCATATATTACATCATTAGTTTTTGGTGCAGTGTTCCATGATTCATTGTTTGTTCATAACACCCAGTGCTCCATGCAGAACGTGCCCTCCTCAATACCCATCACCAGGCTAACCCATCCCCCTACCCCCCTCCCCTCTAGAAACCTCAGTTTGTTTTTCAGAGTCCATCATCTCTCATGGTTCGTCTCCCCCTCTGACATACTCCCCTTTTCTTCCTCTCCTGTTATCTTCTTTTTCTTTTTTCTTAAAATATGTTGCGTTATTTGTTTCAGAAGTACAGATCTGTGATTCAACAGTCTTGCACAATTCACAGCGCTCACCATAGCACATACCCTCCCCAGTGTCTATCACCCAGCCACCCCATCCCTCCCACCCGCAACCATTCCAGTAACACTCAGTTTCGTTCCGGAGATTAAGAATTCCTCATATCAATGAGGTCATGTGATACATGTCTTTCTCTGATTGACTTATTTCACTCAGCATAACACCCTCCAGTTCCATCCACGTCCTTGCAAATGGCAAGATCTCATTCCTTTTGATGGCTGCATAATATTCCATTGTGTATATATACCACATCTTCTTTATCCATTCATCTGTCGATGGGCATCTTGGCTCTTTCCACAGTTTTAAAGCCCTTCTATTTAATAGCTCTGTTCTATACGTCTTATATCACGGGAACCAACTTGAGCGGTATCCTCTATGGTTGTACATTAGAAGATAAGTCCTGTGGAGCATCTGGGTGGCTCAGTTGGTTGAGACTCTGACTCTTGATTTTGGCTCAGGTTGTGGGATTGAGCCCTATGTTGAGCTCCATGCTCAGCTAGGAGTCTGCTTGTCTGCTTATCCCTCTCCCTCTGCTCCTCCCTCCACTCATGCTCTCTCTCTAAAATGAGTACATAAAATCTTAAAAAAAAAAGAAGAAAATATGTCCTATAATTGCCTGTTTGCTATTAAATGAGACTTATCAATTTGTCATTTATTCTAAATTTAGAGTGATAGTTTGCCTAACTTATGGGATCACTTTAAATATAAAATATTGATAAGAGAATATCTCTTATCACTAATTTTTTGGGGAACTTAGACCATATCAACAAAATATCTTCCTAGGTTACATTGTTTTATCAAAAATAAGTGTAAAAATCCATATGTAGCAATTAGAAAGTTATGATTTTGGAATTTCAAAATAAGTGAAAAGAAAAGCAGGGTAAAAAATCTCAAGTGAAGATTTCTCACTGAAGAAGATATACAGATGGCAAATAAGCATATGAAAAGTTGCATGAAATCATAGGTCATTAAAGAATTGTAAATTAAAACAACATGTTAACACTATACATCTTTTATGGCTAAAATTCAAACTAGTGACAACACCAAATCTAGGCGAGATGTTGAGCAAGAGTAACTCTCGTTCATATTGATGGGAATATAAAATGGTACAGCCACTTCAGAAACCACCATGGAAGTTTCTTACAAAGTTGAACATAGTTGAACATAAATGTTCTTACAAAGTTGAATCTAGCAATCAGGCTTCTACTCATTTGCCCAAATGAGTTGAAAACTATGTCCCCACAAAATCTTGAACATGGGTATCTAGAGGAGTTTTATTCAGAATTGCCCAAACCTGGAAACAACCAAGATGTCCTTCAATAAGTTAATGAATCAACAACCTAGCATATATAGATAATATAATAATAGCAATAAAAAGAAATGAGCTACCAAGCCACAAAAGATATGGAGAAAACTTAGATGTATATTGATAAATGAAAGAAGCAAGTCTGAAAAGACACATATCACATGATTTCAACTATATAACATTAGGAAAAGGTAAACCTGTAGAGACAGTAAAAAGATCAGTAGTATCCAGGTGTTGGAACACTGGAGAATTTTAGGGTGGTAAAACCATTCTATATGATAATGTAATTGTGGATACAGGATATTAAACATTCATCAAATCCATAGAAATGTAAAATGCCAGGAACAAAGGCTAATAGAAACTGTGGACTTTAGTTAATAATAATGTATTAATATTGGTTCATCAATTTTAACAAAACACCATGCCAATGAAAGGTGTCAGTAAGAGGGAGACACTTGGTAGACAGGAGATGGGGGTGTGCTGAAGTGTAACGGTATTTCTCTGCACCTTATGCTCAATTGGTATAAACTTAATACTGTTCTAAGAAATAAAGTCTTCAAAAAACACAACCATTTTCTTTTTACTGAGAAAAAAGGTATATTTTTTTTATATGAGATCAGATCTACAAAAAATGTCAGGAAACATTTTCTCTGGGTTTTAGGCTTTTGGGTGCTTTTAGTATGTACATTTTTATATTAGCTTATTTTCTGATATTTCATGCTATAAATATTAATTGTATAATTAAAAATTAAAGAATGAGGAAGTTACATATACCTAAAATAATTTCAAATGCCTTCATGCATACCTACATATCAAATATTCTAAGACAAAAGAGAATTCTTATTCCTAAAAAAAGGTCATTTCAGTTTCATAATGTGTCAGTCACTGTGACACTATGAAAAAAATATAAACATTAGTTAGAGCTCACAAAAACAAGTTCACAGTCTGCATAATGAATAAGACCTATTAACTCACTTTAACACATTATCACAGAATACTCTTGGGGGCATGTGTGAAAAGATGGCAAGGGCTGGTGAAATAGAATTATTTTATTCTGGACAGTGACAGAGAAGAGTCTTTTAACATGTGCTTCTGTGGGAGAGTGATTAAAAATACTGTAGATGCAGGACCTAAAAAGTCCACAAAGAAGAGAAGTAGGTACTCTAAAGGAATGGTAAGAAATTTAATGTGACTGTCTGTCAAACAACAGAATCACTTTTTTTTTTTAATGCAGATTCGTGGGCACCATCCAAAAACAAATAAACCAAATATTTGTAGATAGATCTTGGGAATCTTCATTCTGATGAAATTTGTAGGAGTTCATTTAGTATACAAGGAATATGGAACCATCAAAGTTTTAAGCAAAGAGCACTGTAATGCTGTCTATATATATATATATAAATATATATATTATATATATATATATATATATAAATAAAACAAGGAGGTCATCAGACTGAAGTGATTCTAATGCCTTGGTAGCCCTCTAAGCAAACCAAAACCTAAGCCAGAAGCAATGCATTTGAATCCAAGAAAATGAACTTAAGAACTACCCAACACAGTCAACTAGGTTTTCTCAAATAAGACAACTACTTAAACTATACCTAACCAAATAATTTCCTTTCTTTGCTTCTCCATCTTCTCTATAAAAACGTCTCCCCTGGCTTCTGTTGGTGGAGCGCACATAATAAACTCTTGAAAAAAAATGTTAAAATGCCTCAGTTTATCCTTTAACTCTGTGTGTGTGTGTGTGTGTGTGTGTGTGTGTGTGTGTGTGTGAAAGACTGGTGTTTGGAAGCCCAGTTAAGTATGTATTTTCAAAATAGTACAGGTAAGCGTTATTGAGAACCTATATTGAATTAGGAGACATTTCACCACATCACAATTTCTGAGACTTATGCTGAATTCTGTTCTGATGAGGTAACATTTAGGTACAATAAAATAGTGAATGCATAGTGGTTAATAAAATCTCAATATTTTTTCATGATTTTCTCAAATGTAAAACTAAGGACACACTGCTTATACTAAGGGCAGCAAAAAAAAGTGAGTTAAGAAGGAAGGAAGGGACAGAATGAAGGAGAGAGTGGGGCAAGAAGGGAAAGAAAGATGGATAGAAGGGAGTAAACTGATTAAAAAAACATGATAGAGAGGAAAACGGTAAACTGATTAAAAGCAACATGACAGAGAGGAAAATGTCATACAAAGTAACAGTGTTTCCCCAACAATGTAGGGCATCAGGTGTCGGTACTTGAATATCAAAGCACTGTTTAAATATCCAGGCCAATTCAAAGTGGGCAAGTGTTAGATGCTCTCTATCTTGTGTCTACCTCTCTCTTGCTCTCCCTCTCTCTCTCCAAAAGCACACCAACTCCGGTCCTAGCCACCTTGGAGCAGGTGCTGATCATGGACTCAAAACTCCTTCCTTTCTTCTCTCTCACCTCTTTCTCCACTCTCTCCCATACACACAATGGTGCTCCATCCAAACACGAACAGGGAGAAGAAAGGTAGGTGTGGAAGCAATGAAGTTGTAGTAGAAGTAAAAGGAAGCTTTTAGTAAATCAGCAGATTTGGACAGGGGGATGGAGAAACTGTTAATAAAATATATATCACCAGATGAGGTTTAGTATTGCATGTATAATGAATAGGAAAATATTCTCCGCCTTTAAGTACTCTCTGAAGTGCTCTGAAGAGCTTGGGCAAACTTGTGTTTTATGCAAATCAAAGCTGTCTATTTAAAATGCATCATCATCTTAATCACAAATAGTAAAGCAAAAGTCAGACTGAAGAAAGCACATTGTCTCTGGGGGAAAAGAGGGAGGAATATTAATAATATCTTCCTAGTTCAATTATTTTAGGTACAATGACTTTATAGAGTTCTTGATATTCCGTGTTTTTGAAAAAGGGGTAGCCACAAGTAAAGTGCATATAAAAGTAAAAATCAATTTGAAGTAACTGAATAGCTTGCTTATTTCTCTAAAGAGAATTCAGCCACATTTGCTTAGTGAGTAAACATGAATTTTTTTTTTTTTTTTTTTTTGCAGGTAACTGCTTCTTTCTCAATTTACAACTCTTCCCAAGGGCCTTTATGTGAGAATGCAGAAATCCCTTTTAAAAATCTTCTTAAAAAGTTTAAAAGGAGTATTTGACAAAATACATAGCAAACAAAAGTACATGTGTATCTAGTGCTAAATATGCTAAAAGCAATAATTACTTAATATAAAATCTATAGTTTCTCATTAGTTTAATGAATCTAAGTCACTAATTCATGCATACATGTATTCATTCATCCATATATACATTCATCATCCATCCACTCAACATTTACCAAACGCCTATTTTTCTCAGATTCTACAGGAATATATCTAAACTCCAGAGACCAAAATGATCACATTATTCTAGTAGATAGAACACAGCACCTTCTTGAAATGTACTGTTTTCCTCAATTAGTGATACATATTTTATCAGCAAAGTGTATAGCAAATTCATCTACCTCTTTTGTTCTCTACTACCACTACCCTAGACAGAAGTGCAAACAGTTCTCTTCCATCGTAGCCTAATTTTTCTTTCTACTAATCTTTTTCAGGTTTCTCCCTCCATGTCCATCCAGTCACTATATTCTTAATCAATTCACTGCAAAGCAGCAAAGAGTAGTAAACGTAAGATTTCATTCTGGTCATGTCACTCCTCCACATATAACCATTGATTGCCTTCCTATTGTACAATTTTTTTTTGCACTTGCAAAACCCATAACACAGTCTTCTAGAGTTAAACCCTCATGATTGAGATGTTATAAACTTTATAAAGTTAGCAACTTTCATCTGCTTAGTTATCTTCACATAAGCAGAACCAAGTATTGTCTTAAATTTTAGATACTTAGTCCCTATGTTTTAATTGAATGAATGGAATATGTAAGACTAATATTATTATCGTCAATTCAAGGTACTAAAAACATATGCCAATGGAAAGTTAGTGGCAGAGTGAGGATGGACAACCTAGGATTTAGGGTATGGTATTTAAAAGTACAGTATTGGAAAGAAAGGAAGACATAAAGGATATAATGAGATGGCAGCACCATTCACAGGAGGTGTGGAAGTCTAGGAGAAAAAAAGTGGGTGGAAACAAAATTAAAAGCTCAGTTTTATGTATTTATAAGATACTTAAGTGAAGCTGTCAAGTAGGTCCTTGATTATGCAAATGAAGCTGATAAGAGAGATCAAATAGATGTATGTGATATATATATGTACTCAATGTCATCAAAGTACAGGAGGGAACTCACCTAAGAAAATAGAGAAAAAAACTGCAATGGACTCCAAATGAAATAACTACACCATATAGAGGTCAGAGAGAAATGGAGGATTATGATGAAGATTAAGCACAAGTGTTCGGAGAAGTAAGGAGAGGAAAACCTAGTAGGACGAAGTGATAGGAAGAATGCTTAGAGACGTGAACAGTCAATTATGTCAGATATTGATGAATGTCATTCAGGTAAAAAAAAATGTCTCTTGTGGGTCTGACAGAATGAAGCTATCAATGGTTTTGACATGAACAGCTTTATCAGATTAAAGGAGGAGGTGGTGGGGAGGTTTTGTTAACGTCTTTGCTTAGGTGAAAGGTATTACAGTTTGCTATTTGGAATGATGTGAGCAAAGAAGGAGGACTATTGATGCCAGGGAGTTGATCAAGTAATCCAAGAATGATGCCTTTAGGTTATGAAGATTAGATATAAATGCATTGGCTAGAAGAGACCAGATGCTCACTAAATGGTAGCTACAAATCTTTTATCAGAAAGAGTAAATATCATTGTAGTAAGTTTTAATATGTATTGTTTGTGGTAAAATGAAACACTCCTTTGTAACGTTTTTGCTTACCTCAATCTTAATAAAATAGACTATTGATTCTCAGGTCATCCCAATTGAAAAATAAGATTAGAGCCATAAAATAGCAGTTCACTGACACTCTCCCATCCCTTCTAGGCCAAATCTAGTCTGCTACTTGTTTCTCCTAAATTGTTCTAGAAATCACAAAGGGATGATTCATCCAAGGATTAACTCATTGTCTTGGATACCAGATGGTGTCTGCTCTTCTCTGTTCCTTCAGCGATGCCTCTATCCTCACTATATCCAAAAGGGGGAGCTGTGTGACCATAGCTGCTACCTACCAAGAGCACCACTCAGGCCTCAGAAGCCGTGATCAAGAGTGTTAATCGCTGCTTGCAGTGCCTAACATTGAAGACAATGAGGCATCACAGCTGGTACACTCACCATTGCCAACTACCACTGTAATTGCTGCATCTGTCACTGCTAATCCTGACACCATATTTGCCAATGCCTTTTCCAATAACCTCAGTAATATTCCCAATGTGCCTTGCTCTGTCCCAGGAGTGTTGTGGAGCGGTATTCACTCAGCTCTTATTTGTCCTTTCATTATCACCTTCTCCCTCAGGAAATCAGTTGTGAATTCAGTGAGGCTGGAGCTATGGATAATGTGCCACTCACCATTACTGACCTTTCCAAGTGCTCACTTTCCCTTGCTTAATTTTACTCATTCCTTCTCTTTTGGGGGATTGGGGGAATGGCGTGGTGGGTGGTGGTGGTAGAGATTCTTATCTTATTATATGAATGATCTGCTTCAGACTAAACCATTCATATCAGGATTTTTCTAGCATAGGCACAAAATAGGTCCCTGTTACCATTTTGCAAAACCATTTGGTGACAACATTAGACTTGTTTTTTTTTTATATATATTCTGTATTATACTTGAGAGAAAAACGCAAATGAATGGTTAATATGTAATTTAAAGGGAAGGGGAAGGGATCAGAGATGCTTTTCTTTTATAAATTTAAAACATCAGTAAATTAATTTATAAAAGTTACCTCCAGTGTAAGTCTAGTTCTAAAATAACCCATGGTTCCTCATAAGCTTTCCTCAAACCCAGGGTCAAAAAAGCAATTTAAAAGTCAGATGCCTTCTGGCCCAATTTCCTAATTCAATAAATTTTTAAAATGTTTTTTTTTAGTACTTCTTTGAAGTCATGACAGTGTTAGCACAGGTTTAGTAATCATGATAATCAAGTGCTTATTTCCTAAAGATATTGTTTTAGATGTCAATTGGCAAAGATCCCATATGATGGTAATGATGATAATGGACCTGCACCTGGTACATATTAGAGGCTTAATATTTTAGAAATTGGCATGTGGATGAATGATAACCACTTTCTCATGAAGTACTAAAAAACATATTATCATATATCACCTGATTTGATTCATAAAACAATCTTGTTAGAAGAGGAGGAATTCTCAGTCTCACTTCAATGCAGAGGCCCAGACTAATTAAGAGATTTGCCCAATGACCCCACAGCTAATAAAATAATTGAAAGAACGGACTACTGTCCCAGCCTCTTTGCTTTTTCTTTAATTCTTTCCTAAAGTGGCTTCTCTTTATTATGGAAATATATGTTTTAAGATAAGTTGGTGGAGGCTTTACCATTGGGCTTTGGTGACCCACCTGAGCCAATTCTGACTTAAAAGATCTCCTCATTTGATTACCCATATTCTTCTCAAAGTATACTTGTCCTTCAGAAACTAGTTAAATAAAGTGAATCTGGATTTCTTTACCATGAGGTTTAAGTGTTTTGATTGACAAGCATCAACTCGGCTACTTTGACAAGCACACTCTTGACAAGCCAATTCTTAAACTGTTATTTAGTGTCAACAAGTTGTTTCAATAGGTGAATTTATATTGTGCTAAGCAGGGGGGCAGCTCAATGCATGTGAGACTATTAGGAAACAGTGGACAAATCTATTTCTCCACCCACAGAAATAGGTGGCTCTGTGATGGGTAGCACAATGGACTTCGATTTTTTCATCCACAAAAAATGAAAGATCCCTAAACCCTTGTAATATATTTGGCAAATATATTAGTGACACATATACTTTTAATAAAAAAACTTTACCCACATCACAGGAAGAAACATGGTGGTTTTCTTAAAACATGAGTCAGCAAAAGTGAAAATCTATTTGCTGCTTCAAGACAAAGTCTAGATATAGCAAAAAATTCAAGGACTACTCTATCCTTACTATTTAATTTGTATTCTAAAAAATAACAGTAGTTATCACCAGGGATCTTGTTAAAATGCAGACTCCCAGGTCTCCCAATTAAAATTCTTCAGTTAGAATTTGTATTTTAACAAGATTCTCCAAGCAGTTTCTATGCAGACTAACAATGTGAGAAATAATGATCTAGACTCAGAGAAACCTCACAGATCATCAGCAGGTAATCCATTCTTCTCAATACAGGGTTCTAAAATCAAGTATTCCATAAATTAATCAATTTATTCTTTCAACAAATATATGTTAGTTTATGTTGTGATAAAAAAAACTCATGGTAACTGCTCTTATGGTACTTTCAAATTAAGGAATAGGCAGAACTTGAAGAAGAAAAGTGATAAATGTTTCAAAAGAGAAAATACAGGCTGTGAAAGTTATAAAACTACACTAGAGCAATGATTCTAAAATTTGAGTGTATCTACTAGTCACCTAGAGAGCTTGTTAAAACACAGATTTGGGCCTCAGCCCCACACCCCATACCCCTAGAGCATGTGAATCAGCAGTTCTAGGTTGCTGTCCAATAATTTGCATTTCTATCAAGCTTACCAGTAAGGCAGATGCTGCCAATCCAATGACTATGCTCCGCATATAAAGGATATAGAGTGTAACAGTAGTCATCCCTACAAAAGTAAACACTGAGTTGACATGAAGCTAAGAAAGTAACTAGTTCAATAGTGAGGTAATGAATAGCAGAGAGATTTAACATGTGTGAGAAATGTGAGGTAAAAGAGGCAAGAGGAAAAAAACAAGAAAATAAGGAAAGCACTGAGAGAGGAAGAAAGTATAGAGGAAAGAGCAACACTGATTCAAGAAAATAAATAAATAAATAAATAAATAAATAAATAAATAAATAAATAAATAGTCCAGTGCACCTGGAATGTAGAGACCTAAAAGAAGAGATTTAACAAGTGAGACAAGAACTCAACCATGAAGTCTTGTAATCTATTAGACTGACTTTTGGTTTTTAGCATAAGGACCTATGTAAAACTCTAAAATGTTCTAAGCATAAAAATTATATAATCAAGTTCATAGTTTTTAGATTTTTCTGATAGAAAATGCAGGGGCTGGGGCCAAATGCCGTCTTCTGGGAAGAGGTAAGAGTGGCTTAGTTTAAGTGATGGTGGTAGTGGACAGAAACCACTGAAAACTCAGTTGGATAGCTTTACCGAGTTTTAATTCACCTTTGTTATACACAGATTGTGGTGCTGTGGCAGTCTTAAAGACAATGGCCTGAATTTCTTGTGTGGGTTCTTGGTTCTGAAGAAAGTAGAGCAAACCTTATGCCAAAATAAATTGTGTTTGTCTGTTTTGATCTGCCGGGGGGCTCTCTGAAGGACTGACACAAGGAGTTGCCTTTGTTTTGCCCAATTGGGAGTACTTCATTGGTGAAGAAGCAACTTTAGGGAGGAAATTCCTCAAAACAGTTGAAGCAAATGAATTGAGGCTCTGCCACCTGGGGCAAAGGGTAAACTTTGTGACAAACAATAGACAAGCTGAAGGCCTTGGAGAAAAAGTTGGGAGTAAGGTATTTTGTGGATTAAGAGCTCTGAAAAACTCCCAGATATATAAAGGCATTTAGAAAACCAACACATATAAAAAGGGTAGAATGCATGCTTAGAAAAGACTTGAACAGTCATTAACCTTTCAACTCTGGCTGAAATTTAGTTTCAGCACAAGCAGGAAATGAAATGGCTGAAGCAGAATTGTGAATAACCTGGCTAAAATTTTGAAGGAACGTCTCCAAACAAAGCCAATTGGGGAAAAAAAAAATTCATTTTCTAATTTTGTTCTTAGACGTAGAAATTTGGGAAAATCTATTAGACATATACAGAACATTCTATCTAACAACAGAATAGACATTCTTCTTAAATGCATATGGAACATTTTCTAGGATATTCTAGGATAGACAGTAAGTCTAAACAAATTCAACATTAAAATCATACCAGGTATCTTATCAGATCACAAAAAAAAACACCTTCATAAATTTAAAATAGAAATCATGCGCTGTATGCTCTCAGACCATGTTGGAGATAAATTAGAAATCAGTAACAGAAAAATAACTTGAAATACCAAAATGTATAAATAATGTTCATAGAAAACACATGGGTCAAAGAAGAAATCAAGACAAATGTAAAAAGATTTGGAACTGAAGTTAAATGAAAACACAATTTATAAAAATCTGTGCTATAGTGAAAGCAGTACCTAAAGGCTAAATTTATAGCACTGAATTCGTGTACCCCAAAATAAGGAAGACTACATCAAAAATATAAGTTTGTACCTTAAGAAACTATAAAAAGAGAAAATTAAACTCAAAGTAAACAGAAGAAAAGAATAAAAAATAAGAGCAAAAAATAAATGAAATTGAAAACAGTAGATCCCTAGAGAAAAATCAGTGAAACCAAATACTGGTTCTTTGGGAAGATCAACAAAATTGATATAACTCAAGTCAGGATAAATAAGAAAAAAAGGACATGAATTATTAATATCACAAATGAAAGAAGGGACACCACTACAGATGCCACAGACATTTAAAAAATGGTAAAGGAATACTATGAAACACTATGCCCACAACTTCAATAACCTAGATTAAATGGATCAATTCCTTAGAAGACATAATTTTCAAAATTCACAGAAGAAATCACCTGAATAGGATCATATCTATTAAAGAAAATGAATCAAGAATTGATAACCTTCTAAAACAAAGTACCAGAACCACATGAATTTAATGGCAAATTCTACCAAACATTTAAGGAAGAAATTGTACTGATTCTCTGTATCTTTCAGAGGATAGAAAGAGATAATACTTCCTAACTCATTCTATGAAACCAGCATTACTCTAATACCAGAACCAGGCAAAGACATTACAGAAAAAGAAAACTACAGCCCATAAATAGAAAAATCTTCCACAAAATATTAGCAAATCAAATTCAACAACGTGTAAAAACAATTATACACTATGACCAAGTGGCATCTAACCCTAGTTAGACCTAGTAGGCAATTCTGATCCAACATTTGAAAATCAATTAATGTCACCCATAACATCAATAGGCTAAAAAGGAAAAAAAAATCACATTATATCAATGTATGCACAAAAATCATTTGATAAAATCCATGTCCCATTCATGTTAAAACTCTCAGAAATCTAGGACTAGAGGGAAAATTTCTCAACTTCATTTTTAAAAACCTACAAAAAAAAACCCCTCCACAAAAACCCCTACAGCTACCACACTTGGTGAGAAACTCAGTTTTCCAACTTAGCTCAGGTACAAGGATGTCCCATCTTACCACTGCCTTTCAATATATTGGAAGTCCTCGGTAATGTAGTAAGACAAGAAAATAAAAGGCATGTGGATTGGGAAGAAAGAAAGAAAACTGTCTTGTTATCAGATGACATGATTACCTATGTAGAAAATCTGACAGTATCAACAAAAAAAAAAGTCCCAACAAAAAATAAAACAATCATAGCAAGGTTGCAAGATACAAGGTTAACATACAAAAGCAATCACTTTTTATATGCCAGCAACAAATGAGTGGAATTTGAAATTAAAAATACAATACAAAGAAATCTAATAAAGTATATGAAAGATCTATATGAGGAAAAATACAAAGTTTGGCAGTTTCTTACAAAACCAATCATACTCCTACCATATTATCTAGCAATTGCTCTCCTTGGTATTTACCCAAAGGAGCTGAAAACTTATGTCCATACCATAACCTACACATAGCTATCTATAACAGCTTGATTCACAATTGCCAAAACTTGGAAATAGCAAGGATGTCCTTCAATAGGTGAATGGACAAATAAACCGGCATATCCAGAGAATGGAGTATTAATCAGCACTAAAATGTAATGAGCTATCAAGCCATGAAAAGACATGAAGGAATTATAAATGCCTATTATAACATGTAAAAAACCAATGTAAAAAGAATACACACTGCATGATTCCAACCATATGACATTTTGGAAAAAGCAAAACTATTGAGACATTAAAAATATCAGTGGTTACCAGGGGCTAGGGAGGAGGAAAGGGATAAACAGGCAGGGCACAGAGAAGTTTTAGGGCAGCAAAAATACTTTGTGTGATGCCATAATAATGGATACATGTCATTAACACATTTATCCAAACCCACAGAATATAAAACACTAAGAGTGAACCATAATGTGAATTATGAACTTTGAGTGATCATTGTCAATGTAGGTTCATCAGTTGTACCAAATGTACCACTCTGGTGGGGAATATTGATGATGGGGGAGGTTAGTAATGTGGGAGGGGGATGTATGGGAAATATTTTTACCTTCTTAATTGTGCTATGAACCTGAAACTGCTCTAAAAATATAAAGTCTTAATAAAATAGAATTTTAAAAAGAAAATCAGGAAACAATTTTATTTACAATAGCATCAAAAATTAAAATAGAGGCACCTGGGTGGCTCACTTGTTAAGCGTCTGCCTTCAGCTCAGGTCATGATCCCAGGGTCCTGGGATCGAGCCCTGCGCATCGGGCTCCCTGCTCAACGGGAAGCCTGCTTCTCCCTCTCCCACTCCCCCTGCTTGTGTTCCCTCTCTCGCTGAGTCTCTGTCAAATAAATAAATAAAATCTTAAAAAAATAATTAAAATAATCAGGGATGAATTTAATTAAGGAAATAAAAGACCTGTATACTGAAAACTATAAAACATTGCAGGTAGAAATTAAAGAAGCCCTAAGTAAACAGTAAGACATCATGTATTCATGAATTGTATGACTTAAAACCTAAGATAGCAATGCTCCCCAAAAGTAATATAAAGATTCAATACAACCCCATCAAAACTCCAATGACTTATTTTACTATTTACCTATTTTAAACCTTACTACAAACATGAGCAAAACTGTGTGGCACCATCATAAGGATGAACATACAGATTAGGGGAATAGAACTGAGATTCTATAAATAAGCTAAATATCTGTAGTCTACCGATTTTGACAAAGGTATCAACTTTTTTCAGTGGAGAAAAAGCAGTATCTTCAACAAATAATGTTCAAACGAATATCCACATACAAAAGATTAAATCTGAACCCTCACCTCACATTATTAGTTAACTCAAAAATAAATCAAAGATCTAATTATGAGAGCTAAACCTATAAAACTCCTAGAACACATGGGCATTTCTCATTCTTGTATTTGACTGTGGTTTAATAGATCTGACACCAAAACCATGAGCCACCAAGTAAAAAACAGATAAATTTGACTTTATCAAAACTAAAATTTTATACATGAACAGATATCATAAAAAGAGTTAAAATACTACCCATGGAGTAGGAGAACATATTTTCACATCACATATCTCACAAAAACTCCAATATCCAAATATATATATATATATATATATATATATATATATATATATATATATATAAAGAACTCTTACAACTCACAAAAAGGGATAACAACCTAATTAAAAATAAGCAAAGTATCTGAAATGACATTTCTCCAAAGATGACATATGCATAGCAATAAGCACATAAAAAGACAATCAATGTCCTTAGGGAAATGCAAATGAAAACCACAATGGGATACCATTTCACAGTCACTGGGATGGCCATAATCACAAGCCAGGAAATAGCAACTTTTGGAGAGGGTATGGAGAAATTGGAACCCTGATACTCTGCTGGTTTAAATGGAAAATGGAGGGGCCCCTGGGTGGCTCAGTTGGATAAGCATCTGCCTTCAGCTCAGGTCATGATCCTAGGGTCCTGGGATTGAGCCTCACATTGCATTAGGCTCCCTGCTCCGGGGGGGGGGCGGGGGAACTTCTCCCTCTCCCTCTGCCTGCTGCTTTCCCTGCTTGTGTGCACTCTTTTTCTGTCAAATAAATAAATAAAATCTCTTAAAAATAAATAAATGGAAAATGGAGTGGCTGCTATTGAAGATAGTTTGGTGGTTCCTCAAAAAGTTAAATACAGAATTATCATATGACCCAGCAATTTCACTACTAGGTATACATCCAAAAGGAGAGAGAACAGATGTTCAAAACTTGTACACAAATGATTATTGTAGGACTACTCACAATACTTAAAATGTGAGAACACCACAAACTGATTGATAGAAAACAAGCTGATAAATAGAAAACAAATGTGGCATATCCATACAATGGATTATTCTTCCATTAAAAAGTAATGAAGTATGGATGTGTGCTATTATATTAGTGAACCTTGAAAATGTTATGCTAAGTAAAAGCCGACAGATACCAAAGGCCACATATTATATGATTCCATTTATAAGAAACATCCAGAAAAAGGCAAATCCAAGAGATAGAAAACAGATTAGAAGTGGCCAGGGATTGAGAGGAAGGGGTGTTGTATCTCCTCTGTTAAATGGATGCATTTTCCTCTTTGGGGTTATAAAAAAAATTCTAGAAAGAGATAGTGATAGGTACACAAGATTATATATGCTCTTAATGCCACTGAATTGTATACATTTAATGGTTAAAGTGGTAAATTTTATTTATTTGAGAGAGAGAGAGTGTGTGTGTGTGTGTGTGTGTGTGTGTGCGCACAAGTGGGGGGGAGGGGCAGAGGGAAAAGGTGAGGGAGAGAGAGAATCTTAAGCAGACTCCACCCTGAGCATGGAGCCCAATGTGGGGCTCAACGTCATGACCATGATATCATGACCTGAGCTAAAAGCAAGAGTCTGATAATCAGCCAAGCCACCCCCATGCCCCTAAAGTGGCAAATTTTATATTATGTATCTTTTGCCACAATATAAAAGAGTGGACAGAGTTACTCTATATTCAGAAGTCAGATTTGTAGGAAATAAAAGAGACGTGAAGATGATGCCCAGATTTCATCTTGAAAAAATGAATAATGACCTTTCATTATTAAGGGATCAAGAACATCTTTCCAAGGAAAAGGGAAAATTAGCTTGAGTTTGGAATTTTAAGGTTGAAACTGTCATAAAATATATAAATAGATGTGATAAGAAATCAGCGGGACATATAGATTTGAAGCTGAGGTGGGAGATCTAGACTACAGATATGGTTTAGGGAATCATAAAATGGTAATTGAAGACATAAGAGTGAATGAAATCATCAAGAGAATACAGAGCCCTAAGAACACCAGTTAAATGTTAGATAGATGAGAATAAATGAATTTTTTTGGCAAACAGGGTCACAGCAATAGAAAAGTGAACACTTAAGATTGATTGCAAGGAGATATAGTGATTTAATGAAAGAGAGAGTAATCAAAAGTATTGACTGCTAATTAGGCCTCAAATATGGCCTAAGAACAGAGTCGTGCCATTTAGGTTAATCAATATGGAATCATTGTTGATCTACTTTTGAAAGAAAGCAAGGATTGGAAATCTGACTGAAATGGTTTTTGAAGAATATGTTGAGTTTAGTGTAGAAATAGAGGTAATGGTAATATACAACTCACTGAGAACGTTGGCTATCAAAGATCAGTGAGGGAGGAGCAAGATGGCAAGGGGTAGGAGACCTAAATTTTGTCTGGTCCCAGGAATTCAGCTAGATGGGGATCAAACCATTCTGAACACCTATGAACTCAACAGGAGATCAAAGAAAAGAACAGCAACAACTCTCTGAACAGAAAAGTGACCACTTTCTGGAAGGTAGGACGTGCGGAGAAGTGAATCTGAGGTGATATTCGGGAAGATAGACAGTGGGGGAGGGGGCCTCTGTCAGCCACTACTGGTAAGTGATAGAGCAGGAGAGCACAAAATCAGAAATTCTAGAAGTCTGCTCTGCTGAGGAATGCTGCTCCAGTGGCTAAGTGGGGGGTGGAAACCTCACAGGGACAGTGTGGTCTCAGGACCTTGGGGTCACAGGAAGACCGGGGGTGCCTGAGTGCGGCAGAGCTCCCAGGTATTGGAGCAGGGAAGCCAGCTGCAGAGACGGAGCAGAGGAGTGGGCTCTCAGCTCAGGGTTGCCATAAACTGTGATCCATGGCACAGTCGGGCCACTGCTCTTCCAGCAGGGACCCAACAAGTGGCAGATCTGGGGAGACTCCCCTTCCTCCCCTGGGAGGAGTAGCATGGGAGTGCACTGCAGGGATCTGCTGGGTTTGGACACTCCATATGGGGTCGTGTGCCAGAGACAGAAATGCTTGGTCACAGGCCAGGAGAGCATGGAGTGAAGCCGGAGACTGGGAAGAGGGGAGTGATTGACTGCTTTTCTCTGGGGGCTCACTGATTAGTGGGGCCCTGAGTTCTCAGCTCCTCCGGGTTGGAGATTGGGAGGTACCAATTTTCACTCTTGTCCTCCAAAGCTGTATGGAAAGCTTGCAGGGAAAAAAAGCTCCCAAGAACAAACCCGAGATTACTTAGCCCGGGCCCTGCCAAGGATGATGCAATTCCGTCTACGGCAAAGACATTTGAGAACCACGGCAACAGGCCCCTCTCCCAGAAGACCAGCAAGAACAGCCAGCCAAGACCAAGTTTACCGATCAATGAGAACGGCAGAACTCCAGCACTAGGGGAATACTGCACATAGAATTCATGGCTTTTTAACCATGATACTTTAGTCTTTCAAAGTTAATTTTTTTATTTTTTTATTTTTCTTTTTCCCTTTTTCAACCAACATCTTATCAATCCCTTTTCTTAAAAAATCTTTTTTATTTTTCATTTTTAGAGTAATATTCTATCCCTTCATAGTAGTTATCCTTATTTTTGGTATACATATATAAGTTCTCTCTTTAAAATTTGGGGATACAGTTTCTTCTAACAGATCAAAATATACCCTAAATCTCCAGTGTATGGCTTTGTTCTAGTCTCCTGCCTGATCACATTCTCTCCCTTTTTTTTTTTTAATCCTCTTTTTTTCAACCAACTTCTTATCAATTTCTCTTCCAAAATCTTTTATAATTTTCATCTTTATGGTCATATTTCATTGCTTCATCGTATTTACCCTTATTTTGTACATATATAGGTTTTTCTTTCTTTAAAATTTTGGGAGGCATGTTCTTCTAACAGACCAAAATACACCCAAAATCTAGTGTGTGGCACTGATCTATGCACCAGCCTGACCATATTTGATCATATTCTGCTTTTTTGGGGGGGGTTGTTTTCTTTTTTTTTTTTTTATCTTTTTCTTTTTTCTTTCATTCCCTTTCTTTTCCCTGGGATTCAGGTCTCTTCTGATTTGTTTAGTGTATATTTTTCTGGTGTCATTGTTAACATTAGTATTTTGTTCTCCCATTCATCTATTCTCCTCTGGAAAAAATGACAAGACAGAAAAAAATCACCTCAAAAAAAAAAAAAAGAACAAGAGGCAGTGCCGACTGCCAGGGACCTAATCAATATGGACATTAGTAAGATGTCAGAACTAGAGTTCAGAATGATGATTTAAACATACTAGCTGGGCTTGAAAAAAGCATGGAAGATATTAGAGAAACCCTTTCTGGAGAAATAAAAGAACAAAATCTAACCAAGTTGAAATAAAAAATGCTATTAATGAGGGGCAATAAAAAATGGAGGCTCTAACTGCTAGGATAAATAAGGCAGGAGAATGAATTAATGATACAGAAGGTGATATGATGGAAAATAAGCTGAGAAAAAGAAAGATAAATAACTACTGGATCATGAGGGCAGAATTCGAGAGATAAGTGATACCATAAGATGAAACAATATTGGAATAATTGGGATCACAGAAAAAGACATACAAAGAGAAAATCCTGAAAGTAGCTTGAGATAAGAGATCTGTAACGTACAATGGTAGAAACATTAAACCTATCCACAGGGACCTGGCAGGCCAGAAAGACTGGCATGATGTATTCAGAGCACTAAACGAGAAAAATATGCAGCCAAGAATACTATATCCAACTAGGCTGTCATTGAAAATAGAAGGAGAGATAAAAACCTTCCAGGACAAACAAAAACTAAAGGAATTTGCAAACACGAAACCAGCCTTCCAAGAAATTTGAAAGGGGTCCTCTAAGCAAAGAGAGAGCCTAAAAATAACATAGACCAGAAAGGAACGCAGACAATATACAGTAACAGTCACTTTACAGACAAAACAATGGCACTAAATGCATACCTTTCAATAGTTACCCTGTATGTAAATGGGCTCAATGCCCCAATCAAAAGACACAGGCTATCAGATTGGATAAAAAAATAAGACCCATCAAGAGGCTATCTGCAAGAGACTCATTTTAGACCCAAAGACACCCCCACATTGAAAGTGAGGGGGTGGAAAACTAGTTACCATGCTAATGGACACCAAAAGAAAGCTGGGGTGGCAATCCTTTTATCAGACAAATTAGATTTTAAACCAAAGACTATAATAAGAGATAAGGAAGGACATTATATCATACTTAAAGGGTCTATCCAATAAGAAGACCTAACAATTGTAAATATCTATGCCTCTAACATGGGAGCAGCCAAATATATAAGCCAATTAATAACAAAAGCAAAGAAACACATTGACAACAATACAATAATAGTGGGGGACTTTAACACCCCCCTGACTGAAATGGACAGATCATCTAAGCAAAAGATCAACAAGGAAATAAAGACTTTGAATGACACACTGGACCAAATGGACTTCACAGACATATTCAGAACATTCCATCCCAAAGCAACAGAATACACATTCTTCTCTAGTGCCCATGGAACATTCTCCAGAATAGATCACATCCTAGGTCACAAATCAGGTCTCAACCAGTACCAAAGATTGGGATTATTCCCTGCTTATTTTCAGACCACAGTGCTTTGAAACTAGAACTCAATCAAAAGAGGAAAGTCGGAATGAACTCAAATACATGGAGGCTAAAGAGCATCCTACTAAAGAATGAATGGGTCAACCAGGAAATAAAGAAGAATTTAAAAAAACCTCACGGAAACCAATGAAAATGAAAAAACAACTGTTCAAAATCTTTGGGATGCAGCAAAGGCAGTCCTCAAAGGAAAGTATATAGCAATACAAGCCTTTCTCAAGAAACAAGAAAGGTCTCAAATACACAACCTAACACTACACCTAAAGGCACTGAGAAAGAACAGTAAATAAAGCCTAAACCCAGCAGGACAAGAGAAATAATAAAGATCAAAACAGAAATCAATGAAATAGAAACCAAAAGAATAGTAGGACAGATCAACGAAACTAGGAGCTGGTTCTTTGAAAGAATTAATAAGACTGATAAACCCCTGGCCAGACTTATCAAAAAGAGAAATGACCCAAATAAATAAAATCATGAATGGAAGAGGAGATATCACAACCAACACCAAAGAAATACAAACAATTATAAGAGCATATTATGAGCAATATATGGCAGCAAATTAGATAATCTGGAAGAAATGGATGCATTCCTAGAGATGTATTAACTACCAAAACTGAACCAGGAAGAAACAGAAAACCAGAATAGACCTATAACAACTAAGAAAATCGAAGCAGTAATAAAAAAAATCTCCCAACAAACAAGAGCCCGGGGCCAGACGGCTTCCCAGGGGAATTCTACCAAACATTTAAAGAAGAATTAATACCTATTCTCCTGAAACTGTTCCAAAAAATAAAATGGAAGGAAAACTTCCAAACTCATTTTATGAGGCCACCATTACCTTGATCCCCAAACCAGACAAAGACCCCATCAAAAAGGAGAATTACAGACTATAATCCTTCAATATCCTTGTTGAACATGGATGCAAAAATTCTCACCAAAATACTAGCCAATAGGGTCCAACAGTACCTTAAAAGGATTATTCAACATGACCAACTGGGATTTATCCCTGGGCTGCAAGTTCAGTTCAACATCCACAAATCAATCAATGTGACACAACACATTAATCAAAGAAAAAACAAGAACCTTATGATCCTCTCAATAGATGCAGAAAATGCATTTGACAAAGTACAGCATCCTTTCTTGATCAAAACTCTTCAGAGTTTAGGCATAGAGGGTACATACCTCAATATCATAAAAGCCATCTATGAAAAACCCACAGCAAATATCATTCCAATGGGAAAAAACTAAGAGCTTTCCCCCTAAGGTGAGGAACACGGCAGGGAAGTCCACTATCACCACTGCTAGTCAACATAGTATTAGAAGTCCTAGCCACAGCAATCAGACAACAAAAAGAAATAAAAGGCATCCAAATCAGCAAAGAAGAAGTCAAACCATCACTCCTGGCAGATGATATGATACTTTATGTGGAAAACCCAAAAGACTCCACCCCAAAACTGCTAGAACTCATACGGGAATTCAGTAAAGTGGCAGGATATATAATCAATGCACAGAAATCAGTGGCATTGCTATACACCAACAACAAGACAGAAGAAAGAGAAATTAAGGAGTCGATACCGTTTATAATTGCACCCAAAACCCTAAGATACCTAGGAATAAATCTAACCAAAGAGGCAAAGGATCTGTACTCCAAAAACTATAAAATACTCATGAAAGAAATTGAGGAAGACACAAAGAAGTGGAAAAATGTTCCATACTCATGGATTAGAAGAACAAATATTGTGAAGATGTAGATGCTACCTAGAGCAATCTACACATTTAATGCAATCCCTTTCAAAATACCATACACTTTTTTCAAAGAAATGGAACAAATAATCCTAAAATTTGAATGGAACCAGAAAAGACCCCAAATAGCCAGAGGAATGTTGAAAAAGACAAGCAAAGCTGGTGGCATCCCAATTCCGGACTTCAAGCTCTATTACAAAGTTGTAATCCTCAAGACAGTATGGTACTGGCCCAAAAACAGACACATCAATCAATGGAACAGAATCGAGAGCCCAGAAATGGACCCTGTACTCTATGGTCAACTCATCTTCGACAAAGCAGGAAAGAATGCCCAATGGAAAAAGGACAGTCTCTTCAACAAATGGTGCTGGGAAAGTTGGACAGCCACATGCAGAAGAATGAAACTGACCATTTCCTTACACCACACACAAACATAGACTCCAAATGGTTGAAAGGCTTAAATGTGAGACAGCAATCCATGAAAATCCTAAAGGAGAACACAGGCAGCAACCTCTTTGACCTCAGCCGCAGCAACTTCTTCCTAGAAACATCGCCAAAGGCAAGGGAAGCAAGGGCAAAAATGAACTATTGGGATTTCATCAAGATAAAAAGCTTTTGCACAGCAAAAGAAACAGTGCACAAAACCAAAAGACAACGGACAGAATGGGAGAAGTTATTTGCAAATCATGTATCAGATAAAGGGCTAGTTTCCAAAATCTACAAAGAACTTATCAAACTCAACACCCAAAGAACAAATGATCCAATCAAGAAATGGATAGAAGACATGAACAGACATTTTTCCAAAGAAGACATCCAAATGGCCAACAGACACATGAAAAAGTGCTCAATATCGCTCGGCATCAGGGAAATCCAAATCAAAACCTCAATGAGATACCACCTCACACCAGTCAGAATGACTAAAATTAACAAGTCAGGAAATGACAGATGTTGGCAGGGATGCGGAGAGAGGTGAACCCTCCTACACTGTTGGTGGGAATGCAAGCTGGTGCAACCCCTCTGGAAAACAGTATGGAGGTTCCTCAAAAAGTTGAAAATAGAGCTACCCTACAACTTAGAAATTGCACTACTGGGTATTTGCCCCAAAGATATAAATGTAGGGATCTGAAGGGGTATGTGCACCCCGATGTTTATAGCAGCAACGTCCACAATAGCCCAACTGTGGAAAGAGCCAAGGTGTCCATCGACAGATGAATGGATAAAGATATGGTGTACACACACACACACACACAGGAATATTATGCAGCCATCAAAAGGAATGAAATCTTGCCATTTGCAACCATGTGGATGGAACTGGAGGGTATTATGCTGAGCGAAATAAGTCAATCAGAGAAAGACATGTATCATATGACCTCACTGATGTGAGGAATTCTTAATCTCAGGAAACAAACTAAGGGTTGCTGGAGTGGTGGGGGGTGGGAGGGATGGGGTGGCTGGGTGACAGACATTGGGGAGGTATGTGCTATGGTGAGCGCTTTGAATTTTGTAAGACTGTTGAATCACAGAACTGTACCTCTGAAACAAGTAATACATTATACGTTAAAAAAAGAAGAAGATAGCAGGAAGGGAAAAATGAAGGCGGGGAATCGGAGGGGGAGACGAACCATGAGAGACTATGGACTCTGAGAAACAAACTGAGAGTTCTAGGCGGGGAGGGATCTGGGGGGATGTGTTAGCCTGGTGATGGGTATTAAAGAGGGCAAGTACTGAATGGAGCACTGAGTGTTATGCACAAACAATGAATCATGGAACACTACATCAAAAACTAATGATGTGATGTATGGTGATTAACATAACATAATAAAATTTAAAAAAAATGATCGGTGAGTTTAGAGCTGTACTTGGGGTAAATGCAGTGTTGGTGGAAGAATTCTCTTGTTTTTGGGGGGTTTGGAGTGGAGACTAATATATTTAAAAAAAAATATTTAAGTAGCAGATTTCCATTGAGGGAAACTGTCATAAACTTAATGCTTCTTAGATGCCTGGAAGTGAAGACTGTTTATATGAAATATAATGAAAGGACTAAAGAAGAAAAGCACATAGTATCATGAATTTATTATTACAGGGACACACAGCTATTCTTCTGGGAATACATAATGTAATATTTAATAAATGTATAAAAGCATAGCTTTCATTATATATTAGCCTATAATCTCATTTCACTAATGGAAAAATTGTTTATCTGTTAAATACACACTTTTTGTTTCTCCTTAGAATGAATCACTGATATTAATAAATATATCAACATCTGCTTGCATATATTTTATAGAATTCAGGAAGTATGTTTAAGAGAATTTTAATCAAATCACTTAATGCTCAAAGACAGCTTCCAAAACACTTCCATTGAAACCCCAAATATAACAATGCTTGGAAAGCATATTACTGATCTATTTAATGAACATTTTTGCTTTTATGATGAACTCGGAATTTTTATTCTAAACATGATTTTCTATATATTCCAGGTATTATGAATGAGAAAGAAAAAAATAAAACTTAAAAAAAGTAACTATTTTTTTAAGATATGGTTTGTGTACATAATTAAAAATAAAAACACAATCATAGTTTAGTCTGACATATAATGTGACACCATCTGTGAGAAATACAGAAGAGGATGATAAGCATACATTATTTACTTCTGGGCAGGTTGCATTTCCTAGTGTGATCTGACTTACTTGGCTTAGCAAAATGTTTAAAATACAGTTTATAAATATTTAAATACTAGATCCACTGAATTTAAAGAATTCTATATTAAATAAATGTCATTTTTAGTACCATATGAAGTTAGAGTCACTAGTTTTTAAACTACCAAAAAGAGAATCAGTGTATGCATTTTTCAAGATACAGTATTGTAAGCAAAGAAATAAACTATTTACACCACAATTATGGAAGCTTCTTTTGATACTAGTACAGAGTACAGGCTGTAAAATTTAATAGCCAAGAGCACAGATTTTGATTTCAGACAAACCTGAGTTTCAGACAGTCCTGTATAGACTCATGATGGCTCTATACACTAAATGATTGATCCTGGGCAAATAATATATCTCGTTAAATCCCTTTCCTCATTTGTAAAATGGATAATAGTAACTATTTTATACTTTAGTTTATGAAAATTATAGGTGAAATATTTAGTGTATGGAAATTATAGGTGAAATATTTAGTATATGGAAAATTTTTTAAAGTGTAGCTTTTTATTATTTTTATTAGAATACTCAGCTTTTGCCAAAAATTAGGTACTTTTGTTATACTAAAGACAAGAACATGTAAACTTGTAGAAAAGAATGAGAAAGAAAATTGATTATGGTGGTGGTCTCCATAGAAAAAGTCTTATAAGCAGAAAGAAAAAGTACAAGCAACCTACTTCAGTTATTCCTTCTGACTCATCCAACAGTATGGATGATGATTATATTGGCTTTCTTTAGACCTCTTTACCTTTGTGTACTCTCAACCTAGCTATAGTATTTAATCAGATACAGAGCCTGATTGGATAAACCATAAACATTTTAAGAAGAAAGACATTCTTATGTGGTGTTTCCATAGAACATGCCGTTTATTAGAGTAACTGGGTGCTAATGGGCTTCCATATTTTCTCCAATAATAACTAGCGTGCTCCTCTACCTCAAAGTCAAGGAGCAGAAAGTTATTTGCAACCATAACCAAAAAGCCCTACATGCATTTAAATTTATTTGTGTGTGTATGGAACCTAACGGTCTGCTAAACTTAATATTGAGTAATTAAATTAAGAGCTAGAAGGAATCTTCAAACTACCTTGGGTTAATTTCTTTACTTAAGAGACAAAAACTAATCCCAAGTATTATAAAGGAATACTTCTAGGTCACACAAGTAATTAGTGGCACAGGCAAAGTTAGAACTAAAATCACATTGTAAATCACATAGTTTTCATCTATGATATTATGCTTGATTCATTTTTTTAATCTACAAATATTTATTGAGAACCTACTGTAATGTACCAACCCCTATCTGAAGTCCTTGGAGCTAAATAAATCTTGGAATCTGGGATTATTTTAGGTACATTTGCATATATCCTATAATACCTAAAATTCCCAGCAGGATCTGGTATAGTATATTTTATTTATTATTTTATTATTTTATTTTTTTAAAGATTTTATTTATTGGACAGAGAGAGAGCACAAGCAGGGGGAGCAGCAGGCAGAGGGAGAGGGAGAAACAGGCTTTCCACTGAGCAGAGGTGGGGCTCGGTAACAGGACCCTGGGATCATGACTTGAACCGAAGGCAGATGCTTAACTGACTGAGCCACCCAGGCGCCCCATATCTTTCATTTTAAAAATCTATATTCCTATAGTGAAATATATGATTTTTCACATTCAGTAGGAAAAGACTAGAAATAGCCACACATCCAGTTTAGGTCAAACCTGACCACCAAACAAATGATAAAAAAATATATATTTTTTGTTTTACAACTATTTGGGTTTGAGATTGCAGCTCAAGTGTGGTGTGGACACCAAACAGTTTCTTATCACTTACAAGATCAGGAACAAAGCAAGAATGACCACTAGCACCATTTCTTTTCAACCTAATCTTGAACATTCTAGCAATGTCATAAAAAAAGAAAATGAAATTTAAGAAAATGAAAAATGTCATAAAACAAGAAAATGAAATAAAAGACATTTTGTTTGTAAAGAAAGAAATAAGAAACGTTTTTCACAATTTGATTTTATATATAGAAAATTTTACAGAATTAACAAGGCAAACCATGTCTCAGAACACAGTAACTCTTTTTAAAAATGCATTTCTATATAGTAGCAGTTAACAAATCACAAATCACTATATTTTCTATATAGTAGCAGTGAACAAATGATTCTCTAACAGTTGCATAACCATATGTAAAAAGATTAATTTAGAACCTTACCTCATGCCATGCACAAAAAATTAATTAAAACTGGACTATTGTGCAAAAAAGAGTTAACATCAGAGGCCTGAGACTGCTATCTTTAGAAAGGCATGCTTGCAAAATTGAATCAGTAATCAAAAAACTCCCAACAAAGTCCAAGACCAGATGGATTCACAGATGAATTATGGTAAACATTTAAAGAAGAGTTAATACCTCTTCTTCTCAAACTATACCAAAAAAAAAATTTTTTTTTCAAGAGGAAGCAAAGCTTCCAAAGTCATCCCACAAGGCTAGTATTACCCTGATACCAAAACCAGACAAAGACACCACAAAAAAAAAGAAAATGACAGTCATTATCCCTGATAAACACAGATGCAAAAATCCTCAACAAAACACTAGCAAATTTAGTTCAACAATAGATAGGAAGAATCATTCACTATGATCAAATAAGATTTATTCCAGGGATGCAGGGATGATTTAATAGCCACAAATCAATCAGTGTAATACATTCCATTAACAAAATAAAGGATAAAAACCATATGATCATTTCAATAGATGGAGAAAAAGCTTTTGACAAAATTCAACATCTGTTCATAATAAAAACTCTCCACACTGTGGGCTTACAGGGAATTTACCTCAACTTAATAAAGACCATATATGACAAACCCACAGCTAACATCATACTCAGTAGTAAAAATCTGGAAGCTTTTCCCCTAAGGTCAGAAACAAGACCAAGATGCCCACTCTCACCACTTTTGTTCAACAGAGTACTGGAAGTCCTAGTCATAGCAATCTGACAAGAAAAAGAAATACAAAGTATCTAAATTGGTAAGTAAGAAGTAGAATTGTCACTACTTGCAGATGGCATGATGCTATATATAGAAAACTTAAAGGCTCCACCCCCCAAAAAACTACCAGAACTATCGGAACTAATTAATGAATTTAGTAAAGTTGCAGGATATAAAAAAGTAATATACAGAAATTTCATTTCTATGCACTAATAACAAAGTAGGAAAAAGAGAAATTAAGAAAACAATCCCATGTACAACTACCACCAAAAATAATAAAACACATGTGAATAACCTTAACCAAGGAGGTGAAAGACATATACTCTGAAAACCATAAAACACTGATGAAAGACATTGAAGACAACACAAGTTGAAAGACATAGCATGCTCATAGATTGGAAGAATATTGTTAAAATGTCTGTAGTACCCAAAGTAATCTATAGATTCAATGTAATTCCTACCAAAATACTAATAGTATTTTCACAGAATTAGAAAAAATACTAAAATTTGTATGGAACCACAAAAGAACCCAAATAGCCAAAGCAATCTTGAGAAAGAAGAACAAAGCTGGAGGTATTACAATCCAAGATTTCAAACTGTACTACAACCCAAGTGTCCATCAATAAATGAAGAAGATGCAGTGTATATGTAATGGAATATTACTCAGGCAGAGAAAAGAATGAGATCTTGCCATTTATGACAACATGGATGGACCTAGACGGTATTATGCTAAGTGAAATAAGTCAGTTGGAAAAAGACAAATACCATATGATTTCAGTCACATGTGGAATCTAAAAAAACAAAAGAAATTAACAAAAAGCATAAGCAGATGCATAAATACAGAGAATTATATGGTGGTTGCTAGAGGGGAGAGTAGTAGGGGGGAAGAGCAAAATGGGTGAAGGAGGTTGGAAAGAAGAAAAAGAAAAGAGAAAAGAGAAGAGTAAAAAAGGAAAGAACGAAAAGAACAGGACAGGAAAAAAGAAAAAAAAAGGAGAAGTAAAGAAAAGAGGAAAGAAAAGAAAAAAAGAAAAGAAAAAAAGAGATAAGATCATACCTGCAAGATGGACCCTTAACTGGTGTCTGGAAATGACTTCTAGCAGTTTTACCACCATTCTCTAAAGAACAGAGTGGATTTGGATTATGCAGAATACTGGAATTCCTTCTGATAGTCTGGCATTTTGGTACATGCTAAACAAAGGATGCCTATATGACTAACCCCACTAAAAACCATGGTCAATTAGTCTCTAATGAGCTTCTCTAAGAGGCAACATCCCACAAGTGTTGTGACAATTAGATACTGGGGGAATTAAGCACCTCCTGTGAGTCTGCTTTTAAAAGTACCCCTGGAAACATGATTTTTTTCCTGAACTTCACCCAATGTACCTTTTCTCTTTACACATTTTGCTTCATGTCCTTTTACTGTAATAAATTTTAGCCTGACCTTATGCTAGGACCTTATGCTGAGTCCTGTAAGTCTGCCTAGCAAATCATCCAACCTGCTTGTAGTCTCGGGGAATCCCAACACAGTCCAATTTAAGAACAAAATCTATACAACTCTTACAAAAACATAAGAGCAAATCTTCATGATCTTGAGTTAGGCAAAGATTTTTATGTGTTAACAAAATCATAAGGAATAAAAGAAAAGTTGAAATTATGAAGTATATCAAAATCATTTTTTTAATTTAAAAACGCCATTAAGAAAGCAAATGGGTATGTATAGCATGGGAGAATATAGTTACAATCATATATCTGATAAAAAAAATTTGAGTCCATCCAATAAATGGACATTTAACCAAATAAAATATATGAATAACTAATAGGTACATGAAAAGATGCTTAATTTTATTACTCATTGAAAATTAAAACTACAAAGAGATACTACTTTATCTCCAGTAGAAGGACTATAATCCAAAAGACAGTAACAAGCATTGGTAATGATGTAGAGAAACTAGAACCCTCAAACCTTAATGTCTTACATGTAAAATGGTGGAAACATTTTGAAAAATTGTTTGCCAGTTTCTTGGAAAATCAAATATAAATTTACCATCTGACCGAGTATTCCACTCCTAGATATCTACCCAAAAGAAATGGAAATGTATTTCCATACAAATATCTGTGCATGGATGTTCATAGCAGCATTCTTCATAATAGGCAAAAAGTGGGGGAGGGAGCAGTGGAGAGAAAATAAATGTCTATCAGTTGTTGAATAACCAAACAAAAGGTGGCAAATTCATGCAATGGAATACTATTCAGCATTAAAGAGGAACAAAACACATACATGCCCCCACACTAAGTGAAAGAATGCAGACATAAAAGACCACATATTATATGACTAATATATCTAAGTAGTCCAGAAAAGACATATTTATAGACACAGAACATATATTAGTATGTGCCAGGGGTTGAGAGTAGGAAGCAGCGATGGCAAGTGAGCCCCAGGTTTCTTTATCAGATGATACAAATATTCTAAAATCAGGTTATAATGGTTGCACAACCATAAATTTGTAAAACCTGTTGAATTGTATCCTTAAAATGACTTAGTTTATTGTATAGAAATTATAACCCACTACAGCTGTTAAAATTAAATCATTTATTATGGCTTATTATGTGTATTTTTTTGTAGATTTTTCTTAGGTGCTTGAGAAGAATGTGTTTTATTCAATTGTTGATTCCATGTTAATGGCATTGCTCAGTCACATACCATGGCAATACATCTTTCCTTTTGCTTTATAATTCTCTCAAACTTTGTAATGTTTATTTTAAGGATATTAAATATACTTTAAGTCCTTAAATATTTTCCTATGAATTAAACATTTCATTTGTATTTAACCTAATAATGAGTTTTGTCTTAAACTTTCATTTGCTTGGAAAAAAAAAAAAACATAGTTACCTCATATTTAATTAGGATAGTATTTAACTTTTCGCATTCCAGCATCCCCATTTTTTTAGCAGTGTTTTATGGTCCCAAATATGGTTTATTTTGATAAATGTTCCATGTGCATTTGAAATGAATGTGTATTCTATTTTTGAGGAGAGAGTATTCTACAAATGTTAATTAGGTAAAGTTGGTTGATCTTATATTTCAAGTTTTCTATATCCTTAATGATTCTTTTATTTCTGGTGAAATTCTCTGCTCTAAAATCTGGCTTGTCCAAAAGAAGTATAGCCACTCCAGATTCATACTGATTAGTGAAAGTATGGTATACCCTTTCCCATCTTTTTAATTTTAGCCCATTTGTGTTTTTATATTTAAGATGTGTTTCTTTTAGGCAGTGTACAGTTCTATCTTGTGTTTTTATTCAGCCTAACAATCTATTTCTTTAATTGAGGGTGTTTAACTGAACTGGATTGGATTGGATTGATATATTTGGATTTCAATAAAATTGAAAACAGGAATTCAACAGGAAAAAAAAAATCAATGGAACCAAAAGGTGTTTGAGAGAAAAAAAATGATAAGCCTTCAGACAGGATAAGAAACAAAGATAATATACAAATTACTGTATCAGAAATAAAAGAGGAAAAGTCTCTGCAGATACCATGACATTAAAAGAAAAATAAAACCTAATTAACAAAAGCTTTATGCCCCCAAATTTGGTAATCTAGAGGAATGGACCAATTTCTTAGAAGGCATAGCTGCCAAAACACACACAATAAACAAACAATCTGGATAGGTCTATATCTACTGAAGAAGTACAACCAATAACTATCTCCTCTCTTGGTATATTAACTTGAAGTATTTGTTTTGTTTATAATATATAACTTTAGATTACAGTCTGCATTCAAGAGATATTATGCCACTTCACATACACTAAAACCTTAAAACACCACACTTCCATTTTTTTCCTCATGATCTTTGTCCTCTGCTGTCAAACTTTTTGTTTATATGCTATTAATTGTACACATTTTTGTTGAAACAATTATCTTTTTAAAATTAACTTACGTATGTAGAACTCTTATCCATATTACTGCCAATAGCACTTCTCTTATTTCATCTTTATAGATTCATATTTCCTCCTGGTTTCATTTTTCTTCTGCCTAAAGGACTTCCTTTAACATTTTGGTAGTGCAGGTTTTCTGGTGATAAGTGCTATCAGCTTTTGGATGTCTGAAAAAACCTGGATTTTACAATAGAGTTGAAATATTTTCACTGGGTACAGAATTATCTTTTATTCAAGTACTTTAAGAGATTGCTCCATTGTATTCTTGCTTGCATTGCTTCTGATAAAAAATCTGTTGTCATTTTTAAGTTTGTGTGTCTAAGTGCTGTCTCTGTTTCATTCTGAATAGTTTTTTATTGTTATGCCTTCAAGTTAACTAATCTGCAATATCTAAACTGCCAATAATCTCATCTAGTCTATTTTGATTTTCAGATGTTATAGTCCTAACATCTAGACCTCTAGAATTTCAATATCCCTCTTCAAATATCTCTAGGTCTCTACATTTCTAACATCTGAAATGAAGTTATAACTATTCATAATCCTTCTCTGATAGTTTTTTTTATTTTTTTATTGTTATGTTAATCACCATATATTACATCACTAGTTTTTGGTGCAGTGTTCCATGATTCATTGTTTGTTCATAACACCCAGTGCTCCATGCAGAACGTGCCCTCCTCAATACCCATCACCAGGCTAACCCATCCCCCTACCCCCTCCCCTCTAGAACCCTCAGTTTGTTTTAAAGATTTATTTATCTATTTTGAGAGAGTGAGAATGAGAGAGAGAGTGCATGAGAGCAGGGAGGGTTAGAGGGAAAAGCAGGCCCCTTGCCAAGCAGGGAGCCCGATGCGGGACTCGATCCCGGAACTCCAGGATCATGACCTGAGCCTAAGGCAGTTGCCCAACCAACTGAGCCACCCAGGCGCCCCCTTCTCTGATAGTTTTGACATCATGTTCAGTTGTGGATTAGTTTGTTCATTATTCTCTATATTACTGGTCATGCACTCCTGTGGAATTCTTGCTCTCTACAGTTCTCTGCTCTTCATTACTTTGTAAATTCTTGTTGCTGTGGTTTCTCTGGACTCTAATATCCATCTCTTCAACCTATGTAATCTCTTGTGTTCCACATTCCTGTGACATTCCATGGAAACTATCAATAGGCACGAAGCTGAGAAAACAGTAGAGCTCAAATTGTTTCCCATTTCTCAGAGACCACTGTCCTTCACCCTCTGATGTCCAGTGTCCTCTGAACTGTTGGTTAAATATTTTTTTCTTTTTTTCTTCCTCCACTTAGGAGGATAAATTGAGCCTCTTTTCTGTATGTGCCAGAAAATCATTCAAATGTCAAACTTTTGAAGTTACTCTTTGAAGACCTTTACTTAATAAAGTTTATTAGTCTCTGCCGATCTCTTTTGCTTCTTTATATTCTTTTAAATATTTTAATGACTTGATTTTATGTCTACTATTATCTTATTTACTCAAACTGTGAATTAATTTTTAGTAGTTGCTCCAATGAAATGCTATCTAATAGAAACAGTGTGATCTTGAGAGATAATTTAAATTTTTCTGGTATTTACATTAAAAACCATGTAAGAAAGAGGTGAACTTAATTTTAATATACTTTATGTAACTCAATTATACAAGATATTATCTTTTCAAATCACTTAAATATCCCTCTGATCATTTTCATCACATAAAATTATTAAGGTTTTCACATTTTTCATTCTTAGTTGTTGAAATCAGGTGTCAATTTTATCCTTATAGTATATTTCCATTTAAACGCTAAAATATAATTGGAAATATATGGTTTGTATTTCTATTTCATAAAATTTATAATTGAGAATGTAGATTAATAGAACCATTTTTTTCTAAATCTATGTAAAGATTTTCCAATAACTAAATTAAATACAAAAAATATTTTCCTTTAATACATCCATACAGATGTAACTAGCTATCTAATTTTATAAGAATTGAATTAATTTTGAAGAGAAGTGCAAGAGTTTGAAAATATATTTTTGCAAGTTAAGTACATTCACTAATGCTTATGTCAACTCAGTAAACATTATATTCCAAGGAATATTGCCTGTATACATAAGACCAACTGTCTGTACAGCAGAGAAACCATCAACAAAACAAAAAGGCAACTGAATAGGAGAAAATATTTCCAAATCATAATATGATAAAGGGTTAGTATCCAAAATATATAAAAAACTCATACAATTTAAGAGCAAGAAAATAAACAAGTGATTAAAAAATGGGCAGGGGATCCAAATACACATTTTTCCAAAGAAGACATGGCCAAAAAGTATAAGAAAAGATGCTCAACGATCATTAGTCATCAGGGAAATGCAAATCAAAACCACAATGAGTTATCACTCATATCTGTTAGAATGGCTAGAATCAAAAAAAAGACAAGAAACAACAAGTGTTGGTGTAGATGTGGAGAAAAGAGAACCCTCACACACTGTCAGGAGAAATGTAAATTGGTGTAGCCACTATGGAAAAAAGGATTGAACTTCCTCAAAAAAATAAAAAAACTACTAGGTGATCCAGCAATTCTACTTCTAGGTATTTATTTGAGGAAAATGAAAATACTAACTTGAAGAGATATATGAACTTCCATGTTCACTGCAGCATTTTTTTCTAAAAGCCAAGATATGAAACAACCTAAGTGTCCACTGATGGATAAATGGATAAAGAAAATGTGATAAATATACAAAATGAGGTATTATTTACACATTAAAAAAATGAAATCTTGCCATTTGAAACAACATAAATGAAACACTGAAAGCATTAGATTAAATGAAAATAAGTTATACAGGGGAAGATAAAACTATGTGTGTTCTCACTTATATGTGGAATCTAAAACAAACAAAAAACCCAAAAAATTGTGCTCAGAGATACAGAGAATAGATTGGTGGTTGCCAGAGGTGTGGGGTAGGTGAAATGGATAAAGGGGGTCTAAAGGTACAAAGTTATAAAATAAATAAGCCCTTGGGACTTAAAGGGCAGCATGGAGACTACAGTTAATACTGTACTGCATAACTGCCACTTGCTAAGGGAGTAGATATTAAAAGAGCTTATCACAAGGAAAATATTTTAAATACGCATGGTAACAGATGTTAGCTAAACATTTCACAAGATATACAAATATTTAATCATTACATTTAAACCTGAAACTAATATAATGTTATGTTACACCTCAATAAAAAACTACGAAACTAATTTTATCAAGACCCAACATTTTTCAGCTTTTGTAGATTTTGCACTATATGTACAGGTGGGTTATAACACTGAATTTCAACTAAAATCATCTGTATGTTTATTCGTATTGGAAAATGTGTAAAATTATAATACAGTCCTATTTTGAAAAGTTTCAATTTCAACATATATTTCATATCTATTTAGGTAACAAATAAGTTTTCCTTTCCTTGAACTTCAAATTAAGCTCGTTCATATGCAGTGTGATATCTGAGAGAAAAGAAAACACTGCCATTTTTTTTGTCTTTTATTATTAAATATCTGGCAGACATTCCTTGGTTTCAAGAAAATCTGCAATTGGAATTAACAGTACAGTAAATCTTTTTTAAAAAATTCTTCCATGTTGAACCAGAGTCAATTGGCAAAGGATACAAGATTATTGAATTCATTGTCTTCTATTTCTTCTGCAAGTTCCATAAACTGTTAATGATTCATAGCATCTGTCATATGGACTGAACAATTTTCACAACAGTATCCATGACAATTTTGATACTGCTTCAGAAACTAGCACAAATATTTTCAGTATGCATAATGCAGTGGAACAGAGCAATAAGGAAAACATTAGTCCCTTCTTTTAACATTCCAATAATTATTTACATTTTTGACCTAATATAGCTGGAGCACCATCTGTCAAGATAAAACTAATTATCTCATATCTAGCTCAAATTCTTTAACAAACGTAAAATACTGAAAGATAACTCCACTACAAATTCATTCTTTCAGACTGAAAAATGACAATTCTTTTTGAGCTGGAAGTCTTTTGATACATAATTTACTCATATTAAATACACAGTGTCTATTCTAGCTCATCTAAAGCTAAAGAGTCTATTTATACTGTTTCAGTTTTCAATCCAGTCATCTTTGGGTCTTTTTTTTTTTTTAAATCACTGAAGATTTTTAATTCTTTAGAGAGAGCACACGTGCAGATGGTGGGGAGGGGCATAATGAGAGGGAAAGAATCTCAAGCAGACTCTGCACTGAGTGGGAGCCTGAGGTGGGTTTGATCTCACAACCCTGAGGTGATGACCTGAGCCGAAATCCAGAGTCAGCCACTTAACTGACTGAGCCACCCAGGTGCCCCTTTAGGTCTCTTTACAATGGACTGGTATTTTATATATAATTGTTTGGTGACAAAATTGAAGATTAAACATTTATTTGTATGCTATCTTTTTAGTACTTCCTCAAAATTTTCTAACAAAATTTAAATAACTGATATAATTTCTTATTTTACTATCTAAAAATGGTCTTTTTTTGTGAGAATAGTACACATCTTATACCTGACTGAAAGAGGGTTCCTATGAGAGATCAAATCTGCAGGTATTAAGACATTTCCCATTCATTTCACTTCCAGGAACACCATGACTGACTGGCCAACATTTCAGGTCTGTGCAAATCAGACTATTCTGATTGTGGCTCGGACTCTCCCATCTACTATGGTAACTATACCCACATTTCCTTTGGCAGTTTAGCGCAGCCACTTGGCCCTTGCCAGCTTGGGACCCAATTACTCTCACTGCATTTAAGCTTCCCAATTCAGTGATCACAGTTCCCAATGTAACGTGTGGCCTACAGAGAAGATTGACCACAGTGTTCTTCAAGGATGCTTGGGTTCAACTCACAAACTCATTTCTCACAGTGGTGGTTAAAAGCTTGTCTTCTAGACATTTGCTTTGTGGCTAATTTACTCTACTATTTCAATCTCCTAAGACTTTGTATTCTTTTGTCAACATTAAACCAGGGCAGGTCTGATCTTTCCAAAAAGCTCACTGTGGGCCACATTTTGGTCCATGTTTCAGCCAATGAACCAAACTGTTTGAGCCCTTTCTAATTTCCCAGCCTTCAATATTAAATGCAGAATCTCTAATTGAGCCCATATCAATTAATTCAACCTAACCCAACTGAATATTCCTTCCACCATTATCTCAAGCCTTTAGTATCTATCTCCCCCTATTTTCCTTGGATTTCTGTCTGTATAAGTTAGAAACTTGTTGTAGTACCTTTGGACTATGACACACCTCCTCATGGGTCACACTTGATAGCTCACCTGTAAGATTCTGTTATGACTTGAACTTAGTTACAGTTCTAAAAGCATGAAAGGGGGGTAATAGGTGGGTCTTGAAGATAATGAGCATTGTCTTCCATGGAAAGTGTGTCTGGAGAGTCATTACAATATTTGAGGCAATGAAGTGAATCCTTTCAGTTTGGGATGCTACCAGTGAGGGTGGAGAAACAACTACCTCTGGGAATGGGGAGTGTGCTTGTACTTGGGGAAAAGAAGCATCTTCCACGGGCAAAGACGACCCGTCAGAATTTAGGGCTTCAACGTCCCTAGCCTCACCAGGATTTTCCCTCATGTTCCCATTCCAACTTACAGGGCCTCATTCTTTCCCAAAGATGCCCTCACTTTAACAGTGGACACACTATAAGACTGAAAATTCAACTTGCATTGTAATTCAACCATTCACCCAATGAGATTCTGTATTTTATTTTTAGTCATATCAATCCTGGGCTACCAAAGATAAGGTCCTCCTTCAGGGCATATACAAAAGCTCCAAGGTCATTTATATCATTCTTGAACTGGCAGTTTGAATCGCTGAACTCATCCTATCCTTGCACTACTTTGGCCAGTATATGTTAGGAGCAACCAGCCAACCTCACTGTATTTTTTAGTTTTCCAAAAATATTTTAAAGTATTATATACACAGATACTCTTATTCAACCACTTAATAGAAGCCAGGAGCTTCTACCCTAGCTCCTATTAAGTGGTTGAGTAGGAGTATCCAAAGCAGATATTTCATGTATTTTGTTGCCATATTACACTACAGACGATCAGTGCTCCAGTTGCTGCTAGAAATAGAGTCATTAATGTCTTTAAATCTAGTGAAATTAGAGATCCGATTCCAGAAACCCCAGAACCAATTCAAAAAGCTCATTCTTTACCATTCTGCTCCTCTAGAAAACACTCTCAGTACCAAAATCTCTATTAGTCAATATCAATATCTAGCTCTCTACCCATCTATAGAATAAGGAAGTGGCTCATGTGATTATGGAGGCTAAGAAATCCTAAGATCTGTAGTCCAAAAGACTGAGAACCAGGACAGCCAGCTTTTCTTTCAGATTTTTCTTCTTCTAGTTTTTATGGTTTCTAATAAAATATTAGCATTCATATAATTTACCCCTGTGAATAAGGTTATTTTTCTCTGGAAGCCTTTAAGTTCTGCTATTTGTTATGATGTTTATCTATTTCATTATAATAGACCTATAGTTTTTTTTTTTTAATGAAATATCTCTTGTGTTAACTGATCTGTTGATTGACTTTTATCTATTTTGGAAATCTCTCTGCTATCATCTTCTCCCATGTTTCATATGTTCCATTTTCTCTCTCTCTCTCTCTCTCTTCTCCTGAGACTTGAATTATGAACATCTTAAACCACTTCATATTCTCCAGAAGACTACTGATGTTTTATTCTTTTTTAAACTAATTTTTTCTCTTAGAGCTTCAATTTGATCATTCATTATTGGCCTGTATTTAGTTTTCTATTCATCTCTCACATCAAGAATTCTCTTTAGGACATTTTTTTTTCCTTTAAATTCTTATTGTTATGTTAATCACCATACATTACATCATTAGTTTTTGAAGGACATTTTTGTTAGTTTACATACTTGCTGGACTGCTCTTTTTATTCACATTACTTATACATCCCACTGGATCCCTTAACATTTTATCAGAGGAATTTTAAGGTCTATAACTGATCATTTCAACTCCTGGAATATCTGTGAGTCTACTTCTATTGATCGTTTACTTTCCCTAACATGTTTCACATTCTCTTGCTTTACCATGGGTTTTTATTTTGTGTCACACATTTTTATAAAAGCTCAACAGAGACTGAAGTGACTTATATTTATTTCCAGAAAGGGACATATTCTTGTTCTTGTCACTTCCTTATCAGAAAACCTAGATTCCTTGTGAGTTTCTCTTTTCTTCTCAGCCTCTAGTTTTATGGTACAACCCCAGCACTCTGCAGACACTAGTGGACTAATGTTTTAAAGGTAGTACAGTTTTATGTATTTATTATTTATTTATAGTACAGGAGAGATTATCTGACCCTAATCTGTTATGTCAGTTAACACACGGCAAATAAAAACTTTTTGAAAGGGGCGCCTGGGTGGCTCAGTCGTTAAGCATCTGCCTTCGGCTCAGGTCATGATCCCAGGGTCCTGGGATTGAGTCCTGCAGTGGGCTCCCTGCTCTGCGGGAGGCCTGCTTCTCCCTCTCCCACTCCCCCTGCTTGTGTTCCTGCTCTCACTATCTCTCTGTCAAATGAATAAATAAAATCTTAAAAAAAAAAAACTTTTTGAAAATTGGGCTGGTTGTCCTTATCCTAAGCTACTACAAATAGCTTATCTTCTGTTTCAGTTATGGATCACAATACCCATGGATCCTTTCTGTTTTCATTCTCTGGAGTTTAGTTCACTTATCTCATTTCTATTTCTCTATGTTTTCCATGATGGGTAGAAAATAAGTATATCATTGATCTGCCTTGTTTTTGTTGTTAGGACAGGAGCAACATTCTTTTACAACTTTCTACTCTGACCTAGAAGCATACACATTTAGTTTTTAATTTCAACTTCTGTTTAACTCTTACTTCTAAAAAGTCCTATTTCATTGTGTTTAAAATATCCCTATTCATCTTTAGTCTCTGTTGTTGTTGTTATTGTTGTTGTTCATTGTGTTATTCTGTTAACTCTATCAGGTTGAAATCTTGAGAGTCTAAATTGTGGATTATTCCTACAGAGATGATTTAGTTTTGCTCTCCATGAGGGACTAGAGGGCACTATTTAACCCTTTAAATATTTTGGCTAAATTTCAAGATTTGCAAATTCCTTGGTTACCTTAAAACTGGCACAAAGCTTAGGTTTTAAATTCTTCCTTTGACATTAATATTTCTACCCATGACAACCCAAGTTTTCTCTTTGTTTATGCCTCACATGTTCATTTTAAAGATTTTATTTGAGAGAGGGGAGGCAGGCAGAGGGAAGAGCAGAGGGAGAGGGAGAATCTCAAAGCAGACTCCATGCTGAGCATGGAGCCTGATGCGGGGCTCTATCTCATGACCCTGAGATTATGACCGGAGCTGAAACCAAGAGTCAGATGCCCAATTGACTGAGCCACCTACATGCTGCTCACATGTCCATTTTAAGCTAGCTGTTCTTTTGTTATGCTTTTTCTTTATTGTTGCTTAGAAAAGTCCCCTAACCACTTGAGCATTCATGAATTCAATTCAATAAATTTTATGACAGTTGACTCAGAACCATGTTTATAGCATCCTATAATAAAAGGCTAGACAGTATTATATTCATCTTTGACTCTACAGCATTTATCACCAAGTCTCATGACAGAGAATGCATTCAGAAAGTGTTAATAGAATTCAAGAGTCAACATAAATATTAGGTCAAGCAGCATATCAATCCAAGGGAAAAGATTATGAATGACTAGATCTATTATAATCTCTTCTACATAACTGTCATTAAATTAGATTTTAATAGAGCTTATTTTTAGGTATATTTTACTGATGAGATAACAAGGAAGCAAAAATGAAATACTGAACAAGTAGTTTGGAAAAGTAGGATATAAGTTGGTAGAAAAATCATGATTGATAATAAAGATTCCTGGATCATTAGTGCAAAATCAAGTATGTGTGACGGGTTGTTTTTTCCAAGGAAGTTGGTAAAGTAGCAATATTAGGTCCTTAATAAGTGTTCAAATACTGAGGCCAAAATACCAAAAGAAAAAACAAGTGCCAGGAATGCCAGGGCAGCACAGTATCATAGAAGACAAAAATAATTACTTATAGCTGCCATATTTATAGTCTGGAAATGTCACTGACACTTACTTGAGTTGCTCTTACAAGTTCAACCTTTCTGTTGAGTGAATTCATTGTCTTTAATAAAGTATTTTAATGAATAATGTCAATGGCCCCATTTTAGCTTTTTCTCAAATTACAGCAAAGTATGCAGAATTAATAGAATTTTCAAATTATGAGTGACCAAGTTCATCCTCAATTTGGAATAGCTAAATTATAATGAATGGAAATGTAGACTGTTGATCAGGAATGGCATACTTAAATTGTTGAACTGAGGTTTTTTTATTATATTCCACATGGTAAAACATTTTAATGTTTTCAACAAAAGTCTAGCTTCTTGATATATACCAATGTGAAAAACCTCAGAACTGAAAAGGTTTGCATTATATGCACAAAAATAGCAAAAACAATGATCCCTTCTACAAAATAGCTCTTCTTTAGCTCTTAGAGTGAAACTAGCTTTACTTCAGGAGGCTTGAAAGCATTCTTAAAACAGTATTCAACCCTACTAATAGTATACATCCCACTTTACCCATTAGGACTTTCTCAGAGAATAATCGAGATGAAAATATAGTGGAAATTTTTCTTTTTATTTTCTTTCTTATCTGTGCCTCACTTCTGAAATGCAGTGCAAGTTTCAACTTTTTCCCTAATACCTATCAGGAACCTGCCACATGGATTAGAATTTGAAAAAGTGAGGAGGCAGCCCTAGTAGATATGAATCAACAACAAAAGGCTTTTCTTTTCTTTTCATTTTTTGTCTTTTTTTAAAAAAGAACAGAATTCAACAAAAGCTGATTTTTCATTTGGGGTTTGCAGCTCTAATATGCTGGTTCCCAAACTAATAGTGCAATTCAGTAGATCAATCTTAATGCAGATATGGTAAAGAGTGTGGTCATTTATAATAGGCAATTAGCTGCCCCAGCCATTTGGATATCAGAAGCAATAGTGCTCAGTGATTGAGATGGAAAATGGAGGTCTCATCAAAAAGAAAATCAAGCAATTCATTAATTTATGCCCTTTTAAACCCATAAATGCTTTGTAATTCCGAGATTTTAGGGAAGTTTTAAAAGTCTGGTCTAAAATGCCACAGGCACATTAGCAGAAACATTTAAAGCTGTTAGAGGCTTCCAGCAGATTGTATTATTTATTATGTGCAGACTCTAGAGGCTAAGAGCAGCTGAAAGGATTGCAGTGCCAACAGCTGAAAATGAAGATTCTCTAAATAAAGGGCTGGTTGCCATTTAGCCCGATGTGCAAAGAACCAAATATACAGTGGAACTCCTATGAAAACAAAAATGAGTCCTACTATCCTTGTGTAACTGAAAGTAGAAATGTTTGTATGTTATTTAATCAAAGGATGTTATTAAAAATAGATGCTGCTTTCTCCTCATGAATGAAAGGACTATGATGAACAAATAAGGAACTGACAAAATACAAGAGCACATTTTCGATTACAGAGCATTTTGCAAAATGTATGTTTTTATTATCTTTAGTAATATGACATATAAAATAAATGCCTTTCAGATTTATACTGTACAGATGTGTTCTATAATTTTTTAGCGAGTTTCTAAACTGATTTCCTTTCAAAAATGGAAAACTGCTTTTAGTCTACATAAGCCCTCACTTCACTCTTAGGTACGAAGCACTAGATTGAGTTGACATTGCGGCACAAAGGAGTATCAAAGAAAGAAAGAAAATATGGTTTCCCAAGTTTCAATTAGCTCAATACTCTTTGTCTAGGCTCACATTTAACACTTGGGACATTCAAAGTTGATGACACTTTTTTACTAATGATACTGCATCTGGTAAACCAGAGAGAAAAAAAAATAAATTGAATTGAAGGAATTGAAAGGTTTATTGTCCATCTCTCTTTGATGTTCTATGGAGGATGGCCCCAACAAACTTGTTCTTAGAGTTACACTGAAAAATATGAATTCGCTGACAATGTCTAGATTTAGGACTTGGTCATAGGTAAAACGCACATGCTTCAACTCCCCCATTTCCAGATTAACAAAGTCCATTCTGGCTCCATTGTATTTAGAGTCTTAGGGTCTCAAAGATGTGTGTGCCCTTGCATGTGCCTTGGGGGAGGGGTAACTGGGGAGGAAGAGGTGGACCCACCAGCTGGGCAGGAAGACAGGGAAGGGGATTGGGGTGGTTGGAAAGAGCAATCCTACTTACTCCAGAATTTTATGAGAGTGGGCCTCAGATGAATGCCATCTGGGCCTGGGAAATACCACAGCTGCGGCTGTCGGAGGGAGCCAATGCGGCAGCTGCTTCAAACCAAGTCTGGAGGGACAACTTCCGCATCGCTAAAGCCAGTTCACACTGGATTCTTTGAGGGAGAACTAGCACACCACCCAGTATAACAAAGTCAAGGGTGTTCTATCACTATAAGGATTTGGGTTCTTTTCATGGTTATGGACTTTTAATTCCCTCTGCAGCCCTATAATGATGAAAAACGGGGGATTTTTCATGAAGATACTAACGCTTAAGTTTCACAGTGGCTCACGAGCACACGTTTCTGGGTTTTGTGATGCTTATAGTTATTTGTCATTTTTAAAATTATAATTGCTTTTCTTATTCTCATGAAATAATTATTTTCATTCACACTTTGTATTGTGTTCCTTAAAAGATATCGCCAAATTGGAATAATACTGTTTAGAAAGGAAGAGAACGGTCTAAGGCAAGAGAGACAAACTGTACTCTCTCTGAAGACTATGTCTGAATTTGATTTACTGGGGCAAATTCCCTATTCCTGTGTATCTCCTATCTCAGCTACCAGGTAGACTCTGGTCTCAGCCATAATGTTCAAGGAGAAATTAATGCTTTTCGTTATATAGTAGTAAGAACTCCGTGCCAAATTGGTCAACTCTATGTCCAGATTCAGCCACACACCCACCAGTAGGATATTTGATCTAGTTTCACCTATTTTTGTAAACCCTTGATTACTGATGTTTTTTAGTTTTAAATCAATAGCTGTGTCCTGGGGTTTCCTGCAAAGATCTCTCCAGTGATTTAAAATGTACTCTCATTCGAAGTACAGACTGAATGTCTAGAGAAACCACACCTCTGCCCCAGAGAACTGGTTCCCTGGGAAAATTACAAAAGTTTATCCAATTATATGAATGGATCAGCACTCCAAGTATAGGCCAGGAAGAAAATCTGGAAACTATTACTCAACTGTCCAACAAAAGCACAGAGTTTCCTAAAGGAATGCAGTCTAAATTTCTCTAATTAAGCCAGATCAGTAGAAATACACAGGCCTGAACCATAAACCACTGGTCCCTGATGGAACTGTATGTAATTAAACTGTGGTGTGTGAAGATGATAAGGATAATTGTCAATCATAGGAATGGGGGGGTTGTTTCTTGATTAAAAAGGGATCTTATTCCTGAAGGTAACTGGAAACCTTTCTAGTCTTATTATGAGAAACAGTCATAATTCTTTCTGTCTTATTATGAGTAATAGTCACACTCCTTAGAAATAAAATTTTAATTCTTATCATTTAAGTTAGTAAATGACAAAAAATACCATTTTACTCTTTTTGTGGTGATTTCCACTGAGGGCAAATTCATGGCTTATCCTTGCAGGTTATACTTGTTATTTCATCACATGTGTTTGTATATCAGTCCCACTTCTATCCATTTGTTTTCCCTTTGCTTCCTCTTTATTACCCTTTAAAAATGTTATCTTATTTTTTGAAAGCTATGATAAAGGTCTTTTAAGAAAAAGAAATTAGCATATCCACTTACATTCCAGTATAAACAAGGAAAAGTTTAACATGTAGAAAGCTATACAAAATCTTGAGGAAGATAAAACAACAATGATCCATACAGGACATGGCCAAATATAGAGGAAATAAAATTTGTGTCTGCTCTTAAAGATTACCTGATTTAGCACCTGACAAGTAGTAACCCCTTGGCCCTAATAACGACTACAATAGATGTATAAAATAGGTGGGGAAAGAAGACACATGCACATTAAAATATGTCACCAAATACCAGATCAAAGCCATAAGATTATAAATGGGCTAATATAAGTTATTCTGGAAAGGTAAATTGATATGATATGATGGATTTCTCAAAAGAAATGAAAAGGGAGTATCTGATTTCCTCTTTATTTGAACAATTGTTTGTAGTATGTATCGGTCATATCCAATATGCCAAGTATTTTTGAGGGCATACTGGGACAGTGATAAGCAAAATATACATGATCTGTATCCTCATGGAGTTTCTAATACACACACACACCCCAAATAATTACACAAATTCATTATTATACAATAAATAGCATGGAGTAACTTCTAAGTGTCAATCACTAAGGACAGGTTCTGGGGTATTGTAATGAACAAGACAATTTCCTATCCTCATGGGACTTTCGTTTTAATGGGATAGATGAAAAATATCTAAGTTTAATGAGGAATAAATAAGTATAATTGAATCAAAGTTAGAGGACAGAGACTGGTAGGGCAGGATATTTTATTTTAGATATGGTAATGGAAAAGAATATATTTTTCTTCTACTAGTTTAGAAATGTCTTGGCCTTAGTATATTCATTGACTTTTTAAGCATATTGTATCATGAATGAATGAGTCTTAATGCTGAATTCAGGTGGGAGAAGAGTAAGAAATAGATTGAAATTGTCATGTTTTTTATTTAAAAAATAACAATAATGATTTTTAAAACAATATAATTTTATCTTCATAAAATGTCATTTATGGATATGTAGTATTTATAAATAGTATAATGCTAATGGGGTAAGATTTTACAAAACTTTGAATCTAACATAATTTTAAGTAGAGTCCAGCAGTTACTCAACAAAAGGTAGAAGGTACTCAACAAAAAATTTCTAATGAATAAAGATGAAGAATTAACATTTCCACAGCATGGCAATTTTTAAATTGTTTTAAATGGACTTAGGCTACAAAGAACTAAATTTTTCATAATCTTTACCTATGTCACACTGTCATCATTAATCCAAGTATAGTCCTCTTCTAGTGACTTTTATAATTTGCCTAGCAAGCTATAGTATACAAAATCACATGCTCTTTTCAAAATAACTCTGAGAAACATGTATTATTTCTATTAATAGATTTAATAATAGACTTCAATATACTAAGTAACTGAGTAAAGCTGCCCAACTAGGAAATAACATATCCTGGACTGCTTCTAATGCTTGTGTTCCTTCCACTACATTACAGTAGTCCACTCCCAGGTTTCAGTGAGATCCCTGGTAGGTGGCTGAGGTGTATTTAATATTGAGATCAGTGAGGTTTCCATCAATGTTTACATAGGTTTCCAGCAGAAATTATGAAACCATTAAAGAAAAATGGCGACAACCTGAAGAAGACAAGAGACAGGTCTAAAGACATATAGAGGGAGAACGTAGGAGTTGGAAAGAAAGTGTGAGACAACAGGATTATGGGAGCAGAGTTCTCATCAGGAACAGCACTTGAAAGTCAAGAGCAGGCAGCTCTCCAGCCCAGTAAGCAGATGTGGTCTGCTAAGGGAAGTCAGAATTTAGTTAAAGTGAAGAGGTAGAAGGCAGAAGACAGCAAATGATGAGCACAAACAAGTTAACATCTGCAGATTTTCTTTAAGATTTGTGATCTTGGCAAACATCTAAACTGCTCAGAAATTCCAAAGCACTTTAAAAGAAAGCTGGCTTTAAGTGGATGCTACCAAGCTGAATGGTTTCTGTGCAAGATGAAATAAAATCAATCGACTAAAGGAAAAAGCTCTAAGAATAAAGACCATCTAAAGAATCTTGGACACATGAACATAGGTACCCAGTAGAGGAGCATGAAAATGGAAACTGAACTTTTTATCGAGTGGAGAAAAATTATAGTCTAATGTATACTCTCTTTAAGAAAGAAATATCTAAATGGAAGTAGGTACCAAATGAATCCAAAACTTCTTTCCTGACTATGCATACTGATTCCTTTTCATAAGAGTATTCTGGAATAGAAATGGTCACATTGTAGTTTCTCCTCTACTTATACTTCATTTCTTTCCTAAACCTTCTCCTATGGTAGATAGATACTGGAGTCAGAGAACAGATTTTCTTTTCACATCTGTTTATCTCCTTTGCATTTATTATCTTCAGGGAGAAAAAGAATGGGAAATTTTCATTCATTGGACAGTCTCAAGCTGTCAAGTGCTGTAGACATCATCTCCTTCACCTATTATTTAAACTATTCAAAACCTAGTTTTCTCTACTATAAAATACAGAAAATAAACTATATTTAATTCCCATTGTGATGATCATGAGATAATGGTATAAACTGATTAAATCAATGTCTGGTCTTTATAAATTTACCTATATGAACTTTTTAATGAAAGGTCATTTACTATTATACATTATAGCACAGATTCTGGAAACTGCTTGCTTAGGTTCAAATCCTTGCTCTGTTACTTACTAGCTGGGTGATCTCAGGTGCCTTACTAAGTCACTATAACTCAGTCCTCTCATCTCTAAAGTGGAAATAAAATTAGAGTTGACTTCATACGATTGTTCAGTCTATTAAATGTTATTTATTGATTTATATGAGTTATATAATGCACTTAAACCAATGCTTGGTACAAATTAACTGCCAAATAATCATCAACTCTTATTAGCATACTGTGAGGGAAGTAATGGTGATTGTAGACAGAAAAGTGATTCTTATTTTTTTTTTGTATGTTATAGAATGCCGTCCCCTAACTTGATGAATTTTAGGAACCCTTCCCCAGGAAAAAGAAAAATCTTAAGAATTATAACTGAATTCACACAAAATTTTTCATGTAATTTAAGCATTTGTGAACTTTTGAAGCCTATCTGTGAACTGCAGGTTATGAACCCCCAAGTCTGAGTAATATTTTGTATAAACTACTTTATAAAAGAATAAAAAGGACAGAGAAGTGTTTCCTTACACTATGTATTATGAAATATTGTGGAAACTATTAAGACCTTCATTTGGGGGCAAAAATAAATGTAAGATAACATGGAAAGGTTTGCAGTTGATGTCATTTACAAAAAATGTCTCTCAAAAGTTCGCAGTTGCTAAATTTCGGAACTTAGTTTTACTGAGGAAAAGAACAGCATGGCTCGGCATGACAAAAATAATACACAAACTCTCTTCCTCAAAACATCCAACACCTGCCAAAGTAAACAACATGAATACTGGGACTTTGCCAGCATTAAATTATTTGTAATGGGGTACAAATCTCTGGGTCTCCCAGTACTTAGTAGTGAAATTTTTACATCACTATTATATTTAAGAACAAATTCTTCATCTCCTTTCCCAGAGAAATAAGAATTAAATTTATTTTTAATATCGTTTTGATGTGCACAAGCAACAGCCTCTTATTCCATTATAAAACCTCAAGATACTAGGATTTGGTTGTAGTTCAAAACACACGTTACAATTTGCACCTTGAACTGTGTTTTTTAAAACAGTGTGAGTTCTGGAGAAGACAGTGAAATTTTCAATTAGCTTTTAATTTGACACTTCCTTATATAGCTTACACAGTAAATAGAAAACTTCATCTTCCTTTGATAAGTGAGAAACCAAAATATCTTCTCTAAGAGAAAAACTGCATAGCACCTGAGAGCGAGAATGATCTGTGAAATCAAGGTGGATGGTGACCATGGATTGGTTGAAGTCTACATTTGGCACGCCAGGGCTTGAATTTAGATTCCTAATTAAAATTAAACTGTTGGGCCAGTTGAAATTGTTCTAAACTCATGAAGCATGTGTTATTTGTTGTCTCCTGTTATCCATCCATTATTTCTGCTTCCCTTGTCCTCTATTTGGAAGCCCTTCTCAATCAAAGATAAAACTCAATTCCCCACTCAGAGGAGCAGTGCTCCTGGTCATGCATTGGCCGGGTACACCCCACATCCCCAAATCATTCCTTAATTGGCAAAATGCTCATTTTTTTCTTCAATACTCAGTTCAACTCATTATCACTAAGTTAGTAATAAATAGCATATTACCATTTTCACTAGCTTACTAAAATGTAAATAACTGTGTTTATATAATAATGTATGTAATACTAAACTATCTCCTGGGTTATTGTTGTAAATGAGTAACTCTACTTACAACACTTCAAATAATGCCTGATGTAGAGCAGAAGCTCAGTACATGCTAGGTATTATTATTGTATATAATAGTTTGCTGTGGAATAAAATAATGGAGGTTATACTTTAAAAGCTCACTCTGATTAGAATGTAATTTAAGTCATAGTTCAAACTGATGATTGCTCTCAATGATATTTATTGATCTTTATTACATTCATACATATCACCTTAGATATATATATGGTCATAAGAAATGAAATAGAGCAAGTGCTAATAGTCTAATGTATACTCTCTTTATGAAAGAAATACTGAAGAGAAAAAAATTTGATTTAAAAAGGAATTGACAGGGTGCCTGGGTGGCTCAGATGGTTAAGCGTCTGCCTTCGGCTCAGGTCATGATCCCAGGGTCCTGGGATCGAGTCCCGCATCGGGCTCCCTGCTCCTTGGGAGCCTGCTTCTCCCTCTGCTTCTCTCTCTCTCTCTCTCTCTCCTCCTCTGTCTCTCATGAATAAATAAATAAAATCTTTAAAAAAAATAAAAAAAAAATAAAAAAATAAAAAAAATAAAAAGGAATTGACATTTTAACAATTGGTGCTTTCTGAAAGTTAAATGCACTGCTTGTGATGCAAGAGGATCTTTGTAATGATAGACAAGCAGAACCTAGAAAACAGATTGCAAATGATATTTTATGGGAAAAAAAAACAACTGACATGAGATGAGCTCTAGAGTACTCTTCAGCTCTTCCCTGCTAGATTTCTAACAAAGTATTTATATCTAAAAATACATTACATCATCAATCACATCAATACGTATTTGTTGAGGGGCTCCTATGTGCCTGGTGCACTGAGCAAGACATAAACCAAATGGATCGGTTCTCTGTCTCATGTTGCATTACGTCATAATAACTAAATGTCATATATGGTTGTAAATTTCTTAAATTATTACAAGATTGTAACACACTAAACCAGCTTTTGAGGATGACACTTCAGAGAGGGCAGTCTATACAGTGGAAAGCATTAGCGTTTTGAAGAGAAAGAAATATGGAATTCGAGACAGTATTTAGACAGTGAAAACTGCCCAGGAAAAGCTCTAGAGTAAAAAGAAACAATAGGTTACTAAGAACTGAGAGCAGGGCATTCTCTAGCAAAGCTGGAACTGCAAAGGTTGAGGAGATTAATCTGCACTTGATTTTAGCCAAAAGGCCGAGAAGCAATGAGGAGATTAATCTGAAGAGGCAGGCAATATGATCAGATTATGGAGAATTGTAGGCCACATTACCAATTTTCTAAAGAGATTCAAGTTTTTCTGACTGGAGTATGCACACTAGCTTTAGATTCTCTTGGCTAATAAAATATTAAAATATCCTAGCCTGGTGATGGGTATTAAAGAGGGCACATTCTGCATGGAGCACTGGGTGTTATACGGAAACAATGAATCATGGAACACTACATCGAAAACTAATGATGTAATGTATGGTGACTAACATAACATAATAATAAAAAAAAATTAAAATATCTTAGCATGCTAACTCAGAAGCACAGAAACCTGAAAGAGTAGTATCATAAATTAGGAAGCAACAAAGCATTTAAAGGGGCTAAAAGAGAGTGAAGTCAAGAAGATGCCCCATTTTGATGGAAGAAATAGTACAAAAATAAAAATGGTGATGGAGATACCTCATGTAAGTCTCTAGTTTTTCTGACACATCAAGAAACGCCATGCCTATTCTCCATAGCATCCTTATACTCTCTCTTTCTCATTCTCTCTCTTACACACAAAAAGACAAGCAGAAAAGCTTTGGTAAACTTATCCCCAGGAACTAAAGTCAAAGCCTGAAAGTCATCAAAATCTTAAAATGATTTCTTGCACAATGACTGTGAAGAAAATTCTCACAGGATACAATGAAACAGATTTACAACAAATGCTGTACATAACTAAATCCCAAGACTGTGATGATGAAACGTGACATTTTCTTGTTAGAAATTAGTTGGAGATATGAGCTACATTTTACAGGTATCCTTTCCTTTTGTCTCTTTTTTTGAAGCTTGGTAGATTTGCACCCAGTTATATGCAGACAGAAAATGTGACCTAGCTTCCAAATATTGGTTTTTGGTCTCTACCTATCTATACCTATCTACTGACTTTTGGTTACTGTGTCAACACTGCTCAATAAATTTGAAATAAAAATAATCATAATTTCACAAATTTTGCAGTAATAGTAACTTTTTAATCCAAACTTTCAAGGGACATTTAATATATTAAGCAAGCTTCAAGTCACCCAGTTGTTGTACTCTACACATTTCAAAGATGGTTAAGTCTTATTACTGAGATGTTAAGTGATTTTCAAAAGTAGTCTGTAATTGAAAAAGTTGAATATAAAAGTCCTGATGTGTGCTTGTACTAACCCCGGACATCTCACACTGAAAAATGGCTTATTAGCCAAAAAGAAATTGCTTTTCTTCCATTTCTTCATGGAATAACATAAGATCTTTGTTGTTATGCCTCGTGGAGAAATTGGGGAATAAGTTCAGTATCATCATGTCTACTGACCATAAAGTACGTTCAGTAAAACAAATACTTTACAAATATTAAAATAGTATCTGTTCAGTTGGTGAAATGGGCGATGGGGATTAAAGAGTACATTTATCGTGATAAGCACTGAGTAATGTATAGAATTGTTGAATCACTACATTGTACACATGAAACTAATACAACACTGTATGTTAACTATACTGGAATTAAAAATAAAAAAGAGGAAACTTTTTTTTAAAAGTGTCTACTCACTGACAACTAAAAATATTACAGAAAAATGGCAATAATTTAGCTACTTTTTGGTTCTAGTAGAAAGAGAATTATGACATTGGGGAGCATATGGGCTATGGTGAGCATTGTGAATTGTATAAGACTGTTGAATAAGAGAAATGTACCTCTGAAACAAATAATACATTATATGTTAAAAAAAAAAGAAGAAGAAGATAGTAGGAAGGGAAAATGAAGGGGGGTGGGAATCAGAGGGGGAGACGAACCATGAGAGACTATGGACTCTGAGAAACAAACTAAAGGTTCTAGAGGGGAGGGGGGTGGGCGGACGGGTTAGCCTGGTGATGGGTATTAAAGAGGGCACGTACTGAACGGAGCACCGGGTGTTATGCACGAACAATGAATCATGGAACACTACATCAAAAGCTAATGATGTATGGTGATTAACATAATAAAACTTAAAAAAAAAAAGAGACTTAACCAAAAAAAAAAAATTACAATCATCTAAATAAATTAAAAATAAGTATCTTATAGCTAAATGTAGCACAGAACTCTCACATAAGGGTGTTGTTATTGCCTAGTTATTAACATAGTGCTTCTAGTTTTTATACATTACAATATGAATGAATATCAAACATGCTAGATGCAAAATACTACATATATGATTCCAATTATATGAAGTGTCTAGAAAAGGCAGATACTTTATATTATTTATAAAGACTGGAAAGCAGTTCAGGGTTGTCTGGGGCTTGGGTAGGATTGAAAAATAATTATAAATATGCTCTAAAGAATTGTTTAGAGCAGGTAGAAATATTTTTAAAAACTGGATTCTGGTGATGAAAGCCCAACTTTACTAAAATTAGCAAATTGGACAGTTACATTGGCTGAATTTTATAGTATGCAAGTTATACCTCATTAAAAGTATCTTTTATTTAGTGTTATGTATTATTTCATGCCAGGAACTATTATTGGGAGGAAATGAGCACCAAAGTGGATACAAGTTTGGAAAAGAACGCAAGAGACAGATTTGTAATGTCAACGTAATTTTCTTTCTAAAATACTGAAAGCTATAGGAGATAGGTAATAACTATAGGACAGTGAATAACACAATCAGGTTTGTGTTGTAGAAAGCTCTCTCAGTGATATGGAGAACAGATAAGGTTTAGCCTGTGAAACCCAATGAGAAAATTATTGCAGAGTCAAAGTTAAAAATGATGAGTCACAATTAAGGGGAAAACATAGATACCTTCAAGAGAAAGCAGCAGCAACAGTCCTGGATGAGAAATTCAATACCAAAGGATGGAGCGTATCATCTAGGAAAATTATCATTTGCTTAGGAAACTAAATAGGTGGTCATTAAATTAAGTAGCATTGAGGATAGAGTTATTACCTGGACAGCGATATTTAATGAAAATGGAACTAAATGCACCACCTCTAGGAGGAAAATTCTCCAATCAGTTTGTTGGATATATAAATGAGACTAGTGCTCCCCATATAGTTGGGGGGCCAGATATTAGGGTACAGTTTTTATGTGGGAGCTAAGTTACTCTAAGGAGACACAGGAAAAAAGAAATGGAATGACAACTGGAGGGCAAGGACAGAGTCCTCAGCCGCAGAGCTGTTTGAAAAGAAATGGCTAGGGAGGAACAAAGTGATGTCTGGAAACCACCAGCCTTGAATGCCATAGAGATTTTGAGTAATAGATTAGAGAAGGATCTTCAGGATAGGGGAAAATGTAAAGTAGTCATTTCTGAGGCAGTTTCCTTTGAAGTAATTTTTGAGATGTAGAAAATCTTTATCGTGTATCTAACATTTTCTCTATATAATGAAATGAAATCTGAGGTCTGGAGATCTTACAGGGACCCAGAAGAATAGTTTTGAAGATACTTGGCTGAGATCTCTGTCTGCCTAAAATTATTTTTTTTCTCACAAAATCAACTGTGTTTCCTGCTTTAAATAAAACATAACTTATTTTTACTTAAACAAGTAATATGATTATACTCTATAGGAAAAAATTATAGATGAAACAAAAGATTTCTTGACACAGTCTTATTCCTCTCCCCTGGGATAAACACTATTGGAATGTTATTATGTAGTTTGTGGGCTTTTAAGCATGTATGATAGAAATATATAGTTTACGTGTGACTGTTTTTCTGTATAGATAATATAAATTACCTATCACTCCACAACAGGCTTTTTTTTTTTATTTGGCTGAAGAGTATGCATTGAAATTTTTTGATATTCACACATTTAGAACTTCCCTGTTTTTTTTTCACTGCTAAATACACAGAATTCAGCTAACTTATTTTTTAATACTATGATTAAATATTGTGTGCATTAACTCTGTTAACCTCATATTTTTTAATACTTGTCCTTCATCTGTTTTGAGAAGGAAAACATATTTACCCCTGAGACCATGTTTGTAGCTCTTCTGGGTCCCATTCTCTCCACATATTCCCATTCCCCAAATTTGTTAAATGCCAATGCATGCTTTTGTTCTACTATTATATAATATTCATCTATACATGTATATGCACAATTTATATATTATTCTATACACATATAACTTTTTCTGATTTATGTGTTCTCATGCAACAGGCTCATTAACAGTTTTTTGTTATTATTTTGTTTTTGGAATTTATTCATGTTGATGTCAAGTTTTTGTTCCTGCATTTTAATAACATTTCAATGTATGGATATGGCACAATTTGTTTTTCTATTGGTATATATCTAGGTTGATTTCAATCTTCCAAATTAACGATGCTGTTATGGATCTTCTTTATAACACTCTCCTTAAGCACATCTGATTTTTATATGAGTATAAAAGTGCAATTGCCGAATCAAAGAAGGCATCACTTGGCATTTCCTATGTAACAAACCATAATAATTGGGTTGTTTTCTTATTGTTGGCTTTTAAGAATTCATTGGTAGGGGAGGAGAAAGATGGTGGAGGAGTAGGAGACCTGGATTTTGTATGGTCCCAGGAATTGAGCTGGACAGGGATCAAACCATTCTGAACACCTACGAACTCAACAAGAGATCAAAGAAAAGAATAGCAACGACTCTCTGAACAGAAAAGCGACCACTTTCTGGAAGGTAGGATGTGAGAAGTGAATCCGAGGCGATATTCAGGAGGATAGACAGCAGGGGAGGGGGCCTCCATAGGACACTTCTGGCAAGCAAGAGACCAGCGGAGCACAAAATTGGAACTTTTAGAAGTCGGCTCCGCTGAGGGACGTCGCTCCAGTGGCTAAGCGGGGGGGGGGGGTCCCTCGCGGAACAGTGTGGTCTCGGGACCCTCGGGGTCAAAGAAAGACCAGGGGTACCTGAGTGTGCCAGAGCTCCCAGGTATCAGAGTGGGGGAAGCTGGCTGCGGAGACGGAGCCAAGGCTCAGGCTCTCAGTTTGGGGTTGCCATAAACCGTGATCCGTGGCACAGTCGGGCCACCAATCTTCCAGCAGGAAAAAGCGGCAGATCCAGGGAGACTCCCCTTCCACCCCTGGGAGGAGTGACGCGGGAGCGCACTGCAGGAATCAGCTGGGTTTGGAGACTCCACATGGGGTCGTGTGCCCAAAAAAGAAACACTCGGTCACAGGGCGGGTGAGCATGGAGTGTGGCCAGAGTCTGGGGAAACAGGAGTGATGGACTGCTTTTCTCTGGGGGCTCACTGAGGAGTGGGGCCCAGAGTTCTCAGCTCCTCTGGGGTGGAGGCTGGGAGGCCGCCATTTTCACTCTCATCCTCCAAACCTGTATGGAAAACTTGCAGGGAACTAAAGCTCCTGAGAGCAACCCCGAGCAGCTTGTTTAGCCCGGACCCGACAAGGGGGGGGAATTCCGCCTCAGGCAAAGACATTTTGGAACCATGGCAACAGGCCCCTCCCCCAGAAGATAAGCAAAAACAGCCAGCCAAGACAAAGTTTACTGATCAAGGACAACAGCAGAACTCCAGCGCTAGGGGAATACTGCAAATAGAATCCATGGCTTTCTTCCCATGATTCTTTAGTCTCTCAAAGTTAATTTTTAACTTTTTTTTTTGAATTTTTCTTTTTCCCTTTTGCAAACAACATCTTATCAATCCCTTTTTTAAAAAACATTTTTTATTTTTCATTTTTAGAGTCATATTTTATCCCCTCATAGCAGTTACCCTTATTTTTGGCATATATATAAGTTGTTCTCTCTTTATAGTTCTGAGATACAGTTTCTTCTAACAGATCAAAATATACCCTAAAACTCTAGTGTATGGCTTTGTTCTAGTCTCCTGCCTGATCACATTCTCTCCCTTTTGTTTCTTTTTTTTTTTAAATCCTCTTCTTTTTTCAACCCAACTTATCAATTCCTTTTAAAAAATCTTTTATAATTTTCATCTTTACAGTCATATTCCATCCCTTCATTGTATTAACCCTTATTTTTGTACATATATAAGTTTTTCTTTCATTAAAATTTTGGGAGGCACTTTCTTCTGACAGACAAAAATATGCCCAAAATCTAGTGTGTTGCATCAATCTATGCACCAGCCTTATCATATTTGATCATATTCTGTTTTGTTTTCTTTTGTTTTTATCTTCATCTTTTTCTTTTTTTTTCTTTCTTTCTTTCCCCCTGGTTTGAGGTCTTTCCTGATTTGTTTAATGTATATTTTCTGGGGATACTGTTACCCTGTTAGCATTTTGTTGTCTTATTCAACTATTCTCTGGAAAAAATGACAAGACAGAAAAAATCACCTGAACAAAAGAACAAGAGGTAGTACCGACTGCCAGGGACCTACTCAATACGGACATTAGTACGATATCAGACCAGGAGTTCAGAATCATGACTTTAAAGATACTAGCTGGGCTTGAAAAAAGTGTGGAAGTTATTAGAGAAACCTTTTCTGCAGAAATAAAAGAACTAAAATCTAACCAAATTGAAATCGAAAAGGCTACTATTGAGGTGCAATCAAAAATGGAGGCTCTAACTGCTAGGATAAATGAGGCAGAAGAGAGAATTAGTGGTATGGAAGACCAAATGATGGAAAACAAAGAAGCTAAGAAAAAGGGTGATAAACAACTACTGGATCACGAGGGCAGAATTCAAGAGATAAGTGATACCATAAGATGAAACACCATTAGAATAATGGGGATCCCAGAAGAAGAAGAAAGAGAGAGGGGGGCAGAACGTATACTAGAGCAAATGATAACAGAGAATTTCCCTAATTTGGGGAAGGAAACAGGCATCAAAATCCAGGAGGCACAGAAAACCCCCTCAAAATCAATAAAAAAATGTCAACACCCCGACATCTAACAGTAAAACCTACGAGTCTCAGAGACAAAGAGAAAACCCTGAAAGCGGCTCGGGAGAAGAGATCTGTAACCTACAATGGTAGAAACATTAGATTGGTAACAGACCTATCCACAGACACCTTGTAGGCCAGAAAGGACTGGCATGATATATTTAGAGCACTAAATGAGAAAAATATGCAGCCAAGAATACCATATCCAGCTAGGCTGTCACTGAAATAGAAGGAGAGATAAAAACCTTCCAGGACAAACCAAAACTAAAGGAATTTGCAAACACGAAACCATCCCTACAAAAAATATTGAAAGGGGTCCTCTAAGCAAAGAGAGTATCTAAAGGAACATAGACCAGAAAGGAACACAGACAATATACAGTACCAGTGACCTTACAGGCAATACAACAGCACTAAATTCATATCTTTCAATAGTTACCCTGAATGTAAATGGGCTAAATGCCCCAATCAAAAGACACAGGCGATCAGATTGGATTAAAAAAAAACAAGACCCATCGATATGCTCTCTGCAAGAGACTCATTTTAGACCCAAAGACACCCCCAGATTGAAAGTGAAGGGGTGGAAAACTAGTTACCATGCTAATGGACACCAAAAAAAAGCTGGGGTGGCAATCCTTCTATGAGACAAATTAGATTTTAAACCAAAGACTGTAATAAGAGATGAGGAAGGACACTATATCCTACTTAAAGGGTCTATCCAACAAGAAGATCTAACAATTGTAAATATCTATGCCCCGAACATGGGAGCAGCCAATTATATAAGGCAATTAATAACAAAAGCAAAGAAACAGATCGACAACAATACAATAATAGTGGGGGCCTTTAACACGCCCTTCACTGAAATGGACAGATCATCTAAGCAAAAGATCAACAAGGAAATAAAGACTTTAAATGACACACTGGACCAAATGGACTTCACAGATATATTCAGAACATTCCATCCCAAAGAAACAAAATACACATTCTTCTCTAGGGCCCATGGAACATTCTCCAGAATAGCTCACATCCTAGGTCACAATCAGGTTTCAACCGGTACCAAAAGATTGGGATCATTCCTTGCATATTTTCAGATTACAATGCTTTGAAACTAGAACTCAAACACAAGAGGAAAGTCAGAAAGAACTCAAATACATGGAGGCTAAAAACTATTCTATTAAAGAATGAATGGATCAACCAAGAAATTAAAGAAGAATTAAAAAAATTCATGGAAACAAATGAAAATGAAAACATAACTATTCAAAATCTTTGGGATACAGCAAAGGCAGTACAAGAGGAAAGTACATAGCAATACAAGCCTTTCTCAAGAAACAAGAAAGGTCTCAAACACAACCTAACCCTACACCTAAAGGAGCTGGAGAAAGAACAGCAAATAAAGCATAAACCCAGCAGGAGAAGAGAAATAATAAAGATCAGAGCAAAAATCAATGAAATAGAAACCAAAAGAACAGTAGAACAGATCAATGAGACTAGGAGCTGGTTCTTTGAAAGAATTAACAAGATTGATAAACCCCTGGCCAGACTTATCAAAAAGAGAAATGACCCAAATCCACAAAATCACGAATGAAAGAGGAGAGATCACAACCAACACCAAAGAAATACAAACAATTATAAGAACATATTATGAGCAATATATGGGAGCAAATTAGATAACCTGGAAGAAATGGATGCATTCCTAGAGATGTATCAACTACCAAAATTGAACTAGGAAGAAATAGAAAACCTGAACAGACCTATAACCAGTAAGGAAATTAAAGCAGTCATCAAAAATCTCCCAACAAAAGCCCAGGGCCAGATGGCTTCCCAGGGGAATTCTACCAAACATTTAAAGAGGAATTAATACCTATTCTTCTGGGTGCCTTGGTGGCTCAGTCGTTAAGTGTCTGCCTTCAGCTGAGGATCCCACGATCCTGGTATCGAGCCCCACATCAGGCTCCCAGCTCCACAGGAAGCCTGCTTCTCCTTCTCCCACTCCCCCTTCTTGTGTTCCCTCTCTCACTGTGTCTCTGTCAAATAAATAAAATATTAAAAAAAAACCCTGTTCTTCTGAAACTGTTCCAAAAAATAGAAATGGAAGGAAAACTTCCAAACTCATTTTATAAAGCCCCCATTACCTTGATCCCAAAACCATACAAAGACCCCATCAAAAAGGAAAATTAAGATTAATATCCGTGATGAACATGGATGCAACAATTCTCACTAAAATACTAGCCCATAGGATCCAACAGTACATTAAAAGGATTATTCACCATGACCAAGTGGGATTTATCCCTGGGCTGCAAGGTTGGTTCAACTTCTGCAAATCAATCAATGTGATACAATACATTAATCAAAGAAAGAACAAGAACCATATGATCCTCTCAATAGATGCAGAAAATGCATTTGACAAAGTACAGCATCCTTTCTTGATCAAAACTCTTCAGAGCATAGGCATAGAGGGTACATACCTCAATATCATAAAAGCCATCTATGAAAAACCTACAGTGAATATCATTCTCAATGGGGAAAAACTGAGAGCTTTTCCCCTAAGGTCAGGAACGCGGCAGTGATGACCACTATCACCACTGCTACTCAACATAGTATTAGAAGTCCTAGCCACAGCCATCGGACAACAAAAAGAAATCAAAGGCATCCAAATCGGCAAAGTAGTAGTCAAGCTCTCACTCTTTGCAGATGATATGATACTTTATGTGGAAAACCCAAAAGACTCCACCCCAAAACTGCTAGAACTCATACAGGAATTCAGCAAAGTGGAAAGATATATAATCAATGCACAGAAATAAGTGACATTGCTATAGACCAACAATAAGACAGAAGAAAGAGAAATTAAGGAGTCGATCCCATTTATAATTGCACCCAAAACCATAAGATACCTAGGAATTAATCTAACCAAAGAGGAAAAGAATCTGTACTCAGAAAACTATAAAATACTCATGAAAGAAATTGAGGAAGATGCAAAGAAATGGAAAAACGTTCCATACTCATGGATTGGAAGAACAAATATTGTGAAGATGTCAATGTTACATAGAGCTATCTACATATTTAATGCAATCCCTTTCAAAATACCATCCACTTTTTCCAAAGAAATGGAATAATCCTAAAATTTGTATGGAACCAGAAAAGACCCCAAATAGCCAGAGGAATGTTGAAAAAGACAAGCAAAGCTGGTGGCATCCCAATTCCAGACTTCAAGCTCTATTACAAAGCTGTCATCATCAAGGCAGTATGGTACTGGCACAAAACCAGACACATAGATCAATGGAACAGAATAGAGAGCCCAGAAATGGACCCTCAACTCTATGGTCAACTCATCTTTGACAAAGCAGGAAAGAATGTCCAATGGAAAAAGGACAGTGTCTTCAACAAATGGTGTTGAGAAATTTGGACAGCCACATGCAGAAGAATGAAACTGGACCATTTCCTTACACTACACACAAAGAGAGACTCAAAATGGTTGAAAGACCTAAATGTGAGACAGCAGTCCATCAAAATCCTAAAGGAGAACACAGGCAGCAACCTTTTTGACCTCAGCTGCAGCAACTTCTTCCTAGAAACATCGCCAAAGGCAAGGGAAGCCAGGGCAAAAATGAACTATTGGGATTTCATCAAGATAAAAAGCTTTTGCACAGCAAAAGAAACTGTCCACAAAACCAGAAGACAACCGACAGAATGGGAGAAGATATTTGCAAATGACATATCAGATAAAACTAATATCCAAAATCTATAAAGAACTTATCAAACTCAATACCCAAAGAACAAATGATCCAATCAAGAAATGGATAGAAGACATGAACAGACATTTTTCCAAAGACATCCAAATGGGCAACAGACACATGAAAAAGTGCTCAACATCGCTCGGCATCAGGGAAATCCAAATCAAAACCTCAATGAGATACCACCTCACACCAGTCAGAATGGCTAAAATTAACAAGTCAGGAAACGACAGATGTTGGTGGGGATGTGGAGAAAGGGGAACCCTCCTACACTGTTGGTGGGAATGCAAGCTGGTGCAGCCACTTTGGAAAACAGTTGAAAATAGAGCTACCATACAATCCAGCAATTGCACTACTGGGTATTTGCCCCAAAGATACAAATGTAGGGATCCGAAGGGGTACGTGCACCCCAATGTTTATAGCAGCAATGTCCACAATAGCCAAACTGTGGAAAGAGCCAAGATGTCCATTGACAGATGAATGGATAAAGAAGAGGTGGTATATATATATAATGGAATATTATGCAGCCATCAGAAGGAATGAAATCTTGCCATTTGCAATGATGTGGATGGAACTGGAAGGTGTTATGCTGAGTGAAATAAGTCAATCAGAGAAAGACAAGTATCATGATCTCACTGATATGAGGAATTCTTAATCTCAGGAAATAAACTGAGGGTTGCTGGAGTGGTGGGTTGGGAGGGATGGGGTGTCTGGATGATAGACATTGGGGAGGGTATGTGCTATGGTGAGCGCTTTGAATTGTGTAAGACTGTTGAATCTCAGAACTGTACCTCTGAAACCAATAATACAATATATGTTCAAAAGAAGAAGAACAAGATAGCAGGAGGGGAAGAATGAAGTGGGGGAAATCGGAGGGGGAGACGAACCATGAGAGACAATGGACTCTGAAAATCAAACTGACGGTTCTAGAGGGGAGGGGGTGGGAGGATGGGTTAGCCTGGTGATGGGTAATAAGAGGGCACACTCTGCATGGAGCACTGGGTGTTATATGCAAACAATGAATCATGGAACACTACATCAAAAACTAATGATGTAATGTATGGTGATTAACATAATAAAAAATTATAAAAAAGAATTCATTGGTATTTGGGATCTAAGTCTTACATATTCTAAAAATATTTTCTTCTAGTCTATGGTCTCATATGTTCTAAAACTATTTTCTCCTAGTCTATGGTTTGTTCTGTATGTTCTAAAATATTTTCTCCTAGTCTATGTTTTGTCTTTTCATTCTTTCACCAGTTTTTTTTTTTTTTTTTGCAGATAAGATATTTTTAATTTTAATGAAATTACACCTATCGTTATTTTAATGGACTGTGCTTTTGACATTATATCTAAACGGGTACTGCCACACTCCAGGTCACTGAAATTTTCTCCTAGGCTATTTTCTAGAAATTTAATTTTTTGACATTTTTACACTGAGGTCAACAATCCATTTTAATTTTTTTGAAAGGTGTAAGTTCTGTGTCTCAGTTTACTTATACACATGTGCAAGTCCATTCTGCACCACTTCTTGGAAAAAACCATCCTTTTCTCCTTTGTCAAGAATCAGTTGACTGTATTTGTATTGGTCTGTTTCTGGGCTTCTTATTTTATTCTATTATTCTATTCATCTGTGTATTCTTTTTTTTTTTTAAGATTTTATTATTTATTTTAGAGAGAGGGATAGAGCACAAGCAGAGGGAGAAGCAGGCTCCCCACTGAGCAGGGAGCCTGATGCGGGGCTCGATCCCAGGACCTTGGGATCATGACCTGAGCCGAAGGCAGACGCCCAACCGACTGAGTCACCCAGGTGCCCCCATCTGTGTATTCTTTTGCCAATACCACACTATCTTGATTAGTGTAGTTTCATAGTAGGTCTTGAAGTCAGGTAGTATTCAGTACTCCAATTTTTTCTTCATTACTATGTTAGCAACTGTAGCTCTTTTGCCTATCTACATAAATTTTAGAATTAGTTTTTTGACATCCACAAACATTTTCCATCAGACTGCACTGAATCTACAGATCAAGTTGAAAAGAACTGGCATCTTAACAATATTGAATCTTCCTATCCATGAACATGAAATATTTCCCCAATTTATCTAGATCATTCCCCCCCACAGTTTTATAGCATTCCTCATATAGGATGTTATGCAATTTTTTATATTTATCTTGCAGTTATTTCTTTTTTTTTCCCTTGGGTGATAATGTAAATGGTGTTATGTTTTTAATTTAAAATTTCAATCATTCTTTGCTGCTAGAGAAGAAAGCATTGACTTTTTATAATAATCTTCTATCCTGCAACCTTACTATAATCACTGATTAGTTCTAGAAATGTTTTTGTGGTTGACTCTTTGGGACTTTCTACATGGAAAACCATGTCGCCTGTTAACAAACATCACATATATCTCTACCTAGTATTCTTGTGTTATTACATTAACTAGGACTTCTAGTATGTTGTTGAAAAGAAGTGATGAGAAGAGACATTTTTGCCTTGTTTCTAATCTTAGGAGGAAAGCATTTAGTTTCTTACTATTAGCTGTGATTTATGCAGGTGTTTCACAGATATGCTGTATGAAGTTCAGAAAATTTTCCTATATTCTTAGTTTGATAGTTTTTAATATGAATCAGTGTTGAATTCTGTCAAATGCTTTTTATGCATCTATTGGTATCACTCGTCTTTTCCAGCCTATTGATGTCATGAATTACATCAATTGATTTTTTTAACACTGAACCAGCCTTGGTGGTGGTGTACAAATGCTTTTATACATTGTTAGATTTAATATTTTGTTCAGGATTTTTGTGTCTTTTATGATCAATATTGGCCCATAGTTTCCTTTCTTGTAATGTCTTTGGTTGTAATTCTGGTTTAGCAGAATGCTGGCCTCACAGAATGAACTGGAAAGTATTCCCTCTGCTTCCATTTTCTGGAAAAGATAACAGAATTGGTATATCTTCCTTAAACGATTGGTAGAATTCATTAGTGAAACCATCTTGGTCTGTTGCTTTTTGCTTTGGCAACTTATTAATTATTGATTAAATTCATGTAAGAGATATAGGCCAATTTGTGTAGTTTCTGCAGGTGTGAGATTAGGCAGATTGTGACTTTCAAGAAATTGGTCTGTTTTATATATATTATCAATTTATGGGCACAGAATTTTAATAATATTCATTATTGTTTAATGCTCACAGAACCAGTAGTGATGGGCCCTCTCTCATTACTGAGTTTAGTAATTTATTTCTTCTCTTTTTCTTGATTTTTTAATGCAATCTATTTAACATTATGTATTTATTTCTAATTCCTATTTGTTTCTATCTGCAGATTTTCAATATAGAAAGTAAGTTCTAAATACACCGGTATTTTACATGTAACATTAACTCTGAATTTTGTTTTTTTCACTTTTTAAGTTGTGAGGAGAAACACATTACAGAAAAGTGTACAAAATATAAGTATGGTGCTAAAACAATTATCACAACTTGGATAAGATTACACCACAAAATTTATATTTTATAAGAATTTATAATTTATCTTATCTGTAGTTGAAGGCCCTTGGTGTTGTTTCAAGTTTGGGCTATTAAAAATAATACTGTTTTTGGATCTCAGGGTTGTGAGATCAAGCCCCATATCAGGCTTGGCATTGGGCATGGAGCCTGCTTAAGATTCTCTCTCTCCCTCTGCAGCTCTCTTGAGAGAGAGAGAAAGAAAAAGAGAAAAGAGAGAGAGAAAGAAGAAAAAAGAGAAAGAGAAAGAAAAGAAAAAAGAAAAAGAAAAAGAGAAAGCAAGCTGTCCTAAGCATTCTCTTTCATTTCTCTTGATGCACATGTAGACATTTCTGTTTTGTGTACAATAGGAGTCAGATTTTTATAGATTTGTGTGTAGTGTAATGTAGGAGTCAAATTTCTAATATTAATATATGGATAGCCAAAAGAGCTGGTATCCAATTGAAAATACTGTTCCATTTTTTTGGAGTATCACCTTAGTCATAAAATAAGTGGTTGTATATATGTGACACATTTTCTGGGCAGTCTGCTTTTTCTTTGTTCTCTTTGTCTATCATTACACTATTACCATATTTTCTTACATCATTGTGTATTTTCAGATATAATAATTTTGATATTGTAAATCTTTCCATCTTGCTTTTTAATTCTGTCTTGGATACTCTTGTACCTCCAGATTTCCATGTAAACTGAAGGACTGGTTTTTCAAATTCCACCAAAAACAAAATTGTGTTTCCAATTAAATTATTTCAAATCTCTCAATAAATTTGAGGCAAATTGACTTCATCACAATATCGCATTTTCTATTCCATGAACATTGTTTATCCTTTCATTTTATTTAAATCACCCTTAACTTACTACAATGGTGTTTTATTTATATAGCATATTATTTTTTTAGGTTTATTCCCGTGTTTTAAACACTTTTGAGGCTATTTTAAATTATATTTTTTTAAAAGGGATTGTAACTATTTGTTGCTGGTCTATAAAAATGTAGACAATTTTGTCTATTCCTTCCAAATGTTTAATTTATTGGTACTTCTTATAATATCACTTATTATTTTTACTGACTCCAGGTCGTGCAGTGATAGCATTTTTCCTTTTTAAAAATTTGCAGAGATATCTTATTAGTCTTTTCAAAGCATCGATAATTTTCTATGTTGTATATTTTCTCTATTTCATGCATTTCTATATGTAGGTCTTTATAAGAGCACATTTCTTCTATTTTTTTTTTTTAGTCTTATTAGTTGCCTTTTTAAAATAACTTTTTGGGGTAGATATATTAGTAATTTTCAGGTTACTTTTTACTCACATATATATGTATCTTTTCCTCCAAGCATAAATTTAGCTTTATTCCACAAGCTCTGGTATGTGACATTTTAGTTATAAATTCAGTCCAAAATATTTTTTATTTTTACAATATAATCTCTTATTGACCTATCAGTTATTTAAAATTATGCTTTCTAACTTTTTAAACATATAGAGATTTTCCACTTACCTACTTAAAATTTTGTTTTCAACTTTATTGTACTGTGGACAGAGAACATATTAATATCATGCTAGCCTCTAAAACTTCTGCAGACCTGCTTTATGTCCCAGCATAGAGTTCACTTTTAGAAATATCCTAGGTACAATTGAAAGTGTGTAAATGCACTCACAGAATTAGGTGCAGTGTTCTCTGTCAAGAAGCTTAATTTAAGTAATCATAATGTTTCTTGTTTTAAAAAATGTTTTATGGAAAAAAATAAAGCAAAACAAAACTGTGACTCTCCAGTTATATTTAACCTCTAGCTATTCCCTCTGCCTAGAATGCCTTCTACTCATACTCACCTAAATTCTCCTAGTCTTTTAGGCTTGCCTTATATGCCATCTTCTCTAGAAGGCTTTTATGTTTCCCTAGTTGGAAGAACTCTTTCATTTTCTGAAATCTATAGTGCTTACTTCCTATCCCAATCTAATATTGCAGACAGTTATGTGTACATTTTATTCACCTATTGGATTATAGCTTCCTGAAGGTTTGGAGTAGGAGGAATTCATGTTAATTCCCAGAAATCCTTAAGTTTGCCTCAAAAAGCTTTTTATGGTTGAGTGAATGAATAAAGTAACAAAGATTCAATGTCTAAAATGAAGATCAATAATTCTACTTACAAGTTTTAGCCCATTTTTATAGTCTAATCTTCCTTTGTCCTTCTTATCTTGAATAATTATCTTTCTCATTTAGCAACTGGACTTATTTTCTCTCTTGCCTTAATAAAATTGTAATTACATAACTCAAACCCTGAAGCTACTGGATTCTTTCAAAACCACTGTATTTTAGTTGTGTGACAAAGAATTGCCAGAAAAAAATGAACTGGAGAATACTGAAAAGGTCACACAGCTTTAGCACATAAACATGTGTATAAGCTCTCAATGCTCCAGTATTTTGTTAGTGAATTCAAAGGCCTAATGAGAAAAGAAAATGAAAACAAATGAATGTATTACCATGATGAAGTTTGTGAGTGCAGTGGGGACCAATAGAGCAAAGGAATCAAACTCTAATACATAATTATAGGAGTTCTCACCTGAGTTTTTGATCTAGGAAATATTTTACATTGAAAAGTCTCACTATAATTAGATAAAGTCTATGCTTGAAAAATAGGATACATTAGTAAAAATGTTAACATTAAAATCTGCCCTTTTCAAACATTTTTGAATCATTGGGAAATACTAAATGAAAACTGTTCTGCATGCAAGTAGTGTGCACATCAACTCAATAATTCATTTCATAATTAACCTAATGAAGTCGTTAGGAATATTTAAGTCTTTATTTTATTCCATTATTCTTTCCCATCTCCTAAAATTTGAATAGGTATAGTGAAATTTTGGATTGCATCCAACTTTTTGGCTAGAAGTAGTGTTTAGGATCCCAATTAAGCCGTGGAACTTTTATAGTACTGCACGCTGCATATTCTGTCATTAATTCTGTGGTATAAAAGTACAACCTAATGTGCTTTGTATCTGTGAAAAGTGCACAAAGCAGACAAAGCTATAGCCAACCCATATTCAACCTCACCACACCAAAGCTCATTCAACAAAGGAAAATTTCAGTCAGTATTGAGATGTTACAATCTCAGTGTCCCAAGGCTGATAATCCAAATGAGAAAATCTGCATAGTGAAGTTGATCGAACAAAAAACTAATAACAAGAAATGAATGGCTTATGAAAGAACAGCAGTGTATGTGGACAGACTGCAACTCTGAGAAACACTTACCTGAATGCATACAAATAGCAGTAGTGTTCAAAAAGAACTCAATTCACAAGTGGAGAAAAGGAAAATATCATAAATTTACTCAACTGCACTAATTGTTGAAAGAGTAAAAATAAAGGTGTGTGTGTGTGTGTGTGTGTGTGTGTGTGTGTGTGTGTAACCATGTGTATAAAATCATATTCTAGTATGTGCAAATTAAATTGACTTGTTTTCCTATCTAACTTATAATTTTTATTTCATGTTCACAAAGTATAAAATAAGAATATTACTATGTGGGCTGAACAATGGTGAATAAAATGTCTCATTCATTTATTCAACCAAAAAATGCTAAAATTTGTTTAGCACTTACTATGGATCTGATATTTCCCTTGTTTCTGTAACTAGATACAAAGAAGTTTAAAATACAGTCTTTCAGTAACAAAGAAGACAATTTAATTGAAAACTCTAACAATCTGTGTGTACATTGTATTCTTTATTTTTAAACAAACAAAAAAAAATGATCCTGAATCTACATGCTTATCGATGTGTAATTCTTTTGTTAAATTATACACTGAGGTTGTGTTTTGCATTTAGAATCTATGAGAAAAACATACTAAAATAACCACTGTACTTTCTTTCAAAATATTTGCTTCCCGACTATTATTGAAATGCTCTTATCACTGTGTCTGTAAACAACACCACAGAAGTTTATTTTATAATCAAGTACTACAAAAAACATTTTCTTAATGATTGCATTCCCCCTTTTTTTTTCCTTTTCTTCTTCTTTTTTTTTTAATCTAAAAGGAGACTCTGAGCTTAGAGACTTAACCATCAAAATTACCATTATGCTGGACTTTTCTCCTTATCAGTGCCCCCCCCCGGCAGTGATTTGCAATTTTTCTTCTCTTCTTTGAATCTGTTAAAATTCACCTCAATTATTTTGTGACACAAGATAGGCAATTATTTGGAAAATAAGGAAATCACTGAAATACCATGTAAATGCTATAATGGAGATGTGAAGAGGGTGCTGTGAGAGCTTAAGGGAAATAGTGATGCCCTTTTCCTTCCCAGATCAAACATATCTGGGAATGCCATAATGTATTTAGGTAAGTGGGTAATTGGAGAAAAGTTTTGAGAAGGGTAGAAATAGGAAAGGTTCTCAGAATGAATGTTATGAATGCTAAGAAAATCATGTAAAAGCTATGGTCTGCCTTCTGATAAGAGGTGAAAAATGACTTGGTAACAATTATTACCTATGAGAGGACATTTCAAATGCTAAAGCATAACAGATTTACCCTATAATTACAGAACTGGATCCAAAAAAATGAAATAATTATGAAAAAAAACACAAATATGCCTCATTTCCTTGAATAAATTGAGATTATATTTAATTTATAAAAATATCCATGATATTATAATATTGTTAGTAATTATGAAGTTTTAACAAGTTATTATTTTACCCCATACAAGATAAATTATCGATCTATATTTGTGCTCTGGATTATTCCATTATGGAAACCCTATTTATCTATGACAACCAAAGTTTGTGGAAGTTTTTAGCTAATTAAAATTTTGAATGACACAATGAAACAGTAGTTGACCTTACTAATTGACAAAGTAGCAACTGAATGTTTAAGTGATGGGTAAATGATTTCTGTCTTGTATCAAAACCCAGCCAAATTCTATTTGCTACAAATTTGAATTGGATGTAGCATTTATTATCTTTCCTTCCATATGTGAATTTGTAATACATAATAATGTGAGTGAAGGCCCTATTCTTCAAAATCCATGCAGTCAGAAAATTCAAACCATTTAAAATACTGGCATATACAGTGGATCTAATAGTAGATCCATAAGACATGTTAAGGCCATATTACTAAAGATAATTTCTTGGAAAATTTCCACCATAATCTGAAGATAGACATACACTAACTGACATCCAAAGTGATGACCCATGTTCACATCAATAAACTTGATCTCAAAAATCCTTCTGAATCATTACAGCAACTTAAAATTATTTTAAGATGCTGTGGTGTAGAATGAATATGAACCTTTAATTCAGTGTTTCAGTTGAGGTTCCACAACTGTATATATCCTGGAATAACTGTTTATACTCCCAAATCTCACTTTTCCACTTATGAAATCAGAGTAACATATTAAAGACAATTAATGTTAAATATTACAACTAATGTTAAATATTACAATTACAACATTAAATAAAAGTAAAAATGAAGTATTTACAATACTTTAATGTTGTATTGTATTTTATGCTAATTTTAATGGATAAACCAAATACAGTGAAAACCTATTCAAAAATAAGCTAAAATACATCCAGATATATTCAAAACATATTACCTAATATACAGTAGCTAATAGAACAAATAAAACCCCAAATCTCAAGGCTTAATAGTTTATTTCTTGCTCAGATAAATTCTGTGTTCACAATCAGCAGGTAACTTTCTTCTAAGGAAATAACCATGGATTCAGCATCCCTACATCTGAAGGCTTTGCTACCCTCTAAGGTTGTTGGGATGAATAAAGAGCAAGGTGACCAAACACAGAATGCTTAGAATCAGAGCACTTGAGTTCAACTTCCTTTGAGTAGAATAAAGTTATGTGACCCTACCTAACTGCAAGAAGTCTGAAAAACTGGGAAAATTAATTTAGCCCAGGAAAAAGTAGAAAATGATTTAAGGAAAATTTAGCAGATTCTGATAAATTATTAAATACCTAATAAATATGTTTTAGGCATTTGCTAACAAAGAAGACGTTAAGATAGATAAAATTATTCTATGCTAAAGTGGTTGGAAGAGAATGACATACAGACAATTCTCATGCAATGACAGTACTCATTGGTGTGTAAATTTTGTCACATAACAGAGGAAATGATCACTAAGTTCAAGTAGTCACTGTTCCACTTTGAATGAGGCAATCATTAAAACTGACTTTTAAAGTTAAAAGAGAGAGATATACAAGCAGCCAAATATAAGGAAAAGTAGAGAACATTTCCAGAAAATATCAGGTTCAAAATCTTTAGGTTCTTTAGGGTACAACTTTGGATATAAACTAACTTCCAAATTGGAAAGAGATCAAGGGCAAAGGATAGATCAGCAGAGTCCATGCTTGCTATAATTCTGTGATTGTACTTTATATTGTGAATAATAGGTATCTATTAATGAATTTTAAAAAGAGACATGATCAAGAGTCTTAAAAAACATTAAAAGTCGTCATCAGAGGAAATTGAAGGAAGACAGACAAATTAAGAAGTTATCCTAATAGTTGACTTGTCAGGTAGTAAGGGCCTAAATGAAGTGATCAGCAGAAGTGAAGTCAAAGGAGGATTCAAAATATAGTAAAGAGGTAAAACCAACAGATTCAACTGACTGGTTACAGGAAGAGATATAGGGAAAGTTTTTCAGCTATAACTTTCAGTTGACCAAGCTAATCAATTTATGAAAAAAAAGCATCTCCTTAACTAGTGTAGACAAATGAAAGGTTACTCTATTTAAATATTTCATATTTTCTGTTATTAACTTATGCTTTTAATCATTATCAAATTTATATTGCTTCTTACAAACTATGTATGAAATCTTAGATTTATAGTTAATGTATTATTTCCCTGAAAATACAAAGGCAATTTTAAGTAAATATTTTATTCTTTATTCTTCTCACAAAAGTTCATTTTTAAGATAAATCATATTTAACACTGAAGTAAATGTGCCTTTTGTAGTATCAAAACATAGAGGAGGAGGGAAAAGTTGGCAGACGAGCAGGAAACCCTATTCCAACTGGTCCCTGGAATTGAGCTGAATATCTACCAGACCACTCACAACACCAACGAAATCAGACTGATAAGTAAGAAGATAGATCTGGATCTCTACAAACAGAATATTGCAGGAGGTTGGTTTCAAGGTACAAAGCAGGGAGCCATGATTCCATAGGCAGATATTGGAGGGTAAATGGCAGAGGGAGGGAGACTGGCTGTGGGGATCCTACACCGCCAGTGAGTGACAGCCTCCCGCTCTGGGGAAGGGGCACAGACTCGCAGACTGGTAGCAGCAGGGAAAGGACTTTAGGGCAGCCCCCCAGATGGAAACCAGATTGGCGGGGCCACGCATGTGAACAGGGGGCAGCTGGTGGTTTTAGAAGCACAAAAGGCAGAGACGGGTCCCAGCCTGGAGGCTGGGACAGCGAGCGCTGCTGAGAGGCACACAACCCAGGACACTGCAGTTTACAGCAGCACAGACAGAAACGGAGACAGTGTGGCCTGGAGAGCTCACTGAAGAACAGACTGCAATCTCTCTGCTCTGAGGCAGAGGGTTGGAAACGATCTCTTCTGCTCTGACTCTTGGAAGAGACGCAGAAAGCCACCAGGGAAAGCCACCAGGGAACAAAAGCCCCAAAAAACCGGTTTCCACTGAGCCCATCCCCCACCACAAGGGGCAGGGCAACTCTGCCCAAACAGGGTTGACTGAGTAACACGCAGGACAGCCCCTTCCCCAGAAGACAGGCTGGGAAAACAAGAAGCCAGCAACCCTAAGGTCCCTAGAAAACAGGTGCATCTTGCTTGGGTTCTGGTCAATAATTTGGACTCTATACATTCCCTCAACCACCCCTCAACAAAATGACTAGGAGGAGGAACCCCCAAAATAGGAAAGACTCAAAAACTATGACTTATGCCACAGATTTACACATGGATTCAGATATAACCAAGATGTCGGAGACGGAATTCAGGGTAGCAATTGTGAAGACAATAGCTAGAATGGAGAAATCAATTAATGGCAACATAGAGTCTCTAAGGGCAGAAATGAAAGCTGAATTGGCAGAATTTAAAAATGCTATCAGTGAGATCCAATCTAATCTAGATAATCTAACAGCTAGGATAAGCAAGGCAGAAGAAAGAATTAGTGATTTAGAAGACCAATTAATAGACAAGAAAGGAAAAGAGGAGGCCAGGGAAAAACAACCCAGAATCCATGAAAATAGAATCTGAGAAATAAGTGACACCATGAAACATTCCAATGTCAGAATTACTGGGATCCTGGAGGGGGTGGAGAGAGAGAGAGGACTAGAAGACATATTTGAGCAAATCATACCTGAGAACATCCCTAATCTGGGGAATGAGACAAATATTTGTGTCCTAGAGGCAGAGAGGACCCTTCCCAAGATCAAGGAAAACAGGCCAACATCCCAGCATGTAATAGTAAAACGCAAATCTTAGAACCAAGGAAACCATCTTAAGGGCAGTTAGGGGGAAGAGATTCCTTATGTACAGAGGGAGGAACATCAGAATAACGTCAGACTTATCCACAGAGACCTGGCAAGTTAGAAAGGGCTGGCAAGACATATTCAGGGTACTAAACAAGAAGAACATGCAGCCAAGAATACTTTATCTGGCAAGGCTGTCATTTACAATGGATGGAGAGATGCAGAGCTTCCAAGACCAGTGGAAACTGAAAGAATATGTGACCACTAAGCCAGCGCTGCAAGAAATATTAAGGAGGGTTCTATAAAAGGAGTCAGACCCCAAGAGTGATATAGAAAAGAAATTTATAGGGACAGTCTATACAAACAAGGTCTTCACAGGCAACATGATGACAATAAGTTCATATCCATCAATAATCACTCTTACTGTGAACAGCCTAAATGATCCCATAAAATGGCACAGGGTTGCAGATTGGATAAAAAGACAGGACCCATCCATATGTTGTCTACAAGAGACTCATTTTGAACCTAAAGATACATCCTGACCGAAAGTGAAGGGCTGGATATCCATCTTCCATGCCAACGAAGAAAGCTGGGGTAGAAATTCTGTTATCAGAAAAATTAGATTTTGAACTAAAGTCTGTAATTAGAGACACAGAAGGACACTATATCATTCTTAAAGTGTCTATCCAACAAGAGCAACTAACAATTATAAATATCTACACCCCCAACATGGGAGCAGCCATCTACATAAGCCAACTGTTAACCAAAATAAAGAGTCATATTGATAACAATATGTTAATTGTAGGAGACCTCAATACTCCACTTTCGCAATAGACAGGTCATCTAAGCAGAAAATCAACAAAGAAACAAAAGCTTTGAATGACACACTGGACCAGATGGACCTCAGAGATATATACAGAACATTCCACCCTGAAACAACAGAATACTCATTCTTCTCAAGCGCACATGGAACTTTCTCCAGAATAGACCACATACTGGGTCACAAATCAGGTCTCAACCGATACCAGAAGATTGAGATTATTCCCTGCATATTGTCAGACCATAACACTTTAAAACTGGAACTCAATCACAAGAAAAAAATTGGCAGAAATTCAAACACTTGGAAGCTAAAGACCACTCTCCTCAAGAATGTTTGGGTTGACCAGGAAATCAAAGAACTTAAACAATTCATGAAAACCAATGAGAACAAAAACATATCAGTCCAAAACCTATGGGATACTGCAAAGGCGGTCCTAAGGGGGAAATACATAGCCATCCAAGCCTCACTCAAAAAAATAGAAAAATCCCGATTTCACCAAGTAACTTTACACCTTAAAGAACTAGAGAAAAAGCAACAAACAATGCCTAAGCCATGCATTAGAAGAGAAATAATTAAGATTAGAGCAGAGATCAATGAATTAGAAACCAGAAACACAATACATCAGATGAATTAAACTAGAAGCTGGTTCTTTGAAAGAATTAATAAGATCAATAAACCACTGGCCAGACTTATCCAAAAGAAAAGAGAAAGGACCCAAATTGATAAAATTATGAATGAAAGGGGAGAGATCATGACTAACACCAAGGAAATAGAAACAATTATTAGAAATTATCAGGTGCCTGGGTGGCTCAGTCATTAAGCGTCTGCCTTCAGCTCAGGTCATGATCTTGCGGTCCTGGGATTAAGCCCCACATCAGGCTCCCTGCTCCGTGGGAGGCCTGCTTCTCCATCTCCCACTCCCCCTGCTTCTGTTCCCCCTCTCGCTGTGTCTCTCTCTGTCAAATAAATAAAATCTTTAAAAAAAAGAAAAAAATTATTATCAACAACTATATGCCAATAAATTGAGCAACCTGGATGAAATGGATCCCTTCCTGGAAACCTATACTGCCAAGACTGAAAGAGGAAGATATTGACAACCTGAATAGGCCAATAACCAGTAATGAAATTGAAGCAGTGATCAAAAACCTCCCCCCAAAAAAAACAAGAGTCCAGGACCTGATAGATTCCCTGGGGAATTCTACCAAACTTTCAAAGAAGAAAAAAATACCTATTCTACTGAAGCTGTTTCAAAAAATAGAAACAGAAGGAAAGCTTCCAGACTCATTCTGTCAGGATAGCATTACCTTAATCCCCAAACCAGGCAAAGACCCCATCAAAAAGGAGAATTTCAGACCAATATCCCTGATGAATACAGGTTCCAAAATCCTTAACAAAATCCTAGCTAATAGGATCCAACAATACATTAAAAGGATCATCCACCATGACCAACTGGGATTTATCCCCGGGATGCAAGGGTGGTTCAACATTTGCAAATCAATCAATGTGACAGAACACATTAATAAGAGGAGAGAAAAGAACCATATGGCCCTCTCAATTGATGCAGAAAAAGCATTTGACAAAATACAACATCCTTTCCTGATTAAAACTCTTCAGAGTAGGGGTGCCTGGGTGGCTCAGTTGGTTAAGCGACTGCCTTCGGCTCAGGTCATGATCCTGGAGTCCTGGGATCAAGTCCTTCATCAGGCTTCTAATGGCCTGGGAGCAGGGAGCCTTCTTCTCCCTCTGGTCTTCTCCCCTCTCATGCTGTTTCTCTCTCTCAAATAAATGAATGAATGAATGAATAAAATCTTTAAAAAACAAAAAAAACTTCAGAGTATAGGGATAGGGAACATTCCTCAAGTTCATAAAATCCATCTATAAAAAACCCACAGTGAATATCATCCTCAATGGGGAAAAGCTGAGAGCCTTTCTCTTAAGATCAGGAACACAACAAATGCCCACTCTCGCCACAATTGTTCAACATAGTACTAGAAGTCCTAGCAACAGCAATCAGCCAACAAAAAGAAATAAAAGGTATTCAAATTGGCAAAAAAGAAGTCAAACTCTGTCTCTTTGCAGATGACATGATACTTTATGTGGAAAATCCAAAAGACTCCACCCCCAAATTACTAGAACTCATACAGCAACTCGGGACTGTGGCAGGATACAAAATCAATGCACAGAAATCAGTTGCTTTCTTATGCACTAACAATGCAACTGCAGAAAGGGAAATTAGAGAAACTATTCCATTTACAATAGCACCACATCCATAAGATACCTCAGAATAAACCTAACCAAAGAGGTAAAGGATCTATACTCTAGGAACTAGAGAACACTCATGAAAGAAATTGAAGAAGTCACAAAAAAGTGGAAGAACATTCCATGCTCATGGATCGGAAGAATAAACATTGTTAAAATGTCTATGCTACCCAGAGCAATCTATACCTTCAATGCCATCCCAATCAAAATTCCAATGACGTTTTTCAAAATGCTGGAACAAACAATCCTAAAATTTGTATGGAATCAGAAAAGACTCCAAATCGCCAAGGAAATGTTGACAAAGAGAAACAAAGCTGGGGGCATGATGTTGCCCGATTTCAAGCTATATTACAAAGCCGTTATCACCAAGACAGCATAGTACTGGCACAAAAACAGACATATAGACCCATGGAACAGAATAGAGAGCCCAGATATGGACCCTCAACTTTATGACTAAATAATCTTCGACAAAGCAGGAAAAAACATGCAATGGAAAAAAGACAGTCTCTTCAATAAATGATGCTGTGAAAATTGGATAGCCACATGCAGAAGAATGAAACTCGACCATTCTCTAACACCATACACAAAGATAAACTCAAAATGGATGAAAGACCTCAACATGAGACAGGAATCCATCAAAATCCTAAAGGAGAACATAGGCAGTAACTTCTTCCACAACAGCCACGGCGACTTCTTTCAAGATTCATCTCCAAAGGCTAGTGAAACAAAAGCAAAAATGAGCTTTTGGGATTTCATCAAGATAAAGAGCTTCTGCAAAGCAAAGGAAATAGTCAACAAAACAAAGAGGCAACCCACAGAATGGGAGAAGATATTTGCAAATGACACTACAGATAAAGGGCTGGTATCCAAGATCTATAAAGAATTTCTCAAACTCAAAATCATAAAACAAATAAGTCAAAAAATGGACAGAAGACATGAACAGACATTTCTCCAAAGAAGACTTACAAATGGCTAACAGACACATGAAAATATGTTCATCATTAGCTATCAGGGAAATTCAAATCAAAACTACATTGAGATATCACCATACACCAGTTAGAATGGCAAAAATGGGCAAGGCAAGAAACAACAAATGTTGGAGAGGTTGTGGAGAAAGGAGAACCCTCTTACACTGTTGGTGGGGATGCAAGTTGGTACAGCCACTTTGGAAAACAGTGTGGAGGTGTCTCAAAAAATTAAAAATAGAGCTACCCTATGACCCAGCAATTGCACTCCTGGGTATTTACCCCAAAGACACAGATGTAGTGAAAAGAAGGGCCATATGCACCCCAATGTTCATAGCAGCAATGTCCACAGTAGCCAAACTATGGAAAGAGCCGAGATGCCCCTCAACAGACAAATGGGTAAAGAAGATGTGGTCCACATATACAATGGAATATTACTCAGCCATCAGGAAGGATGAATACCCAACTTTTACATCCACATGGATGGGACTGGAGGAGATGATGCTAAGTGAAATAAGTCAAGCAGAGAAAGTCAATTATTATGTGGTTTCACTTATTTGTAGAACACAAGGAATAGCAGGGAGGACGTTAGGAGAAGGAAGGGAAAAATGAAGGGGGGAAATCGAAGGGGGAGACGAACCATGAGAAACTATGGACTCTGAGAAACAAACTGAGGGTGTTAGAGGTGAGAGGGATGGGGGGATGGGTTAGCCTGGTGATGGGTATTAAGGAGGGCACGTACTACATAGAGCACCGGATGTTCTATGAAAACATGAAGCGAGGATCACTACATCAAAAACTAATGATGTATTGTATGGTGACTAACATAACAAAATAAAATAAAATAAAAACAGAAAATTTTCTTAAGACGTATTGATTTCATTATAGGATTTTAAGTATCTACATGTTTTATATCACTAGCTATTTCCCTCCTAGCCAGCTGAATTTGCTACTTCACCACAACATGGAAAAATATATAATTTCTTTGTAAGGTTTCAGTATAATATCACATTTTCTTTTTTTGAATTTATATTGTTATGCTGATGCTTTATAATATTTCATACTCTTTTTGCAATAATAAATTATAGGTTAAGAAACAATTTTAAATGCTAAAGAACCAGTTTCAGATAAAAGATCACTGATAAACATTACATATTTTTTATGTATCAAAAATACTAATGGCCTAACTCTAAAACAGTTAAAAACTGAATAGATTGGCTTGAAAGATAAAGAACACTTAAAATTCCAGAATATGGAGTTATACTCATCCAACACTATATCATCTCTGAATGAAGAGGCATATTGTTTCCCACCACTGAAAGCATCTGCACTGTTTTCCAAATGGCTCCTTTTTAAATATTATTGAGAGATGCTAGCTATTTAAGACCGTTTCATATTGACAATATATCTCATCCTATCAGAACCTCTAAGGAATGGGGTGCCTAGGTGGCTCAGTCATTAAGCATCTGCTTTCGGCTCAGGTCATGGATCCCAGGGTCCTGGGATTGAACCCTGCATAGGGCTCCCTGCTCTGTGAGAAGCCTGCTTCTCCCTCTCCTGCTCTCCCTGCTTGTGTTTCCTCTCTTGTTGTGTCTCTGTCAAATAAATAAATGAAATCTTTAAAAAGAAAAAAAAAAACCTCTAAGGAATCATTTACCTTTGTTTTACCCATAAATTCATAAACATAAATGACCACACCACTTGATTAATCCAAGACACATAAAGCTCACTCTGGGAAACTTTAACCTAATAAGCTACCAGGGCTTAATCTTTACAAGAAATTTGTTCTGATTCTTCTTGTGTCCTAATTCTACTGCCTGACATTACAATGGGTGAAAACTTCTTTAAAAATTCACTGCGGCTCTTTCCTTTTCTCTCATCTTTTTGATTACTCCCCCAAAACACACTGATTTAATAGTTTATCATTAGGGTTTCCATAGAAAATTGTCTTCTTCACTTCCATCTGCTCTACATTTTCTATATACATTCATCTAGTCAAAAAAAAAAGATAAAGAAAGAGGAGGAGAAAAGACAAAAAGAAGAGGTGAGAGGAAAAGGAAGGGGAGAGGGTAGGAAAAGGAGGTGGAGGAAGAGCAGAAAGAATGTGAGAGTCCTCTAAATACCAGGGATTATCAGAAATAAAGAAAAACATATTTCTAATTTTAAGAAGTATGTAACCTAAGGGAAGAGACATAAGACATCTGTCTGTACTAGATGTGGAGAGAGACACCAGGGTATGACAAAGCCAGACGAAGAGCCTCACAGATTGATGGTTTTTTATGTGATAAAGGCAAAAAGAAAAAAAAATATTAGAAAAGCATATAAAATGATCACAAATGCTATGTCAAAATGGGGCACCTGGGTGGCTCAGTCAGTTGAGTGTCTGACTCTTGATTTTGGCTGGGGTCAGGATCTTGGGGTCATGGGACATCCCTGCGTTGGGCTCCATGCTCAGCAGGAAGGCTGCTTGAGGATTCTTTCCCTCCTTCTGCCCCTCCGTCTACTTACACACATTCTCTCTCTCTCTTTCCCTAAAAAAAAAAAATAGATAAATCTAAAAAAACAAAACAAATGAACAAATGCTGTATCATTAAACAGATGCTATTGGATTTGACAGCTGGACCCTTAGAATGTCACTAAATACTTTAGTGAGAACAGTTCCCAGTAACAAATAGCAGCTTAAACACAGAAAAATACAACAAGAATTAAATAAATCCTTAACAGCCAAATTTCAATAAATGTAATACACTATAGCAATGGAATAAAAAAGAAAAAATACGTAATTATCTTAATAGATGAAAATAAAGCATTTGGGAGACTTCAACACCTCTTTATGCCTCAAAAAAGCAAAACAAAATGCCAACAAAGTAGCAATAGAAGAGAACTTCCTCAACCTTATAAAGGGCATTTATGAAAACCCACATCTAACGTAATACTTAGTGGTAAAAGACTGAATACTTTTCCCTTAAAATTAAGAGCAAAACAGAGATGTCTGCTACTGCTGCCTCCATACAACATTTTACTGGAGGTTCCATTCAAAGTAGTTGACAAGAAAATCAAAAGCATCTAGATTAGGGGAAAAAAGAAATAAAACTATCTCTCTTGGTAAACTACATGATCTTGCATATAGAAAATCCTGAGGAATACACATACAAAAATTAGAATACAGCACTTCAGCAAGGTTGAAGAACACAGAATAAATATAGTAGACATCTTTGTATCTAGATATATAAAAGGCTCTCAAAATTCCACTGCAGAAAAACAAAAATATCTCAATTAGAAAATGGGCAGAGAGGAGAGGCTGGGAAGACAGCAGAGTAGGAGGACCCTAAGCCTGCCTAGTCCCACAGACACAACTAAATAACACACCAGCATAAGTAACTCAGAAAATGACCTGAAGGCTGGCAGAACAAACTCCACAACTCAAGGTAGAGAAGAGGTCACATAGAATAAGGTAGGAAGGCAGAGATATGGTTTGGGAGTGAAGGGGACCATGGCCATCCAAGGGGGAGAGGGAGCTGGGAATGCAGATATAAAGCCTAGAATTTTAAAAATCAGTGGGCTGAGCTCTGGGAGAGCCCAGAGGGTATTAGGAAGTTGAGTCCCCACTCAGAAACAGCACAAAAAATAGCCAGTAGAGATACAGCTTAGAAGCAGTAGTTTAAAAAATGCCCAGGGCACACAGGAGGGAGAGTTATTTACTCATCCCAGAGGTGGCCCAGAAGGCAGGGATCACAGAGAGATTCCAGGAACAAAAGAGCTATAGGTGCCCTCTTCCTCCCTGCCCCCCCACCCCAGCATAAACACAAAGCCACCTGTGAGAACATTCACTACCTAACTTGCTTACACCAAGCCCCACAACCTCTGCCCTTCAGTGGATCCTCCCTTTCTCATCGGTTTGCTTCAGTCCTGGGGCTACAGTTTCCCTTACCCAGAAGACCAGTCCAAACCCTGCCACACCACATCTCCCAACCATGGGCCTCTGTTCTAGTGGTGGTGCCAACAGGTTTCATTTTGCATGCAGACCAGTGCACACCTTGTTAAAATACACCCGACCTGGCCGAGGATGAAACACTGCCCCAAAAGGTAAAATGAGTCTATGCAGATGACTGTACTGAAGGAAGAAGTGGCCAGGACACAACAGGAAGGCACACACGACACACACAGGAGACATGCCCTGAGGTGCCAGGTCCTGGGGAACAGGAGATGCTGCACTGCAGGGCACTCCAGGACCTCTTCTTCATAAGGCCATTACCTTCAAGAGCAGGAGATATAGCTAACTCTCCTAACACAAAGAAACAGATACAGAGAGTAGACAAAAGGAGGAGACAGAGGAATACGTACCAAAGGAAAGAATAGGATAAAGTCACAGCAAGAGACTTAAGCTAAATGGTTAAAGTAATGATTATAAAGATATTCACTGAACTTAAGAGTGGAAGACATCAGTGAGAACCTTAAGAGAAAAAAAGAACCAAAGAGATGAAGAACAAATAAATGAAATTTAAAATAGACTTGATGGAATAGATAGGTTAGAGAAAGCAATGGAATGAATTAATGACCTGGAAGATAGAGTAATAGAAAGTAATTAAGCTGAACAAATGATAAAAGAAATATGCAAAATGAGAACAGACTTAGGGAACTCAATGACTCCATCAAGAGAAATAACATTCACATTATAGGGATCTCAAAAGAAGACAGTGAAAACGGGGCAGAAAATTTATTTGAAGAAATAATAGCTGAAAACTTCCCTAATTTGGGGAAGGAAACATTTATCCAGATCTAGGAGGTACAGAAATCCTGCAACAAAACCAACCCAAGGAGGTCCATACCCAGATATGAAATAATTAAAGTGGCAAAAAGTAGTGATTAAAAAAAATTTAAAGCAGAAAGAGTAAAGAAGGCATTAAATACAAGGGAAACCATGAGGCTATCAGCTGATTTTTCAGCAGAAGCTTTGTAGGCCAGAAGGGAGGGGCATAATATATGCAAAGTGCTGAAGGGGGAATATCTACAGGCAGAATATTCTATCCAGCAAGGCTATTATTCAGAAGAAAAAAAAAGATAGTTTCTCAAGCAAACAAAAACTAAAGGAATTCATGACCACTAAAGCAGCCCTCCAAGAAATTTTAAAGGAAACTCTTTGAGTGGAAAGGAAAAACCATAAGTGAGAATATGAAAAGTAGGAAACACAGAAGAAGTAAAAATCAGTATATCTATAAAAATCAGTCAAGGGATTAACAAAATAAAAGGATGTAAATATGACACCATGTAACTAAAATGTGTGGGGCATGGGGAAGAATAAAGAATAGGTTTAAACTTAAGTAACCACCAACATCTCATAGACTGCTATATGCACAAGATGTTATATACAACCCTAATGGTAATCAAAAATCAAACCAGTAATAGATATACAAAGAATAGAGAAAAAGGAATTCAAGTATATCACTAAAAAAAAAATGCAACAAACCAAGAAAGAGAGCAAGAGAAGAAATGATCAGAGGAGAACTACAGACAACCACAAAACAAGTAACAAATGAAATGGCAGTAAGTACATATCTATCAATAACTACTCTGACAGGGCACCTGGGTGGCTCGGCTGTTAAGCATCTGCCTTCAGCTCAGGTCATGGCCCCAGAGTCCTGGGATCGAGCCCTACATCAGGCTCCCTGCTCTGCGGAAAGTCTGCTTCTCCCTCTCCAAATCCCCCTGCTTGTGTTCTCTCTCAAATAAATAAATAAATAAAATCTTTAAAAAATAATAATAACTACTCTGACAGTAAATGGACCAAATGCTCCAATCAAAAGACAAAGTGTGACAAAGTACATAAAAAAAAAAGACCCATTGATATGGCTCCCTACAAGAGACTCATTTCACACCTAAAGACACCTGCAGTTGAAAGTGAGGGGATGGAGAAATATTTATCATGCAAATGGTGGTCAAAAGAAAGCTGGGGTAGCAAAACTTATACTGGACAAAATTAAACAGTCTTAAAACAAAAACTGTAAAAAGAGACAAAGAAGGGCACTATATAATAATAATGGGACACTCCAACAAGAAGATCTAACAATTGTAAAAATGTATGTACCCAATATGAGAGAACCCAAATACCTGAAACAGTTAATAACAAACATAAAGGAACTAATCGATGGTAATACAATAATAGTAGGGGATTTTAACATCCCACTTACATCAATGGACAGATTGTACAAACAGAAAATCAACAAGGAAATAGTGATTTTGAATGACACACTGGACATGATAGATTTAACAGATGTATTCAGAATATTCCACACTAAAAGAGAATACACATTTTTTTCCAAGTGCACATGGACATTCTCCAGAATAGATCATATATCGGGCCATGAAACAAGTTCCAACAAATTCAAAAATACTGAAGTCCTACCATGTATTTTTTTCTGATCACAATGCTATGAAACTAGAAATTAACCACAAGAAAAAATCTAGAAAGAGAACAAATTCATGGAGGTTAAATATCATGCTACTCAACAATGAGTGGGTCAACCAAGAAATCGATAAAGAATTTTTAAAAATTACATGGGAACAATTGAAAATGAAAACACAATGGTCCAAAATCTGTGGGATGCACCAAAAGCAGTTCTGAGAGGGAAGTTTATAGCAATACAGGCCTACCTCAAGAAATAAGAAAACTCTCAAATAATGTAACCCTCTGCCTAAAGGAGCTAGAAAAAGAACAAACAGAGCCCCAAACTGGAAGAAAGAAGGAAATAATAAAGATGGGAGCAGAAATAAATGCTACAGAAAATAAAAATCAATAGAACAGATCAATGAAAACAAGAGCTAGTACTTTGAAAAGATCAACAAAATTGATAAATCTCTAGCCAGACACATTAAAGGGCGGGGGGGGGGGGTAGGGGACTCAAACAGAATCACAAATGAAAGAGGAGAAATAACACCACAGAAATATAAACAATTGTTAAACAATCGTAAGAGAATACTATGAAAAATTATATGTCAATAAATTGGACAAACTATTATAAAAGCAGCCCAGGTGTTTATCAATAGATGAATGGGTAAAGAAGAGGTGTGTATACATACATACACACACACACACACACACACACACACACACACACACACACACACACTGGATATTATTCATCTGTAAAAAAGGGTGAAAATCTTGCCATTTGCCACGACATGGATGGAGCTAGAGAGTATCATGCTAAATGAAATAAGTCAGCCGGAGAAAGACAAATACCATGCAATATCATTCATGTGGAATTTAAGAAACAAAACAAAATAAGGGGGATAAAAAGAGAGACACAAAGCAAGAAACAGACTCTTAACTATAGAGAACAAACTGATGGTTACTAGAGGGGAGGCGGGTGGAGAGATGGGGAAATAGGAGATGGGGATTAAAGAGGACATTTATCATGATGAGCACTGAGTAATGTGTAGCAATGTTGAATCGCTATATTATACACCTGAAACTGTTATGACACTCTATGTTAATTATATTGGAATTAAAATTAAAAATTTACAGATTTTTAAAATAAAAAGTATTTCAGAACCAGAAAAAAAAAAAAAGAAATTGGGCAAAGATAAGATAGTGCACTGCAGAGCATATATCGATTGTGTGCCAGAAAAGGTACATGGAAAAATATCCTTTATCATTATCCGTCAGGGAGATGCAAATCAAAACCAACTGAGAGGGACGCCTGGGTGGCTCAGTTGTTAAGTGTCTGCCTTCAGCTCAGGTCATGATCCCAGGGTCCTGGGACTGAGCCCCACATCGAGCTCCCTGCTCAGCAGGAAGCCTGCTTCTCCCTCTCCCACTCCCCTGCTTGTGTTCCCTCTCTCACTGTGTCTCTCTCTGTCAAATAAATAAATAAAATCTTAAAAAAAAAAAACAAACAAGAAAGCACTTCAAGCCTACTTGGATGGTTAGAGTCAAACAAAGATGGGATAGTTATACGTAACTAATGAATCATTGAACACTACATCAAAAACTAATGATGTACTTATACAGCGGTTAATTGAACATAATAAAAAAATGGGATAGTAGCAAGTTTTGGAGAATATGTGGAGAAATTGGAACCCTTAGTCACTGCTGGTGGGAGCATAAAATGATGCAACTGCTTTGGAAAATAATCTGGCAGTTCCTTAAAATGTTAAATATAAATTACCATACCACCAAACATTTCCAATTCTACATATATACCCAATATAAAGGAAAACATACATCTGTATAGAAACATGAACACAAATTTTCATGGCAGCATTACTCATAATAGCCCAAAGTGGAAACAACTCATTTATTAAATGAACAGATGAACAAAATGTAGTATATCCATACAATGGAATGTTATTTGGCTAGCCACACATAAAAATGTTAAGAAGTACTGATATATGCAACAACATGGAAGAGCGTTGAAAGTATTACGCTGAATGGAAGAAGCCGGGCAGAAGAAACTGGATATCATGTGATTCCTTTTATATGAAATATTCAGAAGAGGAGAATCTATAGGGTCAGAAAGTAGATTTGTGTTGCTTAAGCCTGGGGCACTTTGAGTTGGTTGTGTGGAAATGGCAAATGCTGCCCACTATTAAGTATGGGGTTACTTTTAGGGGTGATGAAAAGGTTTTGAAACTAGAATAGCAATAGTTGAATAACTGTGAATATATTGTAAACTACTGAATTGTCCACTAGAAATGGGTGGACATTGCATGGTATGTGCATTATATTGCAGTATAAAGTTGTTAAATAATATTCCAGTAGATTGAAACAGGCTGTGAGATGTACAATAAGAGAAGATGTGGAGAAAGAATTGACTGAAGGCATCAAGCTCTGTCATATTTCACTGAAAATTACCTGCCCATTTTTCTGTTCTCCAAATTCCACACATCCACACCAAGTGATAATGGCAGTGGTTATGAGTAATTTGCTAGGGCAAACAGTCCATACCATGTTCTCTATGGATTTGTTTTGCTGGCTACTCTGAAATTCTGCCAATTTCTAGCACAAAGGTACTTGCAAACTTTAATTTTAAAATGTCTTTAGAAATGATTCACCTTTTCCCAAGTTTAATGTATTTGGGCCTTGATAAAATTACATACCCACAGTGCAGCTATTTTACACTTGAAAAACTCTCTAGCTGGGGTATCTTTCTAATTTTCAATTGTCTACTTAACAGCTCAGAATGCAGTATGTAGCACATTCAGTATACTTTGGTTTTATTTTGCTGAGTAATTCACTTGTTTTATCTCCACTTGAGATACTCCTGGTTAGTTATGTCTTGAACAAATGTCTATGAACCAAATTGTCTTTTTCAACTTATTTCCATGATATCTTTGGGACTGTGTTCCCACAGGAAATCTTTTGTACCTGGTACCTATCAACTTCTAGCTCACACTAAAACCAGTACTCTCTAGAATGATACCATGCCTGTTCCCCATGGTCAAGACATTCTACTTGAGGGGGCCAGACTGCTGAACTTCTCAGTATGCCAAATACACTAAGAGTCTTCAGAAGGAGGAAGTATGTTTCACAATCTTAAAGCACATAGGATTTATAGTCAGAAAGATCTGTGTTCAAATTTTAGTTCCAGTGAAAAATATAACTACCACATAACCAGCAATTCTACTTCTAGGTATATATTTGAAGGAAATCAAAGTACTATATCAAAGAGATATCTGCATCCCCATGCTCAGTGCAGCATTGTTTATAATAGCCAAAACAAAGAAACAACCTATGTGGCCACTGACAGATGGATAAATAGTGTGGTGTATACACACATACATGCACAAAATGCAATACTATTAAGCCATAAAAAATAAGGAAATCTTGCCATTTACAATAATATGGATGGACGTTAAGGGCATTATGCTAAGTGAAATAAATCAGACAGTGAAAGACAAATACTGTATAATCTCACTTATATGTAGAATCTAAAAACAACCAAAATCATTAAAAAGAATTAAAAGATTATGGTCACCAGAGATAGGGATGGGATGTAAGGGAACTAAATAAAGGTGATCAAAAGTTACAAACTTCCAGTGATAAGCTGAATAAGTACTCAGGTATAAGTACTCAGCATGATAGCCACAGTTAACACTTGTTATGTATGATATATGTGAAATGGGCCAATCCTAAAAGTTTAGTATTTTACTAATCCCAAAAGTTCTCATCACAAGGAAAAAATGTTTACCAACATATAAATAGGTGAATTAATAATTGTACTTTCCTTTACAAGAGCCTATCCCTCTTTCCTCATCAAGAGAGTCCAGCACAATTGCCCTGGTAGCAGTACACACTAAGTAAGAGCAAGGAGTCAGCGGACCTGGGTTCCATTCCTAGCTTTTCCACTGATTATTTAGGTAAGGTGATCATCTCGAACTTCAAATTCTTCATTTGCAAGAACAGAGATGATGACTATCCCTCATTCGCAAGGTTACTGAAAAGACTAAATGAGGTAAATTATGTAAAGTTCTGAGAAAAATGGCTGACAAACTGCATTCAATGATCATAGCTATTTTTATTACAGATACAGCTATGACAAATTCATACATTGAGTCTTTTGTAGACCCATGTCTAGGCTTAAGACGATGGAACTACATGTGTTCCATATATTGGAGAATACTGAGAATTTGGTTCAGGTAGAAGGTCATTTATCTAACTCACTTAGGATCATCATCTTTTTCTAAAAAGATGTGCCTTTGGCACAAAACACATCCTTGCTTTTTGTTAGCTGATGTCTACTCTTTCTGGACCTGTCTCAAATTGTTTCTAGCATGCAGATTAAGTGATGCACTCTTTGCTCAGTATCTGAAAATAGTATAAACTCTTTACAACCTGTATCTGATACAAAAGTTTCCATTCTCCTGGAGACCAGGGCTACCATTCCACTCATATTAAAGAGGTACTTTCCACTCTTTCTCAGTGGAAAGCAGATGCCAAGTAATGATAGTTTTCATATGATGGCCATTTTTTGTCTCAGCAAATTTCTCTTCTTGCCCTCCAGATAGCATAGTATCTGTTGGAATACATATGGTTTTCGTATTTTTTTTTCTACCCAACACTAAAAGTTTTTTATATCTTTTCTACCAAAAATAAGCCAGTCAGGATGCCTGACAAATGAATCCACCTCATATAGATCTGTCCACTAGCTAAATATGTCAACAGAATGTATCAGATCTAGCATACCATCAAAAATTTTAAATTCTTTGCCTGATCCAGCTATACTCCAGATGTTCCCAATGATCACCCCTAGGCTCAGTCCTGCCCAACTGTGAAGTGGATGATATTCTGCATCTCTCCCTGCTAATGGGGAGATCATGGTAATATTCCAATTTATAACGGCACATCATAAGTTTTCAAAACATAATTTTAAATAAACAAAGCCTGGGCCTTACACACTCTTAACCAACTCCTATATTGATCTTTCAGATGAGGCTATAGCCAGCCCTTCAGTCTGTATCAAGAGCTCTTAGATTTGCTGACAGGCCCTGGTCTCAACAACCACCTGCCCCATCCGTCTACCAATAAGGAATGAACTTTAGCCCTTACTGTAAACCGTTTGTCTGCCCTTTATTATTAGAAACATTTGTAGATTTAAGATGCGTATTTTAGGATAAGACTCCAACTTCTACTTGGTTGTCCTATGGACTTATTTATAGAATTGTGACCAACTCTCCTTTCCCTCCCCCCAGAAGACATCACTATTTATTTTAATAGTGTAATACAACTCCCTTAAGTACTTAACAAATTTTGTCAGTATTAGGTGCATGTATTACTTTTCTTCTTGATATGGCAGAATTATTTTGAATTTAAACATCTGAAAAAATAGTTCTGTAAAACCTTACAACTGTGGGAATTATTAATATTCAGAGATGATGTTTCTTTTTCTTTGGTTTCTGGGATTTTTAAAGAGTGTTAATTCTTCATAATGGGACTATTATTTTTTTTTTCACATTGTCAAACTGCTAAGATTCTCAGCATCTTAAAAAGACACTGCAATCTGGGAACAAATAGGCATTTAAAAAAATGAATGCTTATTACACTGCCATGTGGCCACTGGGTGCTCATTAAATATTAGCTGATGTTCAAAAAGTTAAGTGGGATGTAATTACTTTCTGCATAAGGAGACTACAAAGTAGAACTTTGGCCATGCTTGAAACTAAACGAGGTGATATTAAAAATAAAGAATAAGGGTGTTCCTCATTATATTTAAATATAATAGCCAAGTACCCTGGCTGCCATAAAATGTCATAGAGAATAATTATGATTGTGACCTAAAAACAATCAAAATATTTTATATGGAAACTGGGTGAAAAATAGAGGACTTGTTCAAAACTGGAAAATTTTTTAAATACTCTGATCACTTTAATTTTGTATTAGTTATTTGGGGAAAGAGTAAAATCACCAGTCATTATTGATCTATAAAGATTCTATAAAACTCTGTTAGCAAATTTTTATTTCAACTGAACCTTAGCTGCAGACAAAGTGACTTGCTTCTATATAGTAACTTATTTATCGCAAAGATTGGTCATTGGAATTCACTTACCATTGAGCCAGTGTTCATGCCCTCATTTTTCCTCAGAAACATGGTAAATATACACTGATTGTATATAAAGCACAATTGTATCTACTTATATACTACTGATACTTAGGTAACTATCAGCCTAATATAATGTATCCACATGACATACAAGGAACTTTTTGACAACCTTCATTCTCAGTTTGGTACTCAGTATGAAAGGAAGGCCTGGAATTGACTTTAAGTATTATCCCTAATCTGTCTCCTCAGGAGAGTCAGGTTGCAGCTCTGAAAATGTACTTCTTTGCGATGAGCAGTAATTTTCTGTTAGGTTCCATGTTCTAGATGTGCTAGTCACATCATACTTGTTAGATGTGTTGTTCAAATCTCTTTTCTTTCCTAATTTTAGTGTGTGTTCAGACAAAACAGTGCTGTTGGTGGTATTCTGGACATTTATTTTCCACCTTTGATCTACTACTGGTTTCTGTCCATTTTCCAAGCTTTATTGTCCAAATATCCTCCAAATTTTCTCTGTTGTTTGCAATTCTGATGATTTCTATTGATTTCAAATGAGAACATGTCTGATTCAGACTCTGGAACCAAGAATACACTGTAGATGAGAGACTTGGAGTAAAAAGGAAGAAATGTGAGCTTTCTTATCTGCTTTTACTGCTAAATGCAATGAAAATCCCATTATCATTTATGGATAGACAGCTGGTTGCCAGTGACTTTCTGTTAATAAGAGCAGATTAAATTACTCTCTATGATAACCATGATTAAAAAGCTGATTGAAAGCAAGTTTGGGGGGTTCCTGCTGTTCTCATGATAGAATTGCATGATGGGCAAAAATAACTCAAGAAACGCTGCATAGGGTTGCTGTTTCTAAGGGAATTAACTAATTCAAAGGAAAAGAATGACAAGTTCAAATCCCTAAAATGTGTTTTTACATAGGCTGAAACAAGGGATATTGCCTAACTTTAAAAATCTGTTATCTCTACCAGCACCAGCAATACAGTGGCTAATAATTAACTCAAATTATTATTTTATAGGTTTCCAAATTGCAATGACAATTGAATTCACTGACTCTCCAGATCTTTTATGTGAAAACCAGTGCATGGATTTTAGAAATTTGGGCTCTATGCAGAGAAATATAGGCATACAGGAAATTCAAAACTCATGGTTCCCCCAAAGCCTCAGCCTTTCCTGAACCTCCTCTGTCAGCTGCTGACAGAAGCAGCCGCTTCTTCAGTGTTTGATAAAATTTTTTCTCTTTTTAATGCTTTAGAAAATGCTCAAATGAGGCATTTGCTTTTCAAGATAAAGCCAATTCTTACACATTCAACTCCTTAGTAATGGAATTATAATTAGAGGAATATTCCTCCTTGTACCACAGATAAAATAGGAAGTAAAGCCTGGAAAGAAAGGCTTTAAAAAGGCATAACTTTGAAAATCATATCAACATAATAAGAATAAATATGTGGAATATGTAAGAAAATGGGTAATAAAAGTGATTTTCTCAAGAAGGAAAACATTGTCAGGCTGAATATGCCAATAGTCAGTGTGTTAATACAGATCCACATATTCTGGATACAATGTGCCATTTTGAGCAGCTAGGGTCAGTTCTAATGCTTTACCTGTTTATTGGTTTTAAAAAAACACTAGATTTGCCAGTGGGTTTTCTCTTCGAAATTAAAATGTCAAAATCTCCTATAAATACCGAAAGTTGGAAATTCAGACGTGGCTGTGACTAAGGACAAGACATCCAAGAATATTTTCCTTTCCACACATCTTTAAGATGCACATATAAGGAGAAGAGCATTACCATCTCAAAAAAGTGCTTCTGAGACTGTTCACTTTAGGGTAATCATCTTGATTAGAGATACTACAGAAGAAATCAGGGTAAGTGTATATTAGGTGCCCCCCCCAAGTAATGTATTTTAAGTCACAGAAATAAGAACAAGACAGACTTAGTTAACACAACAGGGTGCAGGGCAGTACAACAAGCAAAATTATTTGATCCATGAGAAATAACTTCTTTATTCGATATTACTTGATCATGGGATACTCAGGACTCAACACAGAGGCATCCTGTTGATGTTCTATTTCCCATTTCCCAGAACTGAATCAGGTCTTCGTTCCACAGGTCCTTGAACAAAATAGAAGTTGGGTACGCTAAAGGAAAACCACCACAGCATCCATATATTCTGTGTATTTTTATCCTAGTCTTTACCAAAAGTATGTGCAACCATTTCTAAAGTCACTTGTGGATTTAGATTAATGGATGATTGCCAAAGTTAACACTATAGTCTGGAGACCTATATTCTTTCTCCATTGTTTGCCAGTGTGTATGGGAGCTTATGGAGACTAGGGATAATCAATTCATGTTAGACCCCTAACATGAATCCATCTCACCATACCTCCTGTGGAACATCCAAATTATCCATTATTTATTGAGTTTTTTAGTATCTACTGTAATAGTAATAGTTAGCACCTGGGCAAATCACTGCATAGGTTCTCTCATACGAAGGGCCATGTAGAAATCTTTGGTACTTCTCTTTCCTAACTCTTCCATGGTGCATTAAAGCTAAAATATGACTAGTAGAGAATTTAAGAAATTAATGCCATTATCAAAGACTTGAATTGTACATAGGAAAGTAATGTTACCTGTCATTTCCCATTTTGCTCACCGACTTAGCTAATACCTAAAACATATGGTGTATAACTATTGACCTGGGGAATGTTTTTCCCCCATCCTAATAAATGGAAAACACCAGAAGCTGTCTTGTTTATCTTAGCAGGAATTACAAGATATTTACCATCTTGCTTCTAGGGTATGTCAGCTCTGTATCTTTGTGCCATATTATAGACTGCAGGAGCCTTAACTGTATTACCATCCAGAGAACATCATGCCAGTCTTCTATATTGACAACTTAATGCTCAAAGAACCTAAAGGCTAAATACTGTACAGGCCTTTGTAAGACATTTGTAAGCTAAAGATAGGGAGATAAAGCCTTCAAATATCAATGAGACATTTGAACAACAACAAAAAAATAATAAGAATATATTATTGTCATAGAACAAAATAAGAATCCAAATGGATATAAATAAATGGTGGGGAACAAACACTTCTTCCTTACAGTAGATTCCAAACTAATAAATATAGGAGAAATGATGGAACTAGAAAATTACAATTTGGCACTCATCTTATTAGTCATTTCAGGCAAGAATCACCGTAACCTAAAAGTAGTGGGCTAAAAAATGAGAACAAATATTTATAAGCTCTGTCTGTAAGATACTTATTATCACCATGGAAAATATACTAGATAAGCCTGGCCAATAATACTTCAATCAAGTGATCAAATTTATATCTGAAAAGCTGACATCAAGTGCCTCCTATAATAATTTCTACCAAAAATGCACACCCAAATTCTAATCAAGATGAAATGCAAACATAAATTAAGGAACAGGCTAGAAAATAAACAGTCAGAACTTTTCCAAAATATGTTAAAGTCATGAGAAAAACCAAAAGATTGCAGATTTAAATTTATTGTGTGACCCTGGATTGGATTCTGTGAAAAGAAGTTTGTTTCCCCCCCCCCAAAAAAAATGGTTAGTGGGACAATTGGAAAAATTTTTAGTCTTTAGGTTTGATAACAATCAGCATGAATTCCCTGATTTTGATAATCTTCCTTTGATTATGTAAGAAAAGATCATGTTTTTAGGCAATATACTCCTTAAGTGTTAGAGGCATCATATCTGCAAATTTCTTTCCAACTTTTGAAAGAAAAAACTATGTATATATAATGTGTACTCATGTGGTCTCATAATGTGTATATATATATGTATGTCTATATGCATTTGACAGGAAAAAAAAGAGGGAGGGAGAATAAAAACTTGTATGTGAAAAATGTTAACATTTGGGGAACTGGATAAAAGCTTAGGGGAATTTATTGTCTTATATTTTCAATTTTTTTATAATTTTCAAATCATTTCAAAATCCAAAGGAAAAGAAAAGCCAGTTGCATTGCAATCTTGTGAAAAGTTAAGGAATCCAATGGTTCATTCTAAAAAGTTCACTCTTAAGAGAGAGACAATTTGCTGAACATTATCACTAACAAAGAAGCACATTTGTTCCTGATTGCTTGAAATTAAGAACACCAACTGATACAGCAATCTAGGGAGAACAACTAAAGACCAGATGAGACTAGAAAGAGAAAAGTAATGAAGAAAAACTATGAGCAATATCAAAACAGCAAAATAGTGGTCTCTTGTCTATGTCCTCTTTTTGCAGTTTAGACAATGTCCTTAAATGGCTATCAGTTATATATGCCAGTATAATCTCAGATTGTTTATAACCCTTCACATAACTCTGAAATCTCTTCATTCATTTGGTATTTATTATACACCTAATATGTATGAATCATTGCATTTGGTCTTAAAATATCCATGAACAAAAGAGTCACACTTTACACCCTAACTATATGGTCTTATGGGGAACAATAACAATAAACAATTATAGAAATAATTATTTAATATCATCACTATAAATACTATGAAAATGAAAAGACGAGACAGTAAGAGTTTAGTAAAGGAACCTGTTATAGTTTCAGAAGACACAGATTTTTGTGAGAAAGTGACTTTAACTGGAGATTTGATAAATAAAATAAAACCTATCTATGGATCCTTTATTCTGACACATTCTATTTGATCATCTTTTCACCAATACCACACTCACTTGGTTACTGAGCTTTAAAGTAAATTTTGAGATTGAGTAATAAAAAGTCTTCAACTTTGTTCTCTTAGAATGCCTTAATGATTTTTGGATTTTACATTTCTACATAAACTAAGATTTTCAATTCTTACCATGAACAATGTCTTTTGGAATTTGGATTGGGATTGCATTTTAGATTGCTTTGGGAGTGAAATTTTACAAATATTGAGCTTTCCAAAGCATAGTTGGTACATCTCTCCATTTATTTATGTATTCTTTAATTTCCCTCCCCAGAGTTTTATTGTTTTGAGTGTAAATCTCAACATTTTTTAAATCTCTCTCTCCATAAATATTATTTTGAAACTACTATTAATAGTGGTGTTTTTTTACTTTTACTTTCCAAGGGTGAGCTACTATTTAGAAACACATCAGATTGCCACCTCTGCTTAAAATGTAGAGAATTTCAAAAATACATCAATTCTACCATAAAAATGAGGACAAACCATGTAGTGTATAAAACCATAATTTTTTAGGCAACTACAGAGTTGAGGTTCCAAAGTAACCTGAAAAACTGAAATCCAAAGAGTTCAGAACCTGTAGGAGAGAAAAGAGTACAAATTTTCCCTTTTTGTAAAATGGTAGAAAAAAAATGAGGTCATCACCATAACAGCAAGTAAGGAGAAAACAGCTGAAACCTAAATGAAATTCTTAAAAGGTAAATATGTGCTACCCTAACAGTTTAGAATCCCAGAGAGCCCTAGATACAATGTGAGTCAACACCACCGATCAAACTTTTTCCCTGAGCCTCCACTGAGGACTGATATGGCAGATCTGAGGACTGAAACACACCTGAGAGAGCCCCTCTGTGGTCCAGACATGAAGACTTCTCTAAATTTAAGGGTGGTGCAGCACCTCCACTCCATAGACTATTCAGAACACAAGGTATAGGTTGGCGCCTGCTGGATGATGGGCACAAAAACTGGCTGTGTCCTGGACACTTGTCAGGGACAAAGAAGAAGAGGCCCATTGATGGGCATGTTAAAGAAAACCAATCTGCCCCAAACCGTGCACTGACACGAAGCAGAAGTTATCTACTGCTGGGGGAGGGATAGGAAATCCACCCATACTGGGTCCTGCACAGATATGTAGCAAGGTTCTAGGTCACTGCAAAGGAGCAGGAAACTCACTCATGCCGGGGACCTGGTATAAGGTGGAGCTCTCCTGCTTACTGCCACTAGGGGAGAAACTTGAAACCTACTTGTGTTCCAGAACCTGTATTGTGTAAAGTGCAGAATTGTTTGACAGAGGAAGAGTGGGGATGTTGAGTGAGCCCTACTCCTAAGGATCAGGTATAGAAAGCCTGACCAATATGAGGCAGGAGAAGTAAGGAACCCCCCCCCCCCATATGAGCTTTGTGAATATAGAGTGATAACAGTAGCAGTCTACCACTGGGGTAGGGTACAGGAGCACAGAAGGAAACCTTTCTGTGGTGCAGAAATGCAGGACATGCCAAAATCCAGTGGAGGAGTTGGAATATTGAGAAAAAACTCTTTAACATTATAGTCCTCACACTAAACACAAGGCAGGTGCAGAACATCACTTAGAAAAAATAGAATTGAAACTTGTGATGCAACAAAGCTAAATAAAGCAACAACAAATTCACATACAAATCAGATGGACTCAACCCTCTCAAACGACACCCTGTAAGAAGAGGCTTTCACATTTCTGGACATAAATAATATTTTCTTTAGTTTCTAGAGCTTTGTTACCAAAAAAAATTGGCATTCAATAAAAATTATAAAACTCAGAAAAATGAAGCAATATCATACATTCCCAACAAATAAAATAGTTATCAAGGGAAAAGTCAGATGTGGCACAGATATCAGAATTATCAGATGGGAATCTTAAAATTATCAAAAACAGACAGTACATGGCTACTATGTTAAACTAAGTATGGGCAACATACACATAGAGAATTTCAACAGATAGATGAAACTATAAAAAAGAGCCCAAAAGAAATGAGAAAAATAAACAATGTGATATAGTTAATTCCATTAGAAGAAAGCATAACGGGCTCCACACAGGGAAGGATCAGCTAAATAGAATGAAGTCTGGTAGAAATTCCCAAATTAAAATACAAAAAGCAAAAATCATGAAAAATTTTGGTAAAACATCTGAAATCTATGAGACAATATGACACAACATAATATGCATGCAAATTCAATTTCTGATGAAGAGTGGATAACAAATATTTTAATTAATAAAGGCCAGAATTTATATCTATCTATATATTTATACAGTCTACAAATTATACACACACATGCACACCCACCAAGAAAAATCCACATATCTCAGAAGCCCAGAGAACCCCAAAAAGAACAAATAAAAAGAACAGCTAAGAAAAGGCAAGACACCAGTGGTTCCTTCGCTGGGGCAAGATGCCAGATTCCATACTAACTGCTAATAAAAATTCAGGTAAATGTTTAATGAATTCCTGAGAGTTGACTGTGGGCTAGTGAGAAAATACATAACCCTTAGGAGCCATAGACACAAGGGACATTCTCAACCACTTGCAGGATCTTCTTCACAGACATAACCCAAGGAAAGATCAAGGGCAAGATGCAAGAGCTGAGAAAGCCTCCCTGTGGTACAGGGTGGGAGAAGGGAATAGTAAAACAGTAACTACTGCAGAAAAAACACAAAACTTCCCCTGAATCCACCTGTCCTCTCTCTCCAGAGAATAAAAGGCTGAAGCTCCTGGAGGAAGATTTAAAAAAAAATTCTATTTCTCCTAGGGTACAAATGAAGACCCACAAACCCTGGAAAGTGCACTCTGTCCCTCACCTAGGTAATGGATAAACTGTGGTACAGGAATTCAGTGACATACTTCTCTGCAACAAAAAGAAACAAGGTATTGGTATAGCAACAAGGTGAATATACCCAAAATGCATTATGCTAAGTGAAAAAAGCCAAACTTAAGAAACCACATACTGCATGACCCAATTTATACGACATTCTCAAAAAGGCAAAGCTATAGCATAGAAAGAAATCAGTGATTGCCAAGAACAGTGGGTGGCAGGACAGGTGACTGCAATTGGGCACAGGATAATTGGGGGTTGATGGAATTATTCTGGATCTTGAATGTAGTGGTGGTTAGAGAACTGTAAGCATTTGTCAAAATTCACACGACTGTGTAATAGAGTGAGTTTTACTGTATATAAATAATGCCATATTGTAAAAGCTGAAAAAAGAAAATATTAAGTTATGAAACTGAAATAAGTACATTTTTAGACAGGCAAAAAGTAAAAAAAAAAAGTATCTTGTTAATCTGCATTAAAAGAAGTGATAAAACAAGTTCTGTCAGTTAAAAGGGATATATAACTGGTGTTTTGTTGTTGTTAATATTGACCAGGAATCTAAAATTTTATTTTTGTAGATTGCTTAGGATTTCCTATATGAACAATCATGTTCTAAGTAAATGTGAACAGAGCCTTCTAATTTTCTTAGGGATATTAAATTGACATTTAGAATGAGTGCTAGCATCCACTAGGCTTTAGAAAAAAGAATCTCTGAAGAATTAAGAGAAATAAAATCACTATTCCAAAGTGAATACACTGTCACACTTTTCAAGTTGCAATACCTTGTAATTCAAGTTACCATGATAGTTTTTTCTGGTAGAAAAACACTTTTTTAAATGCCAATAAACCACCAAGAAATGGATGCTTTTCTATACCCTCTTCCAACTTTTGCTGTATCATTTTTAAAAAGTGTCTGGCCCAAAGTATGTTTTCAGGTTATTTGGCTGCACTAGGAAATTATCCATACTGTCAAACAATATATCTCTTTCTTTGACATTTTCAGTATTCCCCAATCTCACCTAACTTGGAAATGCTTCAACAGCAATGGTATATTGGGATTTATCAGTTTTCTTCTGAGACATCAAAAATATCCATACATAAATCCCATTTTCAAATATGCAATGAAAAATAATTTAAAAACTCAACTTTTACTTTAAAGGTTAAAGTTTCTAATTTGGATTACAAACACAGAAAAACTAGACATTCCTCCTAATTAAAAATCAAGATATCTCAAGGCTAGAAGGTTGTGTTAATCTAATTCTCAGCTGAAGGCTTGCATCATTTATATAAAATATAATCACAGTCCTGCCCAATGACAATTCATCCATTACTAAAGCATTCCCATTTTTTGAGAATTTTAGGCATTCCAGCTCTAGTTTTTAAGAAAAACTCTGCAATACTAAGCCAACTGAGTTTGTAAAGGGCTTTCTTCCATTAGACCTAGTTTTAGCCTTAAGGGACCTTCAGAACATGACCTTTTTCTCAGTCCTACCATGAAATAGGATGATTATAAATAGTAGCTTTTACTTAAATACTAATGCGTAAAGTATGTATTTTTGAACTTCGAAATATATGGAAAAGAGAGAAGGTGAACATTAAAATAACCTGTCATTCTGCCAAACAGTGATATCCACTCAGTATTTTAGTGCGTTTAAAAAATATTTATTTTCTATCCATTCATCTACTGATGGACATTTGGGTTTCTTCCACATCTCGGCTATTGTAAATAATGCTGCAATAAACATAGGGGTGCATATACCTTTTCAAATTAGGTGTTTTCATTTGCTCTGGGTAAATACCCAGCAGTGGAATTCAGATGTATGGATAAAGAAGATGTGGTATGTGGCATATTTCTCAGCTGTAAAAAAAAAAAAAAAGAGAGAGAGAGAGACGTTGCCATTTGTGACAACATGGATGGACTTAGAGGGTAAGTGAAGTAGGTCAGACAGAGAAAGACAAATATCATATGATTTCATTCAAATGTAAAATCTAGAAAACAAAACTAATGAACAAACAAAAAAACCAGAAACAGATTCATAAATACAGAGGTTGCCAGAGGGGAGGGGGTTGGGGGTGTGGGTAAAATAGGTGAAGGAGTCACAGGAAACTGTTCTGAGGAAGTGATACTTGAGGTGAGAGTTAGAGCAAGAGGATTCAGCCAGGCAAAGGGCCAGGGGAGGAGTGGGTTAGTCCAAAGTCACTGAGGCAGCAAAGAGCTTTGCATTAGCTGAACAGAGAAATGAGGCTCTGGGATTAGAGTTTAGTAAACTGTTGGGGGGGGAGGGGAGGGGATGATGGTATTAGACACAGTGGGAAAAGGGGGGGCAGGAAAAGTAAAAATGTCTAAGATCTTGTACTGAGAAGTTTGGATTTTATTCCAACCAAACTGGCAAGTCTGAATGTTTTATGTAAAGGTGTGATGGTTAATTTTATGTGTCAAGTTGACTGGGTTAAGAGATGCCCAGATAGCTGGTAACACATTATTTATGGGTGTGTCTGTGTGTGTTTCTGGAAGAGATTAGCATTTGAATTGGTGAATTGAGTAAAACCGATGGTCTTCCCCAATGTGGGTGGGCATTCATCTAATACACTAAAGCTCTGAAGAGAACCAAAAGGAGAAAAAGTATGAATTTGCTCTGTCTCTCTCTCTGCTTGAGCTGAAACATCCATTTCTCTTGCCCTCAGATATCACTCTTGGGTTTTGGGCTTTTGAACTCAAATCAGGATTTGTACCATCCCCAATACCCAAAGCCCCCTGATTCTCAGGCCCTCATACTTGGGTATGCAATCAAGTATTACACCACTAAATTTCCTGGTTCTTTGGCTTGCAGATGGCAGATCCTGGGAGTTTTTGGTCACCATCACTGTATGAGCCAATTCCTAAAATAAAACTTACATACACACACACACACACACACACACACACACACACGTCTATACACATATATGTATATGTATGTATATTTTAGTATATATGTATATGTGTGTGTATGTATGTATGTGCATGTGTTGGTTCTGTTTCTCTGGAGAACCCCAATACAAGGGGGCACTGCTAATTAAGATTTCATTTTAATTCGTCATTGGCTGCTGTGGAAAATAGCTTTTAGGTTCATCCCTAAACTAACAAAGGCTTATTCTCCTAACTGGAATTTCTTTTGGCCTGTGGTCATCCCCCAATCTGCAGTTTTGCTTTCCATGGCTTCAACTACCCATGGTCAACTGTGATCTAGAAACAGATAATCTTTCTTCTGAAGGTCAAAGAAAGCTCATGATTTTAGCACATAATAAACAATAGCAGTATAATAGGGCTTTGGGGACGAACGCAGAAGCCAGATCATCTTCAACCTTCTAAGGCCATTTGAAGATTTGTAAATTTTTTATTTAAAAAACATTGGATTCTAAATGCAATGGTATTTTAACAGCAATCATAAGACATGAAGGGATTTTAAGAAGGGCGGTTGCTTTCCCCAACTTTAGCACAAGCCACTCTCACCTTAAGCTCATGAACTGGTTTAACTGATCTGCTTTCCTGGAAGCCACATGAAAATTTATTTTAAATGTGTAATCACTGTCACCAAGGCCATCAAAAATCTCAAACATGGCCCCAGACACCTTCACCCTGCTCTTACTCACCTCATGAACTGGTTTTCCTGACTGAAGACTGACAAAGATCTTGCATACCATAGGTTACCTTGAATATGATGCTTTATAAATGAACTCCCCACACTAACATCAGTATAAACAACAGGGGAAAAAAAATCTTAGGGGTGGGATGGAGAGATGGCAAAGCAGAATTATATCTCTGGAGTAGTGAGGATGAATCCCCACTAGTATGACTCAGAGACCCTGGTTCCTAAATGTTCTGTCTTCTGCCACTAGGCTTTCAGAGAAGCACTCTTAAGAGGGCATCAAACTCTGTTGCCATTATTTTTGCTTTAAATTCCCTCTAAGACTTTTAGCTGGCTGACGATTTCTAAATAGTCTCAATGTCTCCATAGTGTCTTCCTACTACTTGATCACTTGCATTCTCTCCCAGAGGATATGCAAAAATCCCACAGGGTAAGGGTTTTAATATTTCATAAGCCCACATGAGACTCTGGACTCCACTTTCCATAGTGGCATTCACTATGCTGGGACATCTGTTGTCAGATAAGAAGTAAGTCCATCTTGAGGAAATTCTATCAATTTTTACCAGGGCCTCTTATTCTTTTTACTGAAGCATAATAATTAAAACAATAAAAGCCATAACTACCTTTTCTGCAATGGTCTCACCTCTCCTCAGAGCACACATAAGGTGAGAGGCTGAGCTGCTCCTTGAGCCCCTTTCTCAAGCACAGGACTGGCCCAGGAACTCCCAGTCCCCACATGACTGGTCTCTTCATAAGGAGTCAAATGCGTTACGTTAGCAACCATAAACTTTTCACTTTTTCTTCATACCTAAATAGAAGATCCAGGAAATGGATCTAGACAATAGTCCCTTCCAGATCTCCTCCACACCTCTGGCTTTCCTCTAAAGCAGTGAAGGCAAGCCAGGTCTACAGGCCAAATCCAGCCATCACCCTGTTTCACAAATAAAATTTTATTGGAGCACAGCCATTCTCATTCACATACATCTTGTCGGTGGCTTTCTCAATACAAGAATGGAGCTGAATAGTCATGACAAAGACCAAATGGTCTGTAAGCCTCAAATATTTACTACCTGGCCCTTGAAGGAAAATGTTGATTGGTCCCTGCCTCTGGAGGCTTTCTGAAGAGTTTTACATCTTTCTCCTCATCACATTGACTCTCTGACAATCTAGTACTCCTCACTGTCCAAGCTAACAAAACTTCCTCCGCTCATGAGATTCCTCTAGAAGCTCCAGCCAACTTGTAATTTTTGACCTCTGGAATCCAACAAGTCACCATGAACAGGGACTTCTCATGTTCTAATAAAACAGCATTATTAAAGGAATTTCAAATAATTACCGCAATTGGTCTATGACCTATTCCTCAAAACTCTTAAAGCTCTGGTTTCCTCATAATCCCCAAGTGTCTGCTTAGAAATACTAGGACTTCAAGTTTTAATTCAGATTTCTCTGGCATACTTTGAATATTACACTTTTCAAAACAGGTTTGTTGATGTATAATTCACATGCCAAAAAATCCACCCATTTAAAGCTGACAATTCTACGGTGTTTAACACATTCCCAGATTTGTGCAACTATCATGGCAATCTAATTTTACAACATTTTCATCATCCCAAAAAGAAATCCTGCACCCGTTAGCAGTTGCTCCCAAACACCTTACAGCTCCCTAAGCCTTAGACAAACACTAATCTATTCTCTGCTCTAGAGATTGCATTTATATGGAAAGTCCACAATAGGCAAGCACACAATTAAGAGTCTTTTGTGACTTTTGTCACTTAGCATAGTATTTCCCAAGTTCATCCATGTTGCTGCATGTACCTGTACTTCATTCCTTTTAACGTATGGCTGAACAATGTTCCAAATTTAGGAATATACCACATTTTTTAATCCATTCATCAGTTGGTGGACATTTGAGTTGTCTCCTCCTATGCATAATGGAGGCTATGAGTATTCATGCACAAGCTGTTATGTGGATATATATTTTTATTTCTGAGTATATACCCAGAAGGAGAATTGCTAGGTCACATAGTAACCCTCTATCTAACATTTTGAGGAACTGCCAAACTATTTTCCAAAGTCACTGCACCGTTTTATATCCCTATCACACAATGCAGGAAGGTCCTAACTTCTTCACATCCTCACCAGCACTTACTATCTTTTCCATTATAGTCATTTTAGTGTGTAAAGTGGCATCCCATTGTGGGTTTGATTTGTGTGTTCTTAATGACTAATAGTGTTGTGCATTTTTTCCTGTACTTACTTCTCTAAAGAATAAATAAAAATGGTATCTATTAAATCATGTTTTCATTTTTTAGTTGGGTGATTTCCTTTTATTATGGAGTTACAAGAGTTCTTTTTATGTTAAGGATATAAATCCATTACCAGATATATAATTTGCAAATATTTTCTCTGAGTTGTCTTTCCACTTTCTTGATGGTGTCAAGTACAAAAGTTTTCAATTTTGATAAGGTCAACTGATCTCTTTTTCTTTGGTTGCTCCTGCTTTAGTATCATATCTAAGGAATCATTGCCTAACCCAAGGTGGTGAAGATTGATTTCAATGTTTCTTCTAAGAGTTTAATAGTTTTAACTCTTATATTTAGTGGTTTGATCCATTTGGGAGTAATTTTTGTGTATGGTAGGCATTAAAGTTCCAACTTCATTCTTTGGCACGTGGATATTAATTTGTGTTACTGCCATAGGTTAAGACTATTCCTTCCCAACTGAATTATCTTGGCATCCTTGTTCAAAGTAAGTTGACCAGAAATGTGTATATCAGGATACTCAATTCTATTCCATCGATCCATAATGTGTCTGAGTCGTGAATCCTCCAACTTTGTTATACTTTTTCCCCTAATATTGTTTGGCTATTGTGCATCCCTTGCATTTTCACATGAATTTTTGGATCATCTTGTCAATTTAGGCAAAAGAGCCAGCTTGGATTTGATATGTATCGCTAAACACTGTTTTACATGTTCTCTCTGAAACTAAGAAAACCTGCTAAAATCATAAATATGTTAGAGTGGATAATGAATTGGGGTCCGCTACAGTAGGTAGAAAATACTAATTTTGGAAGAAATGTCTAGGAAGAGAAATGCCAAGACCTTGAGCACCACAGAAAGTTTATTGCCACCTAGACTGCTAGGGGATCTAACTCTGGCATCACTCCATTATTCTAGGAAAAACTCATTTCAACCTAATCAATTTCTCATGAGGAGTTCCTCTTCCCTCTTCCCTAGCATCTCTCATTATTACTTCACTATACTCAAGTACAAATATTAGCATTAGCTACCATATGCATACCATTTACTGTTCAAAAGACAGTTCATATCACATTTAATGCTTACAACCAACTTAACAAGTAAATAATGTTAGTTCTATTATACATATCAATGTATAGAGGGCCAGTGGATAACGCTTTGTATGTTTAGGAAGAAAGTTTCAGAGATGAGATTTGGAATGCAAACGGATGTAACTCTTAAATTTAAGCTCTTAATCAGTATTTACACTTCCCTCCCATGAAGTATCCATTTAACAAATGTCTGAATCAATTAATTCATCAAAATTAAATCAAGTGTCAGCAGCAGTAACAATTTGTACTGCCTTCCTAAGCTCTCTGAGTGACCATGAAACAGAAATTCCAAGTCCACAGCTTTCATATAGCTAGAGACCTAAAGAAGCCTACCTATCATTTTATATGAGCACTAGAAGGCTTAACCATAGTAAAATTGTATCATGTCTTGGATGTGCTTCCAGATAGTCCATGAAGACGAAAAAGGGAAAGGAATTTGATCAAATGGGTTGTTGAAAATTGTTGAAGACAGGGACTGATATATTGAATTCATTATACTATTTTGTCTGCTTTTGAAAATCCTCATGTCCATAGTAGAAGTTTATTTTTTTAAGCAGCAGTTTTGAAAGTTTTTATCTCAAATGCAGTTGGTTTAATAATGTCTCTTACAGAATTAGTAACCCTAGGGAAAAAGAAGATAAAATAAGATGCAAAGTAAATACATAAATAAACAGCAGCATTAGCAACTAAATTGTTTGAAAAATACTTAAGCTGGTGATCCCAGCATTCCATGTTATTTTAAAGGTTCCAGTTGTCACTCTTCTCCCTGCCCAGGCCATGGCTGCTACTGGGCTATTTGATCAGTGCAAATCTGCCTCAGTCGTGTCCTAGACCCTGAATAATATGTCTCTCCTGTTCTTACAAGCTGTTCATCAACCTGTCTGATGTAATCACTTTATCGATCAGTCTGAACTTGCGGGGCTCAAGCTTCAATTATTTCCCAACACTTCTTTTACCCATGCTCTATAAACTCCCCTTTACTTTCTTTCAACTATTGACGCGGCCATGAGAGTATTTCTTATAGACCATTAGCTACAGGGAGTGTAAAAGACTAAGTGCTGTGAACTGAAATCCATTGTCTTTATTTTGAGGCCACACTTTGCACAGGCTGCCACCATCAAATAAGTGAGTACAGCAAGGACACTAAAGCAAGTCCATTTCGGGGAGACATGGAATTCCTCTGATAGGCAGCTTTGCCTGACAACTTCCCCAACACCTTGCTGAAGCTTCCCTAGACCGCTGAGCAGATCATGACATTTCCACCCAAACTTCCTGCCCTTTTTTTTTTTCAACTGGAGTCACCCTGCACTGTCATCTGATGACTAACTCTCCAGGTCTTCTAGGTTTCCTTCTTACCTTCTCTCACAGATGCTCCCTGTAATAAAAACCCTTCCTTGCTTGACCACCTGAGAACCAGCTTCTTGGAGGTCTACTAATAGCATGATTACCTATCAGATACATTCCCTAACTTCCAGCCACTTTTTAGTTCTTTAGACTTGTTTTAATGTTCGATCTCCTATGGCACTTAATTTTCTCTCTCGTCTTCCCCCAGACTTCTGCCAAGAAGCCTGGGGAGAAAAGGGTTATAGCTCTTTACTCTAAGTCTGCTTTTAGAGCCCCCTTCAGCTCCCGCTCTTTCTCTCATTAAATAGTGACTGTGTGTAGCTCAGCACTCAGCTCGTTGGAAATGTGGATGAGGTACAGGCAAGTTTCTTGACAGACTTCGCCAGAGACATCTTCCACCCTGCTGCACAATGTTCTAATAAGGAGATCTAGTGCCAGCTTCATTTCATTCCACTCTCTACCACAGCTTCAACCTCTGTTGGGAGGATCATTCACACAGAAAACAACCTTCTTGGATGGGGTGCTTACAGGCCAGCTCAAGCTCACCTTCTTCCAAGTGTCCCTTAAACAGGGCGGGAGGCTGATTGCTACCTGGCTGCCCTCCGTCGCCTCCCCAGCCCCTTTATCCACCTTGTCCTTTTTTTTCCCCCCAATTACCTTATTGCTCTTTTCAAAAAGGCACAGATTTCAGATCAGCAAATCACTTCATAAGAAAACTTCCACAAGGGAAGTGAAATGCCAGTATTCTCTTCTCTTTCAGACTTCCCCTCATCTCTACAAATCATTCTCTCAAAACCACGTTCACTTAGCTTGTGGGTGGCAGACACACGCCTTCTCTTCAACAGGGAAGGGGAGCACAACCTACATCACTCATCTCTAGGCTCTTATATAGGATTTCAAAGGAGTGCTTTGAAATGGTTCACCTCCCTGTGGTGGTTTTATATAAACCGAATAGAGGAAAGAAGATGGTCAGTTTGAGTAGCAGAGCTTATTTGACCATGACTAAGTCCTGGGAAGATATCAGACCTCAATTATTTGGGGCTTTCTTTAGAATATGGTGAGTATTTGAAACGTCATTGTCATCAGTTTAAAGTCCCATTAAGCCTCAGTAAGTTTCATGAAGTATTCTGTGATATTAATTTGCTCCCAGATTCAACCCTCTCTGACATTGTGCTTTCTTTTCACTTACTGCTAACACTTAACACTTATCTCTGGCTTTTAATTGTGCCTAGATGCCGTCACCTGTGTCCTCTTTAATGATGTGGTTTTTTTTTTTTTTTTTGGATCTACTCCTCCCCTGGTTTAACCCAAGAAATGGATGGGGAAGCAGACACTTGCCTGCATAAACACACGCCTTTCATTGTTTTTTTTTTTTTAATGAGATTTGAGTGATTATTATACTTCATCTTCCATCCATTTTATTTGCCTTGCATTTTATTAAAATTTGACAGAATAATGATTTCCAATTTCAGATATCATAGCCTTACAACAGCCATAAGATACTTAAAAACAGCAGTTCCAGTATTTTAACTAATGGTTTTTCTGTTCTGAGTTATTCTGGGTGCCCTGGCTACTAATTCAGAATTATTTTGTGAAAAGGAAGTCTATTGAGGAACATAATTTTAAGGGTAAAGGTGGCATCATTCCTTCTTTCTTAAGCATTATTTCTCCGTCATCAGCATGTCCTGAAAGATCGCTCTATCCACTCTCTCTGGAATGTTTGCTGCAAGGGCCCAACTCTCACACAACAGATGAGACATCAGGCTTAGCTGCACCTCACTGCCTGTCAAGACCCACCATCTAGGTTTCCAAGGATTACTGATTTCCTTTATACTCCATCTGGTCTCCAACACATTGCCCGTATTTCTGGTCTTCCTCAAATCAGTAGCCATTTCCCTTTTGTAGGAGTATTTAGAAATACTAGAACTCAAGAACTTATAAATTCACTTCTACTTTGTCAGACATGGATTCGTAACCTGTATATAAAATATTATAGGAAAGTTGCAAGTCTTCAAGAGGCCATGAGGAGATAGTCTTTGCTCTAATGTTAGGGAGCACCATTCTTGCTACTTATCAGTCACTGTATTTCTGTCATCCTTCACACTTACGGCATTTTCTCCCAATTGAACCTTTAAGTAAGCACTCCCACATAAGCTCAACTTAGATATGAAGCTAATGGAGTGAAATGTTCACAAGTAGAAAGACAGCAATATTCACAACTCTAAAGAAGAGATGTTACAGCTGCAGATTCGACAGTGGTGCTTCTTGTTTTAAGAACATTTTAAAATAGAAATGTTTGTCCCTTAGTCCAAAATTTTGTCTCAATAGAAATCCTAGGATAATTTTCAGTTACCAGATTTACTCCTCAACTGATTGTTTTCTTTCTTTCTAATTCAATCTTGACAGGTAGTATTTGGAATCTTATTCACCGTAAATTCTAAAATTTCCACCGAGACACAGACTACTAATAGAAATTTCAGGCTGAGCAAATACTTTTACCACAGGTTGTGTTCTTTTTACTAATTCTCTGACAGGTCTTGTGAGGCACCGTGGGCTGCCCCATCTCTCTGCCCCTGTGACAAAGCTCACCCCAGAACTGACATGTTCCTTTCAGGCACATTCCAAGTAAAGGACCAGGAGTAAACTTTAGAGCCATAGTATTCCTTAGTTATTGATATGTCCATTTCTCTCCAAGAGAATTATGGAGACTTTATTCAATTCTCTGTAATTTACACAACCCCAAATATACACTGAATTTTTGTCATTTAAAAAAATGCCAGCGAGGTATGTACAATTATCTTTAAAAACAAACAAGAAAGGTTTAGCAAAGGGAGAGAGGGGGAGGAGAGAGAGCTAAGAGAAAGATAGAGGACACAAACACTAACAGTCACACTGATGAAGAGAACTGCAAGCCAGACAGCAAATGACCTCTGCCCCATATGAGCAGAAAAACAGCCTCCCCTTCCATGATCCAGAGACAATGGGTAATACATCATAGTGCTTCTAGTCCAAGAGTCTCCTGTTGGGGACTGTACCTCTGCAATTAACTGCTTGAGTTTCATCACTCTCTCTTCCTGTCAACAACGTGGTTTCTGTGCGCTGAGTGTGAAGGGGGAGAGTATCAGCTCAATATTCCCAGAAGAAGCGATATGCCACTTACTATGAGGAAGTTTGCCATTTTCCACAGGCTTCGAATATACGGACTACAATTTTTATTTACCTAATTGGCTCAACTTCAAACATAGTATTTCTTGTATTTCTCTAACATATTTTAGGAATCATGTGTACTCAATAGGGTGCAGTGCAATTTTCTTAATATTTTGTTTCTGACAAGAGAACTTAATTTTCAACGGAGAGCACCTTCCTCTTGGAAATAGTTTATGAGTTTCGTATTTCAATCACTCACAAGGGACTCCTCTTTAATCTCCCCAGGGTCTCTGTTCTCTTGATGAAGGATAATGAAAAATGACTATAGCTACATCTGAGTCCATGCTGACTGCAAGTCACTGTTAGCAAGTGACAAGCATCATCTCATTTATTCTGCAAAGTGACTTCATGAAGGAGATAATTTTCACTGTATTTTAGAGACTGCAAAACTGAGGCCCAAAGGTTATCAAAAAATTGTTATAAAGGTGTAGATTTTTAAATTTTAGAAATTTTTTCCATTTTTTCCTTTTTTTTTTTTTTTTTTTTTTTTTGGTACATAAACTTACTCCTGAGAAGTGTTTGCCCTGAATTTGTCTTTTCTTTCTTTAGAAGACTTCAAAAAGTTCAGGTAACCTTAAACATATTTCTCAATCTCTAGTCTACTTCACATCTATTAGTCTACTTTGGTTTATATGTTAGCTAAGAAAGTCTAAAGTCTAGTGAAATTCATATATAGATTATCATGTCCGTATCTTGATTTCACTTGAAACCTTGTTGCCTAAATGAATGTCCTCATCTTCAGACCTCAAAACCCTAACAGCCATAGCACACAGGACCAAGCATTGGTACAGACAACGGACAGGGCCACCTGTCCAGTGGGCAAATAGAGCAGAGAATAAAGAGGAGTCTTCCTTTCCAGCACAGGGAAGTCTCTGGTCACCTAGACCACAGAGGAACTGGAATCTGGCTATTCCCCTGCCCTTTCTATTTCTTCTCATATCACTTCAAACCCTGACATTCCTGGTTAATTCCACTTGTTAACAACATACACACATTTTTACCATGATTATATAGCCAGTTGGAGTTACCATATTAACTATCATTAACTGAACAAGGAAAGACATCACAAATCTGGGAAAATGTGAGGGCAAGAGAGAGACATACACACACAAGAGATACTGATATTGAGAATAGCTTTTTTAAAAGGAAAAAAAACCCAGAAATATGATATTAGTTCTGAAGTCTTAGTTCTTAAATCTTATTTCTGAACTACTTCCCCTCTTTCTTGGCGGGGGCGGGGGGGGGGGGGGGCAGGTGGGAAGGATTACAGTGTGGTTGCACCAGAAATAAGCAACCTTCTATTTACTATCAGAAAATGTATTCCTGGGCGCCTGGGTGGCTCAGTTGGTTGGGCGACTGCCTTGGGTCGGGTCATGATCCTGGAGTCCCTGGATCGAGTCCTGCATCGGGCTCCTTGCTCGGCAGGGAGTCTCCTTCTCCCTCTGACCCTCCCCCATCTCATGTGCTTTCTCTCTCTCTAAAATAAATAAAATCTTTTAAAAAAATCTATTCCTATTGACAAATTTCCCCCCACCCCCACTAAGGTTTCCACACAGCTAAGATTCTCCTACATCTTTCTATTTCTTATTAGGTGTATGTTCTCTTAGAGGATGTCTATCAGGGAAGTCCACTACTATAAGTCTGTTAATATTTTATAACACAATGGAAAAGTTTACATTCATCATTCAATATAATGTGACACTCTGGAGTGGGCTGAAAATATAGTCACACATAGGCTTCCTTATCTGGCCTGTATTGCAAAGTAAATATTATCTACTAAGTCTGGGACACACAGTTCTAGCAGGAGTCAAAACTACCTTCCTCTGTCTCTTTAAATGGATCTGCATATCTGTATGTTGCACTGTGGGTGGGTTTCCCGGTTCCAATACTTACAGGTGTTTGTCCTCTTTCAGCAATGTTTCTCAAAAGCATAGGGTTCATAATTGCTATTAATATGTGTCTGGAGAGTTTGAAGGTTGAATGCTCAGAAACATATTTTTTCCTCCAACAAAACTGGGACAAATTTATTTGGAATTTTTATCTGGAATAAAGCTCCTTAATAAAATACCACCTAATGCTAAAACATACTGTTCACAATGCAGATCTTAAGACCAAAAGTAGGTCCAACAGTCTTATGGAGAAAATAATGGACTTGAAGAAAACATCTCAAGAGGGCAAAGGAAAGGCTACCTCTTGTACATCACAGAAAAGTTCCTGCACGCGTGTCTCTAGGAAACACCACTCTAACTCCCGCAGATACCAGCTTCCTTCCTGCCTCCAAGTCCACAGATAGTTCTTTTTGAAAAATTACTGGTGACGATTAGACAATGGAAAATTTGAGTAGGAAGACAAGATATTAAGACATACTATTTCAGGAGCACCTGGGTGGCTCAGTCGATTAAGCGTCTGCCTTTGGCTCAGGTCATGATCCCAGGGTGCTGGGATCGAGTCCCACATCAGGATCCCTGCCCATTAGGGAGCAGTATGATGGATCCCAGTAGGATCCCTCTCCCTCTGCCTGCCACTCCCCTGACTCGTGCTGTCAAATAAATAAAATCTTAAATAAAAAAATAAAACCCACTACTTCAAAGTGAACATGATTAGAAAATAATATACAGAGAGATTAACAGAGAATAGTATTGCTACCACAGCCTGTGCTTGGGATCTTTTGCTTTGAAGAGTAGATTCCACAGAGTATCCCTACTGGAATATAACCCATTTACAGATATTTCATGAAGATTTTGCGTCATTTTGAAAGACTATTTCTTCTTTTCTGTAAGTTCATGCCAGACCATTATATGTAATATTTCTGGAACTTACACAACGAAGTCACCACAGCCAAAAATGAATGAACGAACCAGATTTTCTGTCTGCCATGTTAAGACACTCAGACTGACTTGGGGGTTGAAGACTTCCTACCTGCCTTACCCATTAGGGTTCTCCAGAGGGAAAGTGTGTGGGGGGGGTGTGTACTGAGTGCCTATGTGTGGTGTGGCAGTGGGGAGAGCAGTGAGTCATATATACATAGACTATGTTGGATGAGTGTCAACTCAAGCCTTCTCTGCTCAGCATGGGCAAAACTAATTATGAAGTCTTTTCCCTCAACTATTTGCTAGTATCAAAACCTCTCTGCACACTTTCTGATTTGCTATTTTCCAGATTCTTTAGATGGACACTTAGATCATTGATTTTGAAATCTGTCTTTTCTAATATATACATTTTAGGCCATGCATTTCTCTCTAAAGAATCACTTACCAGCATTCCACAAGTGTTGTATTTTCAAAAATGTATCACTTAATTTGAAATACTTTCTGTATTTCCTTGTTATTTCTTCGGCACGGTGTTTTTTGTTTTGTTTTGTTTTGTTTTTGTTTTTTTTACAAAATATGTGGTCTCTCTTCCAAACTTTTGGGGATTTTTCAGGATATCGTAATGGTACCAATTTTTAAATTAATTCATTATGGTCAGAAGGCATACCCTATGATTTCAGTCCTTTGCCATTCTGAGACATCCTATGACCCAGCATATTATCTAACTTAAAGAACATTCTGTTTGCATTTGAAAAGGCTTAGAGTCCCAAAATATCTACTGGATCATGTAGGTGGACACTGCTATCTGAACTTCTCATATTCTTACTACTTTTTGTATAATCTTTCAATTATTGGGAAGGAAGGTTAAAATCTCCAAATATAATTGTAATTCTATTTCTTTTCTTATACCTGTTAAATTTTGCTTCCTGAACTTAAAATTTCTGCTATTACAAGGTATATACACATTTAGGATTCCTGTGTTTTCTTAATGAAATATCCCTTTTATCTTTATGGAATGTCTTTTTCCCTGATAATATTCCATTACTGGAAGTCCTCTGCCTCATATTAGTATAGTCATATTATCAGGAGTATTATTTTCATGGTTTATACTTTTATCTTTCTACTTCCAGCCTATATGTCCTTTTAAATTTAAAAAGAACTCCCCAGTGGCTTTGTATCCAATATTGTTTTGGTATCCTGACAATCTGCTTTTTAACATGATTGATTAGATGATTTTCATATAATTAAATTATTAATACTATCAGGCTTAAGTCAGCCATCTTCCCAATTGATTTCTATTTGTTCTCTTTCCTCTTTGTTTCTTTCCCCCTCCTTGCCTGCTTTCTTTTGCACTGAATTATAATTTTTTCTTCTCCTTCCTTGCCTTTTGAGCTGTATCAGTTTGCAAATATTTAGTGGTCACTATAGGAATTAAAACATTCCTTTTGAACTTATGACAGTCTATTCTGAATTAATATTATACCACTTTACATCAATGTAATAAAAACGTAAATGTATTTCAATTGATCTCTGTGCTATCCCTTGTGCTGTTGTTGTCATGGTCTTCTATAGTTTTTGTAAACTTTACAGTGTATTGTTTTTAAGTCATTTTAAAAGAATTATTCAAAGGGAAAAATAATTATAATTGTACAAATTTTATAATTTCCCATTCTCCATATTCTTGCTTTTAAGATCCCAGTTTCTGTTCCTTTTTTGCTTTAGTCTCAAGAATTTCTTTTACCTTTTCATATAGTCTAAGTCTGCTAGATACAAATTCTCTTAGGCTTCCTTATCTAAAATATCTTATTTGCTTTCATTTGCGAAATATATTTTCACTGGATAAAGACTTTTTGACATTTTTTTTTCCTTTCAGCATTTTAGGATGTCCTTTTATTGTTTCCCGCCTTGCCTTTTTCCTAATGAGAAGTAACTTTTATTTCTTATTGTTATTCATCCGTATGTCTTTTGCTATCATTGGTATTTTTATTTGCTTTTAGTACTTTATCTTGCCTCTTGTCTTTCAACAGTTTGATTATAGTGGTTATTTAACCTACTTGGTTTGGGCCAAGTTCTTTAATCAGTGGGCTGATGATTTTCCTCAAAATTGAACAAGAAAATCTTTTTTAAAAAAAAATTGTGCTGGGGTGACTCAGTAGGTTAAGCATCCAAATCTTGTTTCAGCTCAGGTCACAATCTCAGGGTCCTGAGAATGAGCTCTGCAACAGGCTCTGTGCTCAACGGGGACTCTGCTTGTCCCTCTCCCTCTTTCTCAAACAAATAAAATCTTTTTAAATAAATACATAAATAATTGTGCTTTATTCTCTCTCTCACCTGTAATTCAGACTCCATTTGCATTTATGTTAGGCTGTTTGCAATTATCCCATAAGCCACTGACACTGTTGAATTTTTTTCATATACTTCTTTTCTTTTCTTTCCTTTTTTACTTTTTCTTTTTTCTTCTCGTTTCTCTTTTCTTTTTCTTATTTCTTTTTATTTCTTTTTTTTCCCCCCACATACTTTTCTCTCTCCTCTGAAGTTTTGACAATTTCTATTGACTGGCCTTCAAGTTCAATTATCTTTCCTTCTTTAGTCACCAAATTGTTCTTAAATCCATCCAGTACATTTTTGATACCACATAGTCTTAGTTATAGAATCTGTACTTCATTCTATTTTAATTTTCATTTCCCTACATGATATTCCTGTTTTGTTTTGTTTTTACTTAAATCTTTCCCTAATTTTTTAAACAAAGTTAAAGTATTTCTTTTAGAGGTACTTGTATGCTCACTCCAATGACTGATTATCTACATACCCTTCTAAAAATTGTGTTTTCTCTTGACTTGGAGTCATAGTTTCCTGTTTACTTTTTATTTTAGGTTACTCTACACATTGTTTAAAATGGTAGAGACAGAAGTATAATAATATTGCATTATTTTATTACAGAACATGCCATGTCCCCTCCTTTGTGAGACAGGGTGAGAGGCTGTTCATTCAGTTTCTTCCTTCCATCAAACCGAGTGAGGTTTGAACCAGCATTAATTAGGCTAGTTCATCTGTAATTAATTCAACCCACAACTTCCTGTGCTTTGTGTTGGTCTTGCCATTATTTGAACTGGGAGCAAATGAGGCTGTAATTTTATGTAATTTTAACTTGATATACTTTGATAACATGCTTTGATTTAACTTAGGTACAGCCCCAGAATCCAGGTACCATAAGGAAGTTTAAGAACATATTTCTCTCCATTCTCTAACCCCTTCTCCACTCCTGCTGTCTTGCACAAGTTAGAAATGAAGATGTATGAGCATTTTTCGTCCTAGCAATTTACTTTTGCATTTGGGGATCTTCAGGGTTATATACTATTCATCTAACTTAGGTCATTCAATACTCAACTGATCATCTTTTCCCTCTCTATTCTCTGCTTCTGTGGCAACCCATTCCCTGCTCTGCTCATTTCCAGAAACAGCACTGCAACTCTGCCATCCTATGAAAGGTTCTGCTTTCTCTGGAATTCAGTTCATCAAAGCTTCCTTGAGTCACTGTTCTTCGTTCGACACACAGAAAAATTTTTCATTTGGTTCCAGTTTTTGTTTTGTTTTGACCAAGGGAATCAGAGTACTGTGAGCCCTTTAACCTAAACTAAAGCAGAAGTTGTCTGTCCACAGCCTTAGAAAATTTAAGCATTTCTCACTCTTCTAGAGTTATTCTGTAATTTTAGCTTCCTCAATTTTACTAACAAAGTTTTCTGATGCCAGAAAATAAATGCCATGGAACTAATATATAATCCCAATCAACAGATTTAATGACAAATTTCAAGCTCTGAATAAGAATTTCTCGTTCTGAATAAAAATTTTTATGTTATTTCATATACTTTAACTAGTCTCAGCCATCTCTCAAATACCCTGGGTTTCTTCGAGTTAATAATGCCCTCAGCTTCAACTCACATGTACTAAGAAATTCTAGCTAGAATTTAATGGACACTCAATCAAATCTAGATAGTTTTTTTTTTCTTCTTCTGGATATCCTTTCTGGAATGCCATTTTTCAGGGACTAGTCTCCCAATCTATGGTCAGAGTATTCCATGCACAGGACAAAGGTGTTAGTCTAAAAAAGACTATCTGATGGTATAGAAAATCCTGCTGTTTATTTGTCTGGTAAAGGTATTCAGGGGGTCCCTATTCACTGAAAATAGGAATCCAGTTACTAAGGCCCTGGGGAGTATCTTTCTAACTACACCACTGATACTACCTTTCTTCCTTCAATCGTACTCTATGAATGCTCTTCCTGATCAAGTCTCACTTGTGATATCCATGCTCAGATTCAGCATATATATGCTAATGGTGGAGTAAAAAATGCATCTGAACTATACATGCCTGTTGGGAAAAAAAATGCAAACAACAAGAAGAATGAGATAGAAAGGAAAATAACAGCAATATAGTCTCAAGTTAAATCTTGATAATCCTACTTTTATGAAACTTTCACTACCCTACTGAACAAACACCAAATGCCATGGACACTCTATGGACATTCACAGACCACAGGCTTTTCCTCCTGACTTGCAGTTTTTCTGCTCTGAGCATTTCATTCAATAATACAAGAGCACTCCTTGTTTTTTCATTTTTTTTTTAGCAGAGAAAAAAATTTTTAGATAATTCCAGCTGGGATGTTAACTATTCCTAAGTCTCAAGAGTGCTTTTAACTCACTTCTCATACCTCTTGCCTTTGTTCCGTGGCATGTCATGCATCCCAGAACATTCAGCATGACAGGCACATGTTGGCAGTGATGCCTCTGCTCACGCTACTCACTTCTCCATGATACCATAGTCCCCATATGTCAACTGGGTTGTTAAAAGCATACTTGTCAATGTTTTGTTTTGAAGATGCCCTGATCACCAGTGTTCCTCAGAGTCTTACACTGAAGAGAACCTATTACTTCAGTATTATGAGGCACACAGACAAATTGAGAATAATACTCTGAACAACCGAGCTGTCTCATATTTAATTCATTTCTATTTTAAGAACTTCTAGAGCAATCCCACATTACATGGGCAGCAAACTCGAAAGAACAAAGATCCAGAGGAGAAAGAGAAGAACCATTGAAAACAAAAAAAGCTAACTATAGGTATATCAGTACTTGGGATAGTGAATTTCTAATAGTGGCCCTATCCATATTCATATACTCAAATATGGATAATCTATAAATATGATTATCAATTCCTGGCCAAGTTCTCTTTACACCAATTGAAAAATTCTACAAAGGAGCTACAGACCATTACAGTAAAAATACATTCCAAACACATAAATAGCAACTTCCAAAATTTAAGTAAAGAAATAATTAAGAAAGATAAGTGAACCAAGTTACAGTGAGAAAGACAATTTCATAGCCATAAAGTCAATACTACTGCTGTTATTTTTAACTTTTTACAGCAGTAACTTATGCTATCCAAAATCTTTTACTCTTGGGATACATTAGGATATTCACAAACATGACGTTTATAAACTTGACTTGTGATTTGTCTATTCTGAGTCACCCTAGAAACCACATGGCTTGGTACACGTTTCCACTGTGGGAATAGGTTTTAATTAATTACTATTGACCTCTTCCTTGTCCTTTGTGTTTTAAGGCTGTTTTTAAAATATGAAGCAAAAATAGCCCATAGCAATGGGTAGACTATTCCCTAACAATCCAATTGTTAGGGAGTTTCCATAATTTAACACTGGAAAGCTAACCATATTTAAATCAAGGTATGATGGGCTGCCTCTCCTCCAATACTTCCCTAAAGGGAACTCAATTTAGCTATGTTAGAAATCTGAGGGCCAAAGGCTTCAATTCCTTCAGTTAACTTCCTTAGAGACATCCACTGGCAAGATTACAGAACTCTGAGACTTTAGAGTTTTGACTGTTTTGTTTTTCATGTCTAGGGTCAGTCTAATCTTTAATACCTCTAATTCCATCTATCAGTAGCCCTTTTTTCCACTTATTTTTCCTTGACTCACTTAATGTTTCAAAATTCATCTGTTTGCAGAATAGGCCATCAAATTAGTAACAATGAAAAAGAGACAGGGAGAAAGGGAGAGAGAGTGAGCTAGAAGCAGGCAGACATCCCCTGAGAATACACAGTCCAGAATGCGAGCAACATTTCTTTGCTTTATGATTCAGAATCCACAGCGATGACAAGCTAACAAGGCTTTCACCCTTTCCTGCAGGTAACCCTCAAGAGAAGGGTCTCACCTCACATTATCCAGTGTAGCCACATAGCTTATCCTGTGAAGGTTTCCCTGTTGCACAGGCTTCAAAAATACCTACTTTTTCTTCTGCATGTTGGCATAGTTCTACATGACATACTGAACAGGTGATCTATACACCACCTCGCATAGCTTTTTATAGGTCACATTTAAGCCCCACCTACAGGTCACACAGAGGGTGATCCCCCATGTTCTCCCCAGCATCTTAATGAAGTGGCAAAAAAAAGTATGGATACATTCACTGAACTCATTTTTTGCTGGAAGCCTTTCTCAAATGACAAGCAATAGTGCCCAGCAGGATATGTGGGAGCTATGATTTACTTCCTTTTATAGATGTTGAAAGTGAGATGCAAAAATTAACTCTTTCTCAAAAAATTCAGCTTTATAAAATATAAGAGCTGTGATTTATGTGACTTCAACATCAGGGTTCTTAAGCATGACACACTACTTACTGACAGGCACAGAGCAGGTTACCAATTAACGTCTGTTGATTGAATGGTTCCATTGAACTATTAAGGAGGGCACGTGTTGCAATGAGCACTAGGTGTTACACACAAACAATGAATCACGGAACACTACATCAAAAACTAATGATGTACTGTATGGTGACTAACATAATAAAAAAAATTTTAAGTGCTAAAAAAAAAAAAAAATCACTCAAACAAAGCGACCTTACCAGTCTCTCCCATCACTTCAATGGCTCCACAACAAAGTGTGTCTCTTAACCAGCATGGTCATGTGAAAATTTCACAGCAGGAAGCTGTATGCAAATAGAAGGTTTTTTTCCCCCGGCACAACAGATTGCACAAAAATATTCCAACTGGGGCATTGCACACTGGCAAGTATTTCTCATTTTGAAAAGCCCTTACTCCATTACTAATGGCCTGTCCTCAGCACTTAGCATGTCCTGTACCTTCTTCTCTTGTCCATCAGTCCTGGAATACCTGCTATAGCACAGGCGCTTTCCCTCCTGCAGCCTGATTATCTAAAGCCTGTTACTGTATGTTCTCAGCGAATGATCACAGACTTGTCAAGCCAGAGCCTATGTCTTTTTGTTTACCAAATATCATGTACAAATAGTATATGATAAATGCTGAAATTTGGACATATCTTAATTTTAAATGTCAATCCAAACCAGGCGACCTACCAGCTAAAGTAAAAAGCTCAATAATTCTCACCAGAGCTCCCCCTGGTATTATTTTCAATATTGCTCTTCATTTTAGTCTGCCCTTCTGTCTGTTCTCCTTTGCTAGGTTATTGGTTGCTCACTATTCAGATCTGGGCAGTTCCAATTTCTCCAGATAGTCTAGAACTCTGACGGTCATCTCTTGGCTACTAAGCTCAATCACGTTCCCTGGGTATCCTGCAGGAAGAAGTTCATGGATTTCCTCTGTATGCTTCCCAAGTCCATTTCTCACTCATACTACCTTCCGGCTTCTCTCTAGAATCTTTTCAAAGCTTTCTCCCCATTACAATGGGATTTTTCATTCGTTTTACAAATGTTTACTAAATACCTACTTTTTGCAATATATTCTTTAGTTGTGGGGAATGCAGCCTTGAATGAAACAGGCTAATCCCTACCCTAACAGAACAGATGTTCAACTAGATACACCATACACTATATGGTGATAAGTGACATGGAAAACTAAAGCAAAGAAGGGCAATCGGAGTGTTATGGATGTGGGGATAGATTATAATTTTAAATAGTATGGTTGAGGAAGACCTCATTAAAAATGAAACATTGTAACAAATTGCTGATGGACATGACAGAGTGTGCCATGGGCTATCTAAGGAAAAATTATTATTCTAGGCAGAGAGAAAGACAACTTCATTCTCCTCAGACCTTTAAATTAGTATCTATATTTTTTGGTCTTAAGTTTAAAGAAGTTTGTTTTTAAAATACTAAATAGGGGTGCCTGGGTGGCTCTGTCAGTTAAGCATCTGCCTTCAGCTCAGGTCATGATCTGGGGGATCCTGGGATCGAGTCCCACATCAGGCTCTCTGCTCAGCGGGGAATCTGCTTCTCCCTCTCCCTCGGGTCCTCTGTCCCCCCAGTAGTGCTCTCTTTCTTGCTGTCTCAAATAAAATCTTTAATTAAAATAAAATACTAAATAGAATGCATTAAATATTCTATAATATATAATAAAAAGAGAAATGACTGTCACTGGAACAATAAACTTAATTACAGAGGTTTTATCTCTTGCACTTTGAAAAATATGGTATTCCACTTATATTTAAAATAATGTTTCTCGACAACCTCTGAACTACCGACATTGGCAGGAGATGGAGAATCTGTGCATTTGTACTATGTTCAGCAGCATCCCTGACCTCTACCCATTAGATGCCAGTAGCACCAACACACACACACACACACACACACACACACACACACACACACACACACCCCAACACCACCAACACCAACAAAACATGTCTCTAGATATTGCTGAATGTTACCTAGGGAGCAAGAACACCTCCCACGAAGAACTACTGGTTTAAAAGCATGAGAGCCAATGGCCTCTACACCTTATGTTGTTGAGAATTCAGTACATCACAGTAAGAGACAAGTTTTAGCCTTAAAGAAAAATGTACCAACAAGCATAATCAGTAAGATCTATGATTTAGAATGGCTTGAAAAATCATTAAGGGAAGCTTCCTCCAAATCAGTGCTGCTGTTTGCACATTATCGTCTTGTCACCAGGAGGCAATACAATATTATGAGATTTGGGTTAGGTGAGGTAGAGCAAGGGGTGTTCCCCTATGGTTTAAAGTACAAAAAGAGCTACTGTGAATTCAGGCAAGTTCTAAGGGAGTTTTATAAAACAGTATAATGAAAGCGAAAAATCTGGAATCGATTCCCTTCAAACAATCCATGTTGCACATCCCACTTTTCTTCTCTGATCTATTTTCTAATCGCTTTATTTTCCTCGAAAGGCACTTCTTCAGTCATTTCAAAACTCTCCTCCTATCTCAGTATCATCCACACAAGCTAACCCTTGACTGAGACTGGACCATAAAAGCTTTTTTATGGGTTGGATTCATTATATCCCACAGAGTTCTTACCTATGTTCCCTGGACCCTAAACCACCTTCAACTGCATGCTATCCTCAGACAGATTCTGAACAAGAATTTCTCAAAAGTATTCCTTCCTAAATTCAGAGTTCATTTAAAAATATTATCCCTCTAGCCTGTATCAATTATTTGTTAAATCTGTGCTCTTTCTCAAATTCATAAAGACTTGCAAGTTTGTTCTTCTTCCATCAGATCTTAGAATTCAATTTTAGGCATCCATTTCCATTCAGCAACCTTTGACCTTATAAAAAGATAATCCAGCCGATGGCAGGATCAAAGACTAAACAAATACCTCCTTTTACAGAACAGGCTAGTACTGGAGAATCCAATGTGTAAAGCGCCTCCCCCTGGGTGGCTGAGAAACTGTTTCCAGCTCTTCAGCCCCACTTCTACTTCCTCACCAGTAGGACCCATTCCACTAGTGACCAACATTTGTCATTTCATTTATACTTAGTAAGAATAAAGGTAAACATATACAGGTAAGAAAATGAAAAGTAGTAAGGGGCTGGGAGGTGGGGAAAAGGAGGAGTAGAGAGAGAAACTCTAAAAATTCTGAACCTCAAATCAAGAATGGTCAAATAATCGGAGGGGGAGACGAACCATGAGAGACTGTGGACTCTGAGAAACAAACTGAGGGTTCTGGAGGGGAGGGGGGTGGAGGGATGGGTTAGCCCAGGGATGCATATTAAGGAGGGCACGTACTGAATGGAGCACTGGGTGTTATATGCAAACAATGAATCATGGAACACTACATCAAAAACTAATGATGTAATGTATGGTGATTAACATAATAATTAAAAAAAGAATGGTCAAATAAGTCACAAAGTGAACGAAAGGCCTCAGTTCTGTGTATCCTAATCATTTCCACATAACAACACTGCCCTGGACACTGTCCAAATGTAACTTATTCTTGAATGTCCTTGTCTTTCTGCTTCAAACCAATGGATGCATCTATGGAAGTGGGGTTTAGGTCAGGTTTCTGACAGCCAATCCTCCTCTGCCAAATCCCCCAAAAGCTATTCTTGTTTCACAGCCTGAAAGTGTCCCCTATGACATTTTCCTTTCTCCCCATCATTTTCTAACTTTATTATCTGTATCTCAACTTACAGTTTCTAATATTCTTTAAATTACTCCATTCATGTTCTTCAAAGATTTGAGTAAGTCCATTTTCTCTCTCCAGTGCCCAAGTTTGTTGACTTTTTATACAAATTTGCCTTATGCTTTCCCTGCCTCAGTAAGGACCTATATTCTGAGCCATTTGTCTCTGTCCATCTCTACTTCCTGAATGCCTTTCCCATGCTTTACTTCCCTTTACTCTCAATCTAAGAACTGTGTTCCTATGTATTTGAGTCTGCTCTGGGAAATGGCACAATTCTGCATCTCTGGTACTGATCTGGAGGTCATGCCCTAGCTCCTGGCTTTTTGGTGATATGCTTTCTGCCCATCCCCAGAAAATCCAGGGCCTTCTGGCCAGACACACTTTTGGCCCTCTAACTACATCCTCTTGTTAAACTGCACCCCAAATACTAGAATGCAGAATTTTACATGTGTCATCACCCAATATTTTATTCTTTTGTTTTTCGATCATCAGTTAAGCTAGAGAAGTTACCAATTTCTCTCTCTGATGGCACCTATGCTATCTTGATATTCTTGGCTTTGTTAAATCTTCAAAGCCTAAAAAAGTTGGCCATAAAGGCTAAAACCTTTCCTCACTTCCATTTACAATCACTGGGCTCATTCACTAATTTATGATTTATCTATCATGGGTTTTTCTCCCTCTTGTGTACATTTTTATTTGTTTCCTTCAAAGGTAAGTTCTAAACATTCTGGGAGGAACCACTGCCCTTTTTAAGAATATTTTCAACTAAAAAAATAGGTAAATTCTTTTTTTTTTTTTTTAGCAAGTTCTGCATGAACACCAGGTATGCTGTGCATGGAGGTCAAGAACATAGATTCTTGCACCAACAGCAGAGGGAGTTGCTTTCCAGTGCCCTATCAGTGTACAAAATTGGCTGTTAATCTTGCTATAGACATGAAAACTCCAATCAGCTATCCCTTGCTGTGAAACTCTTTTATGTTACCCATATGTTTTCTATGGAATCCTAGGGCTCAAGGAACTGATTTATTCGTATTTCTTCACTTCTGAGGTCAAAGACCATAGATATTTGTAAACATTGGGATTCTTTACCTTCAGTTCACTGTCTTTCCTGTTAGATATATCCCCCCCCACAGTACAAGTAGGCTAAATAATTGATGGGGCCATTTGAGTGCAAACGATTGGTTTTAGAGAACAGATCCAGGAAGGAAAAGAGGGTAGCCCTAGCACAACAGACAGGTTTCTAGTGAACAAGATCTTAAAAAATAGGATAAGGGGCACCTGGGTGGCTCAGTCGTTAAGCGTCTGCCTTCAGCTCAGGTCATGATCCCAGGGTCCTGGGATCGAGTCCCTCATCAGGCTCCCTGCTCCGCGGGAAGCCTGCTTCTCCCTCTCCCACTCCCGCTGCTTGTGTTCCCTCTCTCGCTGTGTCTCTCTCTGTCAAATATATAAAATCTTAAAAAAAAATAGGATAATACATGATGCCATAAGCAATCAAAGGATAAAACATCTCATTCTGTCATAGGTCACAGAGATAGTTGTAGAAGATATTCTTCAACAAAGATATCACTTTGGTTAAATCCTGAAAGACAAAAAAAATGTTAGGTAGGTAGTTGAGGAAGAAAAGCATTCAAAACAAAGGGCATGTAAAATATAAAAAGAAAATTTGAGTAACCACAGATAAAGCCAGCCCATGTGTATTGCACTAGACAAATGCTTGAGTATATGGCTGGAAAGGAAGTAAGGGACTAGATTATGAATTGGAAAATGAAATCAGTATGGACAGAGATGTGCAAACAATTATGAACGAATTTAAGTAGTAGATTCAACAAAATTAACAAATTGTTTCTGACTAAAGTGATTATAAATTTATCACTGAGCCCAAGAAAGCCTAAATAGTTTCTGGTTTTTTCAAACTACTTTATTAAGGCATGACTGACATACAAAACACTATACATATTTAATATATACAATTTGAGTTTGGAGATAAGTACACACTCATGAAACCATGACAATCTATGCCATAAATATGTTGATCATCTCCCAAAGTATCCTCCCATCTTCTCTATTTATTGCTCTATTTGTTCTGTGAAAACATTAAACAAAAAGTCTACTCTCTTAGCAAACTTTTAAATATACAATATTGTTAACTATAGGCACGATGCTGTATAGATTTTTAAGACTTACTCATCTTGTAGAACTGAAACTTTATACCTCCTGACTAATAACTACTCATTTCCCTCTTCCCCTGGCTCCTGGCAACCACCATTATACTCCCTGCTTCTCCAAGTTTGATTTTAGATTGCTCATATAAGTGGTATCATTGGTGCAGCTACTAGGGAAAACAGTATGGCAGTTCCTCAAAAAATTAAAAATAGAAATACTCTATGAACCAAGAATTCCCCTTTTGGGTATAAAGCCAAAAGAACTGAAATCAGGATCTTGAAGACAGATCTGTACTTCCATGTTTATTACATCATTAATTATAATAGCCAAGATGTGGGAACAACCCAAGTGTCCAGTGAATGGATCAAGAAATTTGGTATACATATACAAGACAATATTATTCAGCCTTTAAAAAGAAGGAAATCCTGCCATATGTGACAACATGGATGCACCTGGATGACATGGGATGCTCAGTGAAATGAGTCAGACACAGATGAACAAATTTGTGTATGGCTTTGAAACTGTAAATAGCTGAAATTTGAAGGTATAGCTAATTTATTTATTTTTATTTTTTAAAAACATTTATTTGTTTATTTATTTATTTATTTATTTAGAGAGAGAGAGAGAGAGAGAGAGAGCAGGGGGTGGGAGAAGGACTTCCTCAAGAGAAAAAGTAAAGACAGAAAGACAAATCGGGGTGGGGGGGTGAAATAATTAAAAAAAAAACTGGAGAATTCTACCTGCCATTTCCTTTCATGAGCTAGGACTTGGAATCAGTATGAGATGCGAGCTATGAATCCATTTTTCTTTCAACTGGGTATCAGTGTCCCTACTTCAACTTCATTGTGGGCACTCAGTTCCTCTGAGTGTGATTTTAATGTCTGGTGTCTCTTTTTCATACTTCATGGTTCTTAAATCCAAGTCAACCACTTCTTTCGGGGCTTCTGAACTAAAATGGGAATCTTCAACACTGGAAGAAAACCTGGCTGTCCTAGATTTATTGAAAGTGGCACTCTCCCCGTCTACTGAGGTAAGAGCTCTAACTGATGCGAGTCAGATATAGTATGGTCAACAGGGCCATTGCAAGTAGTAGGGTCATTATTGCTAAATTCTTTGAGCATCACCATATGATAGCCACAATGCTAAGTGTTTACTTACCTTATCCCATTTAAATTTTACAGCCATCCTAGGAGGTGCTGGTATTACCCAGCCTTACAGATAAAGTTACCAGCTAGAAATGGAAGAATCTGAGGTTCAGAGATATTAACCAACTTGTTCAAGTTGATATAATTACTAAGTAGTCAGCCCTTAACAAGCATATAATTAATTTTCTCCAATAGTTAATAAAAAATGCTCAGGTAAGAAAGCCAATCATTGACTGGCTTTCAGATAACAATGTTTTCTGCTATTGTAACTTTGTTGTATTTCATCTTATAATAATTAGGGGGATACTGGTTTGATTTTATGTCATTCCAAAACTAGGGAGCCAAAGGGAGAAATGTCTTCTGATGTTCTTATTACCTTAAACCTAGTATTTCATGGGCTCTTATACAATAATATGCTTAACCTGTCCATCATTACAAATATCAGTTCTGGAGGGCAAAAAGATGTGCAAAAATAGGCATTAGAAAGACAAATAGAAAACTTTGGTGTGTGTATGTCTGCACATATATGTGTTAACTGTGTTGATACTTAAAATATTTTTAGGTGTTTGTTACAGACTCAGTATTTTCCACTATAAAACAAAATTTTACATGAAGTTCAACATAAAAAAGGACAATTTTCTTTTCCTAGGTTTACAAGTAGCCAACATATTGACCAATTTTTGGCAGGGTTTTTTTTTTTTTTTCCCTCTTAGGTGCCTCAAATGGCACAATCAATCAAATTGACTATGCAACGATCCAGAATAGCCATTAAGAAACAACTTTGAGGTGAAATGCTTTGACCTTTATAAAACTTTAAAGATTGGCTTCCCCAAGGATCAATTCCTGACCCTAGATTTTACCTTTGGAAGATGACACCCTGAGGCACTCTATCAATGTAAAATCTCATTGAAGTCTTTCACTTTCATAAGAGTTGTATGCAACTCCATTTATCATTTTCTTTCAGTGGAAAAATACCTCACTCCAAATACCCTTGAAATCTGTACAAATTCCATGATAGCTCCTTTTTCTTTTTTGGGGGGGCAGGGAGGGAATACACATTTATAGATTTTTTTTAACATAAAGAGCTAATGGCAGCTCTCCCTTAGCTGATATTTCATATATATAATTCTTGTGTCAGGCAAAAAGAAATTATATTAGAATTGAAGAGTAACATTAGGTAACAAACAAATGTGTAATACTTATGTGTAACTGGAGCAAACTGGTTACTCAGTCTTCTCTGGAAGCATAGTAAATACATGATGTCTACTATATAAAGGGCAACATTCTCCATGCTATGGTAAGAATACTAGCAGATGAGTTTGGTTACAGAGAACAGAAATTGATTCTGCCAGCAGAAATTTATTCAAAGGACCCTAGTAGAATGAAGAATTCAGAGAAAATCTAGAAAATCAGGTTGTGTTGGTATCCAAATAGAGCTAGTCACAATCAATCTGCTGGCAAGGAGTAATCACACTGTGCTGCTACTGTTGGAACCATCACCATCACCACCACTGGTCAGCTCCTGACAACGTCAGATACTACGTATTCTCAGTATTCTTAATTGCACATGTGGACTCTCCACTCAACTACAGCCACAGTTAAAAATCACAATCTGATCCTGGCCCTTTATTCTACCTCCACCAGAGTCAAAGATATATGTATCTCATTTACCATGTTTGGATCACACACCAGGCTCTAAACGAAAGAGGGAAGAAAGGAAATGCATAGGATACGCCCTTGTATCCCACAGTGGAAGGGGCTACCAAGGTTATTAGGGTTTATCACAGCCAAAATTGAGATTAGTTTGTGGTAAAGCTACATCCTATAGTGGTAGTTCCCAAATAAAGTGAAGAGGAGTGGCATACGTCAAAAACATTTTCCGCAGGGTCCCAGACAAAGAATTCTATTTGAGGTAGGAGATGATAAAATGTTAGATGCTATTAAATATAAAGTTTGAAGTAATATAATTCAAACATTAAATTTAAAAATACCAGTTTTAAATGTTTTCAGGAAATAGAGAACACTTTTCAACCTGTTCTATCCGGCAAGTATCAGCCTCTTACCAAAATACTATGAACACATTAGAAGAAAACATTAGAGACTAATATCCCTTTTGAGTATAATCACAAAAATAATAAGATATTAGCAAATTTAACCAAATAATATATAAAAAATATATTACATCATGACCACTTCTATCTCATCTCAGGAATACAAAGTTTAACGTATGAAAAGCAAACAAAATAACTGATGGCATTAACTGAGTAAAAAAAAAAAAATTCATTCTTCCTTCAACAGATACATAAAAAGCACTTGACAGATTCAATGTGCATTCATGGTTTTAAAGAAAATATTCTTAGCACACCAAAATATAAGACAACCTCCTTGTGTTATGCTGAGTGAAATAAGTCAATCAGAGAAAGACATGTATCATATGACCTCACTGATATGAGGAATTCTTAATCTCAGGAAACAAACTGAGGGTTGCTGGAGTGGGGGTGGGGTGGGAGGGATGGGGTGGCTGGGTGATGGACATTGGGGAGGGTATGTGCTATGGTGAGTGCTGTGAATTGTGCAAGACTGTTGAATCACAGATCTGTACCTCTGAAACAAATAATGCAATATATGTTAAGAAAAAGGTTGGGGAACCAGTCCATTGTCACCCAGCCAACAAACGTCAGAACTGGAATTTTAACATAGGTCTACTTCCGTTAAATGTCAGTCCTCTTAACCATTGCACTACCACATATATAAAATATGAAGGTTTTAATAAAAAAATTAAAAAATAAAATAAAAGACAACCTCCTCAATCTGTTAAGTGTCATCAACAAAACAGCAACAATATTTACTTAATGCTGAAACACTGAATATTTCCCAAAGGTCAAAAACAAGTCAAGGATATCGTTATTTAATTCTATTTAACATTGTACTAAAAGATAATTAAATGAAAGCATAGCGTTTAGAAAGGAAAAAGTAAAATTGTCTATTTGCAGAAGACATTGTTATGTAAAAGAAAATGCTACTCAACCTATAAAAAGTATACTAGAAATAATTAGGTCGACATGTAAAAAAAAAATCAATTGTTTTTCTTTCTATATATTAGCTGAAACTAGTAGAGATGAAATAGAAATGCTATCATTTATAAAATTATCAAATAACATCAAATAGCTAGGAATAAATACAAATTCTTAATGAGAGAAATTTTAAAAACCTTAAGAAAAAGATCAAACACGTTCATGTGTTGGCAAATCAGAAATTATTAAAATATCCATTCTCCCCGAATTTGGTTATACTAGATTCAATGTAGTTTCAGTCAAAATCACATCAGAATATTTTACAGAAATTGACAAGCTGATATTCAATTTTATATAGGAATTCAAAAATCTCCAGTAGCCAAAGAAATCTTGGTAAACAAGAGCTGTGTTAGAAAACTTCAACCACCTGATTTCAAGACCTACTATAAAACTACAGTAATTGAAACAGTGTGGTATTAGTCTAAAAATAGATAAATTCAACACATGACGGGTCAGTCACATACACATGTTTAACTGATTTTTAACTAATGTGACAAGGTAATTCTGTGAGTAAAGGAAACGATTTTGGCACTACAAAAAATAGATATTCACGTGGGGAAGAAAAAGAATATCAACCAGTTGCTATACACAAATGTTAAGTTGGGATAGATCACAGACCTAAATCTTGACTATAACATTTCCAGAAGAAGACATAAGGCAATGTATTTAAAATACTAAGGTCAAATCATCATCAGTGAGTTAAGAATTTATTATGAGCATCAGTAGGGATCTGAAAGGTATAAACTCATGGAATATATTTTCATACATCCATAAATGATATTTATCTATTATGTTAAGCATTGTTAAGTACCTCACTGTGTGCTATTTGTGTGGAACATAACAGTGAAGAGTGCAGACAAGATTCCTGCTCTCACTGAACTGGAAGGAAGGGAGGGCGCTGGGAAGGAAAAGGGGAGGGGGGGAGAGAGAGAAAGAAATTAGGAAGAATTACAGATAAAGAGGCCTCAATTTAAATAAACAATTGTTCTTTAAGTTATGATGACTCTCCCTAGACACAGTATAGGAGCTGGAGTGAAAAAGAAAAGGTCATGATAGGACAGTGACATCACCAGAACAGTGGTGTACAAGACCCCAGTCTATCTCCCCCAGAGATCGACAATTAGACAGCTATCCACAAACCTAAAAATAGCTCTGGGAGAGCTCTGAAGTGCACAAGAAATTTCAACAACAAATGGAACAAAAAATCTGAGAGTAACTGTGTAAAAAAGGGAAACAGCTTCATTTTACCTATCATTCCATCCCCCAAGCCAGCATTGCACTTTGCCAAAGGGAACTCCCCAACTAGAAAGAAGTCCCTTTGCTAGGAAAGAAAGAGCAGAGTGAGCAATCAGCTTCCCCAGCCTTTTGGGGGATCACACAAGAGTCCCACTTCAGTTTTATCTTGCCCAGACCAGCAAAAACAAGACATACAGAAATGGCTAGGGAGAAAAAAAGAAAGAAAAGCAGGAGCTTTCAATGGTATCCATGCAGCAGAAGCCACTGTGACTCATAGTAACCTGCTCTGCAGACAAATAAGGCAGCTTTCACCACTGAATAAACCAAAGGTCAGCACAACTTCTAGGAATCCTGCAGATTTCACCAGCTTTCACCCCACAGGTAATCATGTTCACTGATGCCACCCACAGGAGTCCTCCCAGCTCCTTACCCCCACGAACTACCAGAGCCCCTGAAGTGCACTTATAGCCAGCCGAGGCCTCCACAGCTGCACAATGCAAGATGACACACCTGATCCCCATGGGTCAATCCATGCACATGCTTAAGGCTAGCCCCTCCAGCTGTGTACTTCCACATCAACAGTCTGATGCCTTTCAATGGCCTCCAATGGTGTGTATTTGCCTGGGGGAGGCTGTGCAGCCATCAGAGAGCATGCTGACAGTCAGGGCCCCTACAGCTGCTTGTGAGACCAAATCAGGCCCTGTCTCCTGTCACTGGCCTGTACCACTGCACTCACATGCAGCTAGCCCCTCTAGCTGTGCACCTGCATGCTTCTGCAGCTGCCAGTCTACCTGTAGTTGCCTCTAGGCCTTGCCACCTGCCTGAACCCACCTACTATGTGTATGTCTGTAATTGTCCCCTGCCACTGCAGAGATACCTTCAGCTGGCTTCTACAGCTGTGTGTGTGCACATGAAGGACTCTGGCCACTAATGTTTCCTGCCCCTGTCCCTAGCCAGCAGCCGTAGCCAGTGCCCCCTGCTGAGGAACCCAGCAGCCCTTGCATCCAATGTGGACACCCACAGTGCTCTCCAAGGAACACACAGTGGCCAATGCTGTAAACCCCAAGAACGTGAACCAAAGAGACATAATGCTTCTCTGGACCTGTTGCCACCATGTGGCCATGCACTCGGCACCCTACACCACTAAACACCGCAATAAAAGAAAACTATGGGTCAATTTCCCTTATGACAATAAATGCAAAAACTCTCAACAAAATATAAGCAAACTTAATTCAATAACCTATTGACAGGATTAAGTTTTTGGAATTTATTCCTAGGATGCAAGGATGGTTCAACATCTGCCAATCGAGTATGACATGTCATAATACAATCAAAGGCAAAAATCATGTGATAAACTCAAATGCAGAAAAAGCATTTAACAAAATTCAACATCCTTTCATAAGAATTCTCAACTAATTAGGTATAGAAGGGGTCAATATCAAGATAATAATATGACTAGTCCATAGCTAACATCATACTCAATGGTGAAAGGTTGAAAGCTTTTCCTTTAAAATCAGGAAAATGACAGGTGTGTCCCGCTCTTACCACTCCTATGCAACATTATACTGGAAGTTATAGCTATCACAATCAAGCAAGAAAAAGAAATAAAAAGTATCCACATTGGAAGAAGTGCCTTTTTTTTTTTTTTAGAATATATAAACTTATACATAGAAAATCTTAAAGATTTCACTAAAGGGAGTAGGAGACCTGGATTTCGTCTGGTCTCAGGAATTCAGCTGAAGAGGGATCAAACCATTCTGAACACCTGCAAACTCAACAGGAGATCAAAGAGGAGAATAGCAACAACTCTCTGAACAGAAAAGTGATCACTTACTGGAAGTCGGGCCACTGCTCCTCCAGCAGGGACCCAACAGGCAGCAGATATGGGGAGACTCCCCTTCCTCCCCTAGGAGGAGTGGCGCGGGAGCGCACCGCAGGGATCTGCTGCGTTTGAAGACTCCACACCGAGTCAGGTGCCAGAGATAGAAACGCTCGGTCACATCCGGGTGAGCACGGAGTGCGGCCAGAGACCGGGGAGATGGGAGTGACTGACTGCTTTTCTCTGGGGACGCACTGAGGAGCGAGGCCCCAAGTTCTCGGCTCCTCCGGGTGGAGATTGGGAGGCCACCATTTTCACTCTTGTCCTCCAAAGCTGTACAGAAAGTCTGCAGGGAACAAAAGCTCCTGAGAGCAAACCCGAGCAAATTGCTTAGCCCAGACCGGCAAGGGCAGGGCAATTCCGCCTCCAGCAAAGACATTTGGGAACCACGGCAACATGCCCCTCACCCAGAAGATCAGCACGAACAGCCAGCAAGCCAAGACCAAGTTTACTGATCAAGGAGAATGGGAGAACTCCAGCGCTAGGGGAATACTGCACATAGAATTCATGGCTTTTTTACAATGATTCATTAGTTTTTCAAAGTTAATTTTCTTTTAACTTTTCTTTTGAATTTTTATTTTTCCCTTTTTCAACCAACATCCTATCAATCCCTTTTTGGAAAAAAAATTTATTTTTCATTTTTAGAGTCATATTCTATCACTTCATAGTAAATACCCTTATTTTTGGCATATATATATGTATAAGTTGTTCTCTCTTTAAAATTTTGAGATACAGTTTCTTCTAACAGATCAAAATATACCCTAAATCACTAGTGTATGGCTTTGTTCTAGTCTCCTGCCTGATCACATTCTCTCCCTTTTTTTTTTTAAATCTTTCTTTTTTCAAACAACTTCTTATCAATTCCTTTTATAAAATCTTTTATAATTTTCATCTTTACAGTCATCTTCCATCCCTTCATTGTATCAACCCTTATTTTGTACATATATGTCTATCTTTCTTTAAAATTTTAGGAGGCACTTCTTTTTAAGATTTTTATTTATTTATTGAGGGTGAGAGACAGAATGGTAGAGAGAGAGCATGAGAGAGAAGAGGGTCAGAGGGAGAAGTAGACTCCCTGCTTCGCAGGGAGCCCCATGCGGGACTCGATCCTGGGACTCCAGGATCATGACCTGAGCCGAAGGCAGTTGCTTAAACAACTGAGCCACCCAGGCGCCCAGGAGGCACTTTCTTCTAACAGACCAAAATACGCCCAAAATCTAGTGTGTGCCACTGATCTATGCACTAGCCTGATCATATTTGATCATATTCTGTGTTTGTTTTGTTCTGTTTTTGTTTGTTTTTATCTTTTTCTTTTCCTCTTTCTTTTCCTTTCACTTTCTTTTCCCCAGGTTTCAGGTCTTTTCTGACTTGGTTAGAGTATATTTGCTGGGGATGTTGTTAACCTGTTAGCATTTTGTTCTCTCATTCATCTATTCTCCTCTGGACAAAATGACAGCACGAAAAAAATCACCTCAGCAAAAAGAAAAAGAGGTAGTACTGTCAGCCAGGGACCTACTCAATACAGACATTAGTACGATGTCAGACCTAGAGTTCAGAATCATGATTTTAAAGATACTAGCTGGGCTTGAAAAAAGCATGGAAGTTATTAGAGAAACCCTTCCTGGAGAAATAAAAGAACTAAAATCTAACCAAATTGAAATCAAAAAGGCTATTAATGAAGTGCAATACAAAATGGAGCCACTAACTGCTACGATAAATGAGGCAGAAGAGAGAATCAGTGATATAGAAGACCAAATGATAGAAAATAAAGAGGCTGAGAAAAAGATAACTACTGGATCACGAGGGCAGAATTCGAGAGATAAGCAATACAATAAGACAAAACAACATTAGAATAACTGGGATCCCAGAAGAAGAAGAAAGAGAGAGGGGGCAGAAGGTATATTGGAGCAAATAATAGCAGAGAACTTCCCTAATGTGGGGAAGGAAACAGGCATCAAAATCCAGGAGGCACAGAGAACCCCTCTCAAAATCAATAAAAATAGGTCAACACCCCGACATCTAATAGTAAAACTTACCAGTCTCAGAGACAAAGAGAAAATCCTGAAAGAAGCTCGGGAGAAGAGATATGTAACCTACAATGGTAGAAACATTAGATTGGCAACAGACCTATCCACAGAGACCTGGCAGGCCAGAAAGAATTGGCATGATATCTTCAGAGCAGGAAACAAGAAAAATATGCAGCCAAGAATACTATATCCAGCTAGGCTGCTATTGAAAATTGAAGGAGAGATAAAAAAATCTTCCAGGACAAACAAAAACTAAAGGAATTTACAAACACAAAACCAGCCCTACAAGAAATATTGAAAGGGGTGCTCTAAAAAAGAGAGAGCCTAAAAGCAGCATAGACCAGAAAGGAACACAGACAATAGACAGTAACAGTCACCTTACAGGGAATACAGTGGCACTAAATTCCTATTTTTCAATAGTTACCCTGAATGTAAATGGGCTAAATGCCCCAATCAAAAGACACAGGCTATCAGACTGGATTAAAAAACAAGACCCATCCATATGCTGTCTGCAAGAGACTCACTTTAGACCCAAAGATACCCCCAGATTGAAAGTGAGGGGTTGGAAAACCATTTACCATGCTAATGGACACCAAAAGAAAGGTGGAGTGGCAATCCTTATATCAGACAAATTAGATTTTAAAACAAAGACTGTAATAAGAGATGAGGAAGGACACTATATCCTATTTAAAGGGTCTGTCCAACAAGAAGATCTAACAATTATAAATACCTAAGCCCCGAACATGGAAGCAGCCAATTATATAAGACAATTAATAACAAAAGCAAAGAAACACATTGACAACAATACAATAATAGTGGGGGACTTTAACACCCCCCTGACTGAAATGGACAGATCATCTAAGCAAAAGATCAACAAGGAAATAAAGACTTTAAATGACACACTGGACCAAATGGACTTCATAGATATATTCAGAACATTCCATCCCAAAGCAACAGAATACACGTTCTTCTTTAGTGCCCATGGAACATTCTCCAGAATAGATCACAACCTAGGTCACAAATCAGGTCTCAACTAGTACCAAAAGATTGGGATTATGCCCTGCATATTTTCAGACCACAGTGCTTTGAAACTAGAACAGTAACACAAGAGGAAAGTTGGAAAGAACTCAAATACGTGGAGGCTAAAGAGCATCCTACTAAAGAATGAATGGGTCAACCAGGAAATTAAAGAAGAATTTAAAAAATTCATGGAAATCAATGAAAATGAAAACACAACTCTTCAAAATCTTTGGGATACAACAAAGGCAGTCCTGAGAGGAAAGTATATAGCAATAAAAGCCCTTCTCAAGAAAGAAGAAAGGTCTCAAATACACAACCTAACCCTACACCTAAAGGAGCTAGAGAAAGAACAGCAAATAAAGTCTAAACCCAGCAGGAGAAGAGAAATAATAAAGATCAGAGGAGAAATCAATGAAATAGAAACCAAAAGAATGGTAGAACATATCAACGGAACTAGGAGCTGGTTCTTTGAAAGAATTAACAAGATTGATAAACCCCTGGCCAGACTCATCAAAAAGAAAAGAGAAATGACTCAAATCAACAAAATCATGAATGAAAGAGGAGAGATCACAACCAACACAAAAGACATACAATTATAAGAACATATTATGAGCAACTCTATGCCAGCAAATTAGATAACCCGAAAGAAATGGATGCATTCCTAGACAGGTATCAACTACCAAAATTGAGCCAGGAAGAAATAGAAAACCTGAACAGACCTATAACCACTAAGGAAATTGAAGCAGTCATCAAAAATCTCCCAACAAAAGCCCAGGGCCAGATGGCTTCCCAGGGGAATTCTACCAAACATTTAAAGAAGAATTAATACCTATTCTCCTGAAACTCTTCCAAAAAAATAGAAATGGAAGGAAAACTTCCAAACTCATTTTATGAGGCCACCATTACCTTGATCCCCAAACCAGACAAAGACCCCATCAAAAAGGAGAATTAGAGCCAATATCCTTGATGAACATGGATGCAAAAATTCTCACCAAAATACTAGCCAACAGTCCATTAAAAGGATTATTCACCATGACCAAGTGTGTTTTATCCCTGGGCTGCAAGGTTGGTTCAACATCCGCAAATCAATCAACGTGTTAGAATATATTAACAAAGGAAAGAACAAGAATCATATGATCCTCTCAATAAATGCAGAAAAAGCATTTGACAAAGTACAGCATCCTTTTATGTTCAAAACTCTTCTGAGTATAGGCACAGAGGGTGCATACCTCAACATCATAAAAGTCATCTATGAAATACCTACAGCGAATATCATTCTCAATGGGGAAAAGCTGAGAGCTTTCCCCCTAAGGTCAGGAACATGGCAGGGATGTCCACTCTCACCACTGCTCTTCAACATAGTATTAGAAGTCCTAGCCACAGCAATCAGACAACAAAAAGAAATCAAAGGCATCCAAATCGGCAAAGAGGAAGTCAAACTCTCACTCTTTGCAGAAAATATGATATTGTATGTGGAAAACACAAAAGACTCCACCCCAAAACTGCTAGAACTCATACAGGAATTCAGTAAAGTAGCATGATATAAAATCAATGCACAGAAATCAGTGGCATTCCTATACACCAACAACAAGACAGAAGAGAGAGAAATTAAGGAGTCGATCTCATTTACAACTGCACTCAAAACCCTAAGATACCTTGGAATAAATCTAACCAAAGAAGCAAAAGATCCATACTCAGAAAACTATAAAATACTCATGAAAGAAACTGAGGAAGACACAAAGAAATGGAAAAACGTTCCATGCTCATGGATTGGGAGAACCAACATTGTGAAGATGTCAATGCTACCTAGAGCAATCTACACATTCAATGCAATCCCCATCAAAATACCATCCACTTTTTTCAAAGAAATGGAATAATCCTAAAATTTGTATGGAACCAGAAGAGACCCCCAAATAGCCAGTGGAAAACTGAAAAAGAAAAGCAAAGCTGGCGGCATCACAATTCCGGACTTCAAGCTCTATTACAAAGCTGTCATCATCAAGACAGTATGGTACTGGCACAAAAACAGACACATAGATCAATGGAACAGCATCGAGAGCCCAGAAATGGACCCTCAACTCTATGGTCAACTCATCTTTGACAAAGCAGGAAAGATGTCCAATGGCAAAAAGACAGTCTCTTCAACAAATGGTGTTGGGAACATTGGACAGCCACATGCAGAAGAATGAAACTGGACCATTTCCATACACCACACACAAAAATAGACTCCAAATGGTTGAAAGACCTAAATGTGAGACAGGAGTCCATCAACATCGTAAAGGAGAACACAGGCAGCAACCTCTTCGACCTCAGCCGCAGCAACTTCTTCCTAGAAACGTCGCCAAAGGCAAGGGAAGCAAGGGCAAAAATGAACTATTGGGATTTCATCAAGATAAAAAGCTTTTGCACAGCAAAAGAAACAGTGCACAAAACCAAAAGACAACTGACAGAATGGGAGAAAATATTTGCAAATGACACATCAGATAAAGGGCTTGTATCCAAAATCTATAAAGAACTTATCAAACTCAACACCCAAAGAACAAATAATCCAATCAAGAAATGCGCAGAAGACATGAACAGACATTTTTCCAAACAAGACATCCAAATGGCCAACAGACACATGAAAAAGTGCTCAACATCGCTCAGCATCAGGGAAATCCAAATCTAAACCTCGATGAGATACCACCTCACACCAGTCAGAATGGTTAAAATTAACAAGTCAGGAAACGACAGATGTTGGCGGGGATGCAGAGAAAGGGGAAACCTCCTACACTGTTGGTGGGAATGCAAGCTGGTGCAACCCCTCTGGAAAACAGTATGAAGGTTCCTCAAAAAGTTGAAAATAGAGCTACAATATGATCCAGCAATTGCACTACTGGGTATTTACCCCAAAGATAAAAATGTAGGGATCCTAAGGGTTACGTGCACCCCGATGTTTATAGCAGCAACGTCCACAATAGCCAAAGTGTGGAAAGAGCCAAGATGTCCATCAAGAGATGAATGGAAGAAGAAGATGTGGTGCATATATATACATATATATATATATGTATATATATACACACACAATGGAATATTATGCAACCATCAAAAGGAATGAGATCTTGCCATTTGCAACGACGTGGATGGAACTGGAGGGTGTTATGCTGAGTGAAATAAGTCAATCAGAGAAAGACATGTATCATATGTCTTCACTGATATGAGGAATTCTTAATCTCAGGAAAGAAACTGAGGGTTGCTGGAGTGGTGGGGGGATGGGAGGGATGGGGTGGCTGGGTGATAGATATTGAGGAGGGTATGTGCTATGGCGAGTGCTTTGAATTGTGCAAGACTGTTGAATCACAGATCTGTACTTCTGTAGCAAATAATACATTATATGTTAGGAAAAAAGAAGATAGCAGGAGGGGAAAAATGAAGGGGGGGAAATCGGAGGGGGAGACCAACCGTGAGAGACGATGGACTCTGATAACAAAATGAGGGTTCTAGAGGAGAGGTGGGTGGCGGTATGGGTTAGCCTGGTGATGGGTATTAAAGAGGGCACGTTGTGCATGGAGCACTGGGTGTTACGCACAAACAATGAATCATGGAACACTACTTCCAAAACTAATTATGTAATGTATGTTGATTAACATAATAAAAAAAGACTTCACTAAAAAAGAATTAATAAACTAATTCAGTAAATTTGAATCAATAGACAAAATCAATAGACAAAATCAGTTGTGTTTCTACACAGTGAGAAACATCTGAACAAGAAGTAAAGTAAACATCCCCATTTACAATGGCATCAAAAATAATGCTTAGGAATAAACCTAACCAAGGAGATGAAACATGCATATGATGAAAACTACATAACTTTGATGAAAGGAATTGAACATGACATAAACAAATTCCAAGATTTCCCATGTTCATGGATAAGAAGAATTAATCTTTTTTAAATGTGCATACTACTCCAAGTGATCCATAGATTCAATGTAGTGGCATTCCAGTGGCATTTTTCACAGAAATAGAAAAAAAAATCCTAAAATTGGTATGCAACTGCAAAGACCCTGGTTAGCCAAAGCAAGCATAAGAAGGAGAAACAATGGTGGGGGTATCACACTTCCTAATTTCAAGCTATACTGCAAAGTTAGAGTAATCAAAATAGTATGGTACTGTCATAAAAAGACAAGCAGATGGAAGAGAATCTATAGCTCAGAAACAAACTGTCACATATATAGTCAACTAATATTTGACCAAGGAGCAAAGAATACTCAATGGGGAAAGGGTAGTCTCTTCAATAAATGGTGTTGGGAAAACTGTGGAAAAAATGAAATTAGACCCCTATCTCACACCCTCAGAGAAATTAATTCAAAATAATGTAAGACCTAAACATAAGACCTAAAACCATAAAACTCCTAAATGGAAAAAACTCCTTGACACTGGTCAAATAGGAAGAAAATCCTACCATTTAGGACAGCATGGATGAACCTTGAGGGCACGTGATGTGAATTCAGATAGTGAAAGGTAAATACTGTAGGATATAATTTATAGGTGGAATCTAAAAAAAATCTGAACTTCTAGAAACAGTAGAATGGTGGTTACCAGAGGACTTGAGGGTTGAGGAAATGGGGAGATGGTAGTCAAAGGGTATAAACTTCCATTTGTAAGATAAAAAGTTCTGGGGATGTAATGTACAGTATAGTGATCACACTTAATAATACTGTATTATATACTTGAAATTTTAAGAGATTAGATCTAAGATGTTCTCCCCCAATAAAAAGAAATGGTAATTGCATGATGTGATGGAAGGGTTAGCTCATGTTATGCTATGGTGGTAATCATTCTCCACATATAATTGTATCTAATCAACATGTTGTACACCTTAAACTGACATACTGCTATATGTCAATTACATCTCAATAAAGCTGGAAAAAAGTATAGATTAACTTAGAAAATTTTCATTCATTCTAATCATTGAGAGTGAATGTTCTGGATCTTTATAATGTTATCACTCCTAAAATTACAATGACTAAGGAAAATATACCTAATTCCATAACTCTTTTGAATGGCTCTCTGGATCTGGATTCTACTATATTTCTATTATTCAAAGTCTACTCAAACCACAAAAAGTCTTGAAGGCAAACCAGAAACTCAAGTAAAAAAAAATTAGTCCTATCTTTGGCGATACGTTTTCTAGATTGTCCTAAAAACTACTGTTTGTGTACTAGTTTATCAAGTATTTTTAAATTATAAATAAAGGTGCCAATTTTTTAAATTAATGTACAGGTATGATTTTGTTTTGTTTATATTATGGATGTGTGAGTGAACTGAACCCTTAAAAAATAATTATGGCAACAAAGCACTTAATAAAATGAACTCCATTTATGACTCTGCAAAAGACAGGACTGCAATTTCACAACATCAACTAAAAAACAAAATCACATTTTTACTATGATTCTCTGAGATATCAAACTCCCTGAAGTTATCTTTCTTTCCCAAAGTAGCTGATTCAGTGTATGATTTTGTATTCAATGTCATCTTTGTTAAATAGGTAAAAACATTCCAGCCTGCTCTTTCATCTCTGACATTTTATACTGTATCAGTTGCCACTAAAGCAAGGTACATCTTCTCTATCATCAAATACAATTAGTCTGACTTTATATCTTTATTTTTTAAGTCTTATCATAAATCCCAGCAAGTTGAATTCCATGTGATTTGAAAAGTTTATCACCTGCATATCAAATCAAAACACAGTATTTAAAACTATCATTGTTTATATAACAGCATATTTATTGTTTATGGTATTTTTCCCTAACCAGGGCATTGCAGCCCAGAATCATGCCTGTGAAGAATGGGTAAAAAGAAACCTCTGTATTCTAAGAGCTTCCAGTTGTGGGGACAAGCCATTTTCCCAAAGGGGAGTCTGGAATGCCTTATATATGAGCATAACAGGTATGGCTGTTTTTCATCCCTATATAGGTAAGCCAGGGGTGCTTTGAAGGATCATTAAGAAAAAGTCTTGCAACAGATACACATACATACACATCTAAAAAGAAGAAAATCCTGCCATTTATAACAACATGGATGGAAGTGGAGAACATTATGCTAAGTGAAATAAGATGCACAAAGGCAAATAGGGCATGATCTCACTTTTATGTGGAATCTGAAACAGTCCAACTCATAAAACCAGAGTAGAATGATGGTTGTCAGAGTTTAGGGAGTGGGGTGGAAAAGGGGTGATACTGGTCAAGGAATACAAATTTTCAGTTATGTAAAATGAGTAAGCTCTAGCAACCTAGTGTACAACATGATGCTGATAGTTTAAAATTTATGTATATTTGAAATTTGTGAAGATAGATCTTAACTTTTAACACACACACAAAACGGTAATTTTGTAGAGGTGATAGAAATGTTAATTAGCTTGATTGTGGTGATCCTTTCACAATGTATACATATAACATCAGGCTGTATACCTTACATACAGTTTTTATATATCAAAGATATATAAATGTTCAAAAATAGCTTCACTGAGATATGTGAACCACCCTATTTTTATTAAGTTGAATTATTCTGCATCTCTTAACCAACACAGCACCTGATTCTGCTGGGGTATAGAGTAAGATGGACCTAGAATAAGGTGAATCATCCTATATTTCTACAATTTGTCCCAGTTTACAAGAAAGTGATGGGGCAAGTGTCCACCACCACCACGGGACCTTCAAAGCTCAGGTATGGCAGAATGGAACCTCTCTGACAGAGGCGGAGATAAATCAAGAAGGTAACATAACCAAGTTACAGCTCCCATTCTTGGAAAATGCATCAAAAAAAGAGGGTTCTCAGAGGCACACACCAATATGCTCCATGAAAGAGGCAACATTTGCCCACCTGTACAAAGAAGGACTGGGACTGTTCAGAAAAACTAATTAACAGTTAATCTGCAGGTGAAGGCAACATTTCCATTTCAGATAGAGATAGCATTCCCTTCCCCCACCCCCAATCTTGGCTGTTACAACCCCAGGGAAGGCTTCTTTCACAAAGCTACAATTAAGTCAATCAATTCTGGCAAGATGGCAAGAGAACAGCCTTAAATCAAAATATAATGTTTAAGTTGAACAGGATTGATAATCATTAAGAATTAATTAATGAAAAAAATCATAAGGTCAAATGGATAGATCATTAAACATCTGTTTACTCAGTGTGAAATAGGAATTCAAAATAGCCTGGCTAAGCACAATTATTAGAAAAATATATATATATAGCATCAGTGAGCTAAAATAAGTAATCCAATAATTAAATTATATTTCCTACATGCTAGCATAATTTGAAAAGATAATGTAGTATATTTTAGAAAGAGTGTAGGATTTGGGATTCAGATTCTAGTTCTGCTACTAATGAGGTATTACTGAAGAGTGCACTTAATCTTCCCAAATCTGTTTATTAAAAAGAATATAAAACAAATCTTCTGTAACTCACAGGATTATTTTGGAGATTAAATTAAGATAATGAACAAAAAAAAAACACCTTATAAACTGCAATGCAATTTAATACAACTAACAGTAATAGAGGAGAGATTTAGAAACTATGTAATGTGTGTCTGATTCCATGGCATAAATGTTTTCATTGCTTTGATGCCTTTCACCTCCATTTCACAACATTTGAAAAACATCAGACATATAACGATCGTAATAGGCACTTTGTTACAAGGTACTTAAAGGAGACAAAATCATGGGATAAATCTGCAAGACTGAATTATGAAAACCAAGATTATCTTATATTTGCTGTTCACATTTATTCATGTATTTTACCCATTTTTAGTCAACATCTGATATGTTTCAGTCACTAATCTAGGTGTTCCTATCTCAACAGAATTTAATTGTGAGAGGAGAGGATGAAGTCAGAGTTGCAGAGAGAAAAGCAAGATACACACATATGTAGATATAGAACACATGTATAATATGTACATATAAAACATACAACATGTTATATAAACATGTCTGTGTTCTTATTTCTGAAAGCTTAAGAAGTTTTGAGTTTTCTGAGGAAGAAATAGTCAGAAAAAGCATAGAGAATGACAGGTGGTAAGGGTGAATCTGGCTCTTTTCAATAACGTGGCTAAGAAAATAGTCTCTGAGAAAGAGATATGTAAGCACATACCTAAATGAGGTGAAAATCCCTGTAACTAACTGCTCTGAGAGCTTTCCGGTCAGAGGATTCCAACAGCAAAGAAACTCTCCCTGGTATTCACTCGCAGTGTGTGAGGAATGGTCAGATAAAAGATTGACTCAGGGAAAAAAATAAAAATAAAGTCTGAGAATCAAGTAGGAGGCAGATTGTGATGACCTAAAGAATGCTTGGAAATGAAAAGATTTTGAAAAGGAACTTCCACTGTTCAAAGATAACTCTGGCAGGTTTATGGGGAAACAGATTCCTACAAAATGTTTTAAGCTCCCATTGTACTAGTCTTGAAAGAAGGGCGCCTGGGTGGCTCAGATGGTTAAGCGTCTGCCTTCGGCTCAGGTCATGATCCCAGGGTCCTGGGATCGAGTCTCGCATCGGGCTCCCTGCTCCTTGGGAGCCTGTTTCTCCCTCTGCTTCTCTCTTTCTCCCTCCCTCTCTCTCTCTCTTCTCCTCTGTCTCTCATGAATAAATAAATAAAATCTTAAAAAAAAAAAGAAAGAAAAAGTTGATTGAGGTGTTGACTAGAATGGTAGAGGTAGAGATGATAAGGAATATTCATAGTCAGAACTCATTTTGTATGTGGATACTACAAGACTTGTGTATGGGTGGTGAAACCGTGAGACAAATGAAGGGTAGCTTCAAGATGGTTGTGTTTTAATGAGACAGAGAAGAGAACAAGGAGATAGAGCCGTTGTGCTACTCAAGATCAGAGTGTGGGTCTTCCACATACTCTGCCCCTTATCCTAAATTTGTAAGCTTACCCGAAGTTTTTCTTGATTCTCAGTGTATTTTGTATTTATTTAATAAACCAAATATTTAAAGCATTTTAATTTGGTCTTTGAGCATTTCTGTTCTAGGACATGTGAGATAGCGTGCCTAGTAGTGTACTTGAAAGCTACCATTGCCTCAAGGTAATTTTCCTTATGACAGAGTAACAGAGAAATAAGGCACTAGCCAGAGGGATGTGGGAATTTTTACTAAAGAGGATTTTAAGAGGAGAGATAATATAGAATTATTATTTATTGTGGATAGTGACCCGTTCAAGGGGTAAGTTATGATGCAAGTCAAAGAACTTATGCCATACATAAACCTACACACAAATATTCACAGCAGCTTTATTCCTAATAACCCCAAACTGAAAGCAACCTAAATGTCCTTCAATGAGTCAATGATTCAACAAACTGTGTTACACCTATACCTTGGAATATTGCTTAGCAAGAAAGGTAACAGATACATCCGACAACTTGTATCAAGGGAATTTTGGTCACTGGAAAAAAGGCCGATCCAAAAAGGTAATGTATTATATGATTCCATTTACATAACATTCTGGACATGACAAATTCATAGAAAGGGAAGACAGATTTGTGTTTTTCAGGGGTTTGGGATGAAGAAAAGGAGACCACTGTTTCCATAAAAGATAGCATGAGGGATGATGGAACAGTTCTGTGCCTTCACTGTGGTTGTGGCCACATGAATATACACATGTGATAAAACTGTGTAGAACTAAAGACACAAATGAATACATGTAAAAACTGATGAAATATGAATAAGATTGGCAGAGTTTATCAATGTTAATTTCTTGGTTATAATACTGGAATACAGTTATATATTATCATTGGAGGAAACTGAGTGAAGGTAAATGGGATCTTTCTGTATTATTCCTTCCAACCTCTTGTGAATCTACACTTATTTCACAATAAAACAATTCTTAAAAATATATACTGAAAGTCAAGAAGAAATGGAAAATGGAAATAGAATCTTATGTCTATTTGAAACTATGGAGTCAGTAAGCGAAAACCTTTCCACTAAGAAAGCGCAAACCCTGGGTGACTTCAGACAATTTTCCCAGCCACTCAAGAAAAAAAAAAAGAACACCAATTTTAGATCTTCTCCTCCAAATAAAAAAGTTTTGATGATATGCATGCCAAAGTATTTACTGGTGAAGTGTACTGAAGATTCCAACTTAATTCAAAACATGCCAAATAAAAGATGAATTGAGAGATTAACAGAGATAGATAATGAAAACAACAATAAAAGACTAATTGTAGAATCTAGATTGTGGGTACATTTGATTCCACCATGCAATTCTTTCAAATTCTCTTTGTGCTAAGGACTTTAGGAAAATGTTGAAAAATAGGAAGGCAAAACTTAGAGACCATGAATACAGACACCTAGAAGGAATTTTGCCACAAAGAGGTCTTGAGTAGGTGAGAAAGGTGTTTCAAGGACTAGCTTTAGATGATAGCAGACAGTTTACATATGATGCTAGGTGTGAAACAGGGCATAAAAATTCATCAATGCAATTTAAAACATTACAAAACAATGAAAATATCCTAATTATCTTATTAATGCAGAAAAATAATTTGATAAAATTGAATGATCTTTCATGATTAAAACTCTCAACAAACTAGAAATATAAGGGAACTGTCTCAACTCTCTCATTTCTAATAAATAGATATATAGAATATTGATTGCAACAATCTACTTAATGACTCCATGTTTTTTCCTGAGGTTGGGAACAAGGTATGGATGATCCATTACCATTTTCTCTATTCATCACTGTACTGGAAGACCTAGCTAGTACATTAGGGTATATTTTTTTATGATTCAGCCACTTTAAAAAAAGGAAAATAATACCTCTATTTAGTTTATTATATATGCAATCATATACAAACATATCAACATATGCTGTGCACCTTTCAAAAATTAAAACCACAAAATATGATTAGTTTACATTAAAGCAGTGTAAAAATACAATTCACATTTACAATATGTAAGACCTTATGTCACATTGCTAGATACCTAGATCTGGATATAGATCATTAGGTTTGTAAGAAATTGAGGCCGCATACAAGCCAGCACCAAGGAAAGGCTATAAATAGTTAACAACCTTCCTCGTTATTAGAAGTTTAAAACCACCCTCCTGATTTCTTCTATCTTCCCTAGTAAATCAAATGGTCAAAAAGCCAATCACAAGAGGCAGCTCGACCTCCCTGAGGTTTCACAGATTAAGGCCAAGTTAACTCAGAGTGCAATTCTTATTTAAGGGTAATATCTAAACTTCCCATGGATATGAGCTATGCAACTTTGACATATAGCAATTATAAAGAAGCCTCCTAAAATGTGGGCAGGTATGCTACAGCCTGGAATGATGTTTATTTTACATATATATATCTGTGGACAATTTCAAGGGCTCATTGTCAGTAGGAGGTCCTAGCAATTGCTGATTTGTAGTCCAGAACCCAGGCAATGGAAGCACCTATCTTATAAAGACATGATGGAAAACAATCTAATAGTTTTATGGCATTACTGACACTTCGAGTTAGAAAAGATCCCAGAAATCAGTTACTGTTTGTTTGTTTGTTTTAAACACATGAAATCCAAGATGGAATGTGTCTCTAGTTCAAGGTCAAGAAACTTAGGGGACAGCAGAGACAAGAGACAAGAATCAGGGTTTTTTTTTTATACCCAATTCAAAGTTCTGCCCTCAACAAGATAGTGCCAGGAAACACCATGGAGAAATTTGCATTTAGGTGCATATAACCACCTTAGGAAGAATTTGGCATCTGCTAGTGGTAGTTGTTGTGGCTTTATTCATGAGTTTTCTGTTCCATAAAATATTGAAGAGGGCCCAGGTGCTGCATTCAGATGAAAGATTTGGGCAATACATTGCAGTAGAATCATATCATCACTGATCTCATCCAACCTGGAAGGCAATGAAGTCAAGAACCAGTGCTGTCTTTGAATGAGTAACAGACTGATGAAGCAGGGTCCTGTGGAACAGCAATTTTCTCCTGAATGCAGCAAACAACAATGTTTTGACCTCCAATTGAAACATGCTGGAATATATTCACATTATAGCTCTCACTTCAGCTTGAATGTAATTAGTACCCATTCAGTAAATGATTGATAAATTGGCTGAAATTTATTTTTAGAATGTCCAGAATCTAAAACATAACATTATACCATTACACAAAACATTTTTTCTGTCCTTGCTCTCTTTCATTATGTTTACAGGTCAAAGTGAGCAGGGAAACATTATGACTTTCATGGGTCTTAGGCATTTCTGCATTTGTAGGCTCCTTCCTCCATAAAAATATTAAAATTAGGTTTTTAAAATGCATTGACATAAAACAAATATATTAATACGTAAAACATTTTCTTTCACTAAAAGCTTTCTTTTTCCTAATAAAATTTTTAAGTCTAAAACATTTTAATGTTTTAAATGTTTTAAAAAACCTAAAATTATGGTCAGACTGAGGCACTAGGTCTGCTGTGTTTAACAGGTAAGTTGGTCCTCAGAAAACAGACATCTTACCCTAACAGTTGAGGAATTCCCTTGGATTTCACAAATCAGCAAAGTCAGGAATGCCAAAACTTGCTTATATCTTCAACTTCTCATCAGTAGGAACACTTGATTTATGTTAAAGACCATTTTTCATACAAAGAGGGCTCTTAATCACCTTACCATATCCAGAACTTAGCAATGACTAAAGAAAAACAGAGGGACCAGTTTTGTAGATAGATGTTCCTTTGCTAGAAGTGAAACTCTTGTGCATTAGCTCTTGGGATAAGGGTTTCACTCTTTTTCTCAGCAAAGTTACACTTTATTTTGAGCGTGAGAGAACAGTTAACGTTGCAAAACTTAGATTTACAAATAACAAAATACACAGCACTTTGAAATAAACTTTATGTCAATATATACTTTAAACATTATCATTCCTGTAACAGGGCCACTTTATTTTATTGCATGGTACTCATGAAGGTAGGAAAGAAAAATGCTCTACATGTGAGGATTTAGAAAGCTAAACTAATTTTACACCACGAGGTCATCCAACAAACATGTACTGCCAGCAATTCTTTTGGTCACGTCAAGATTAACTGAACCGGAAATAAGTTCTCAAAAGAATAAAACAAAGGAGAAATATAGAAAAGAATGGCGATTTGATTTCTTTGTAGTCTTTAATTATTGATATTTGATGTTAGTAATTGAGGATCCTATTATGCTCATTTATATATCTTAAGTTTTTTTTAATTACTGCAACAAAACGTACTTCTAAAATTTTTAAATACCAAAATTCATTGCTTGAGGATCTCAAGATACTAACAGGTATTCACATGGAAGTATAGATAAAACTATGCAACCTGCTTTTCTTTTGTCTTTAGATTTATGTTCAAGTATATTCACACAACTAAAAGGGAGTATGTCAGTCAATGTCTGCTTTATTTTTTCTATTTTAAATTTTCTATATTAAAATACTTTTATAGTTCTTGATAGCATTTTTCATTGTACAGGGTGGCATGGTGCTGCATAAAATCATCTCTGGAGGTGTTTGGCTTCTACTCTTATGGTAGCAGCTTCAAATTTCCCCAGTTGTGTGTGTCTCATAAAAAATTTAAATGGAATCAGGTGCAGTAATAAGTTGAACTTCTGGTTGACTGACACAGTGATTTAATCCAGAGCCCAATCATATTCAATTCATTACACTGAAGAATGCTTCTCAATCTTTCAGATAAAGTCCATAATATAAATCCAGGGGATATGTACTCTAAATTCAGATGTTTGTTTGACCTCATTTTGTTTGTCTGTTTTAAGACTTTTAATCTGGATTGGGTCATATAAAATAATCTCTTATTTTGGCCAGATACTAAAGGAAAAAAATCAATCAGTGGGAAAAGGGAGAAATTGAAGTAGGAAACTACAGAACAGAATAAATAAAAGCGATAGAGCTCATTGAAGAAACCCCAGTTAGTATCTCAATTCAAGAACTTGTACTTTGTTTTCCCCTCCTTAGGCCTATGTTACTAATATGATTACTATGTAGCACTATTAAGAAGTCTTACCACTGTCTATATGCTTCCTTGAATTCTTAATTAGGAAATTTATGAACTCCACTGTAGCTCTGCCATGTTGGAGAGAGTACCACCAGTGTGTGCATTTCACTAGAATTCAAGGACCAGGCAAAATAATCAGAGAGAGTCTCCTAAGGATGGCCTATGGAACAAATTCAGGATGTTCTCCGAGAACAAAAATAACAGCACTAAATTATTTCCATCATTATTCTGATTTAGCTACAAGTTACCAAAGCACATCTAAAGCTCAGAAGAGTAAGATTCTTAAAGAACTGCTTTGTTGTTTGTAGAAGAGAAAGATAATCAAACATTAAAATGTTTAGGAGTATACATTACAGAAGAAAGATCAACATAATGAGTTGTATTTATGGCCTAGATTGTTTATTTCCGATATTTGCAAGCAAACAGAATAATATGCCATGAACAATTAGGGGCAATTCTCATGGACTTCAGCGAGATTTGCCTGTCTTGAATATTGACAGTCTTCTTTCATGGGGGCATCAGACTATTCTACCCTTTACTGGGCAGTTGGATACCTTAGCCTCTCCCTTTGTTAGGCTGAATAATCATAGAAATATAAAGAGAAATAGGATCATATTCCTGTAATCTATTGCACAACATAGCCGATTCTTTCAACAACATATTGGGAAAATGGCAATCCGGGTTTCAGTTAACACTTGAGCAGAGAGCTCACGCCTAGTAAGGAGTCCATCAGTGGAGACTTCTAATTTTCTAAGCCTTGATGTTAGACTGAAGCATGTTTCATGTTAATTCCATATGTAAGAACTTCAGGAACTAGACATAGCAGCCATTCCAGTGTCAAAAAGCAGCTATCAGTTTTCCCCATCTCTGTTTTCTCTTCTGATTCTTTCAGCTACTCTAGATGGGTAGTTTCTGCTGTTCCTTCACTATGGTCTATATTTTTCTCTAAATAAGCTCTCCTTAGTAACTTGGTTACAAAACATAGCTCCCTGCAGGTATAGAAACATTTCACAGTCTAGTACTGGGCAGCTAATTCTTGCACTGTCCAAAAGTGAATATGCATCATAGTGCAGATATTTGGGGCCTAAAAACAAAGAAGTGAATTCTCATTTTGTCTCTACCATTCACATTACACTTGACTGTAGGAAAACTCCCCATTATCCCAAGGATGCTAAGGAATTACTAAATTGATAAGGTATTATAGTAAATCTTTGACATTCAGGGATAAATCATGTCAAATAGTTACAAAGTAATGGTAGTAAGGTAATGATTACTATTCAGCTTCTGAAAAGAGAATTTAAAATGGTGTCAGCAAGTAGGTATCAGTGTTCCTTTCAGAAATTATAGCCAAAATTTTAGAAGCTCTGCTTTATGAATTCTATGTCTAGGAACCTAGCATATATTGAGATTCTGAATGATATTTTCACTGATTGCTGCTTTAAATGTTAATTTCACTGGCTTTGCATTTCACATTTCTACCTCTTTTTGCTACTCCATGGCAAGTAATAACACTGAACTCATTTACAATTTATTGTTAACTTTGTTAAAATTTCATGAAATGACAGTATAGTTGGTTAAGCCATGGAGCATATTAGTTTGGTGGAGTTTCACATCTTCTGATCAGGTGAAATATCTCTGTGGAAATTCTTTGTGCTAAACAGACTCAGTAAGTAAATACAATGCATGCTTATGTTGCTTTAACTAATAATATCTGTCCTGTTCAGCAATAACCAAGGACAATCTCATATGAGCTCTAATCTTGCTGAAATTGGAAAATACATGAAAAGCTGAGAAAGATTAATACAAATCATTCCTATTCCACAAATCACAGTCCTTTACACTGCAGTTAAGTATTTAACTATAAATCTGGTTATCTAAGTCCTTTGTATAAACCTCTAAAGAACAATGTTGAAAGTCATGTCTATGGATATTTCACCTTCAGAGATGAAAAAGAACAGATGACAGCCTGTATATGGAAAATTTCAGTAAAATTATTTTTCCCTGGCTAAAGACAAAAGAAATGTAAAAATCATACTGACTTGTTTTTCCACTTTGAACAATTATAGTAAATTTTGTGCTGAAGAATGTTTTCAATTTTGATATTAATATCTACTCCAGGCAAAGTAGAACAGATGAATCCCTTGCAATCAGCACCTACTTTTCTAAATGAATCTTCAGAGTAAACAAGCCAGTGAGAATTAAGGAACCCCAGGCTTTTCAATACAACGGTCTCATACAAGACAGACCGCCATTGGATCTTGTTTGAAAAGAGGCAGTAAAAATTACACACCATTTAACATATGGTTGTGCACATCTGTATGTTTGGAATCTCTGAAATAATTCCAATTCTGAAGCAACAAAAATTGGGACACAGCAAAATGTCAAAGTCCACAGGAGTATTACTAAAAGAACATCCGTGATCTGGCACATCAATCTAGAGCAAAAATAATTCTGTCATTAAATTTTTCTATGTTGAGTCCAGCCTTGGGCCCAGGATTGGAAGATGTTGGGGAGTAGGCAAATTATACCACTATATACAACTGAAAGACAGAAAACACCTAATATTACATGTACTCAATTTCGACCTTCAATTCCAAAAGGGGTTTTGCAGGTGTGATTGAGTTAACGATCTTGAGATGATGAGATTATCCTGGTCCTTGTAACTAAAAGAGGGAGGAGGGGTCGAAGTCACTGAAACCTCTGAAAATGCCACTGTCTTGGCTTTGAAAATGGAGGGAAAAATTACTTGCCAAGGAATGCAAGTGATCTCTAGAAGTTGGAAAAAACAAGGGGACAGAATTTTCCTTATAGTTACCACAAAAATCACATACATATAGCCCTGCAAATATCTTCTTCATGGAAAAAAAAAAAAATCAGTGAAACCCATTTCAGACTGACTTCCACAATTGTAAATTTGTGTTATTTTAAGCCATTAAAGTTTACGATAATTTGTTACATTAGCAATTTAAAACTTAACATAACAGTATGACATAACTGGCAAGATAAAATATGAACTTTAAGTCCCTCTAGGCCTCTATCCTACCAATTTCTTTCTTCACATCTCCAAATACCCTCAAATAAGTATTTACTCTCTAATATTAAGCTACTTGTACTTCTCAGTTTTTTAAATTAAACTTTATATTTTGAATTGTAGGTTCACATAGGGGTATAAGAAATAACACAAAGATTCCTTATAATTGGTTATAATTCCTTATAACCAATTTTCTCAAAATGTAACATCTTGCAGAATTACTATTACAATATAAAAAATAAGATATTGACATTAATACAGTCTAAGGACAAAAACTACTTATTGAAGATAGTAGAGCAGAAAGACAGAACTTGGGCAGTTGATGACCTTGTAAGCTTTTGAACTAAACTACCCTGGAATTATCATCTTACTTCTAGGCTGATTCTGTAATGAGGTAATTAATATCATTATTAAAGCCCTTTTGAATTTTGAGTTTTCTGTTATTTGCAACCAAGACACCCTAATTGTTTCAAGTTAGCACTGCTTTAACCTATCTCTCTAGTACCACTGTGCCAATAAATACAAAAAGGACATTTTGTAAAAACAGTGCTGTTAGAAATGCTTGTCAGAGATCTCAGCATTACCAAATTTTGGAAGCCACCACTCCATCCTAACAACAAGTAAAAGTCTGAACAAACTGGAAAATTAAGAATTCTTCTAAAATCCATAATAGAAGTGAGGTCACAGGACAAACCAGTGCCCCCCAAATTGGAAAGACCAACAAGTGAATACAGAGAATCATAACTTACCAGAGCAGAAACTCATACACTGAAACCTGAGCAGGAACCAGTGTCAGGGCAGGGAAACCAGAATCGTATTTGATGAATTGCAGGAGGCTCAGCGTGTACAACTCTGAGAGTGAAAAACCAGGGGAATCACTCAGAGTGGAGGGAACCCACACTTTTGTGGGGTTTACCTTCTAGACTCAAACTAGGTTCTCACAGTAAACACTTTAGAAAAAAACCCTCCTGCATACTACAAGGAAAGGGAGGAAACCATTTTGAAATACCCCCTCAGACCATTCTGTTCTTAAAAAGGTCTGCCCCCAGGAGAAACTATTTAATCAAAACTTAACCTGCCTGTGTCTTATCAGACCTTAACTGGCCTAGGGGAAGGGAAATAAGCAACCTCTGCTGGCTCTAGTCTTCCATGTGAAAAAGGGAAATACTCCATCCCAGAGCCATTTAGCCTTACACAGGGGAGAAGGAAAATACCTACTCCAGTCTAATCTAGCCATCCTGCCCCACCTAAGGTACTGGTGGGGGACTGAAAAGCACTGGTGAAATTATAGCCCAAGGGAGAGGCTTACTGAAAGACTGAGACCTAATCCTATGGCTATAGAATGCTTCACCTCCCCTGACATCTTACCACCACATTACTAAAGGCCTATTTACAACAGTTTCTTTTACTCAACATGGCATGCCCAACTATCAAGAAAAAGTTGTAAGACATACTAAAAGGCAGAAAAGCACAGTTTGAAGAGACAGAGCAAACATCAGAACCAGATTCAGATATGACAAGAATGTTGGATTTTAAGATTGGGAATTCAAAACAACTATGGATAATATGCCAGGGCTCTAATGGATAAAGTAGACGGCATGCAAGAATAAATGGGCAATGTGAGCACAGATGTGGAAATTCTAAGAAAATACCAAAAGGAAATGCTAGAGTTCAGAAATACTATCACAGAAATAAGGAATGCCTTATTTGGGGTTATTAGATGGAATATAGCTGAAGAGAACATTGCTGAGTTTGACAATATCTCAATAAAAACCTCTGAAAGTAAAAAGTAAACAGAAAAAAAGGACTAAAAAACCCAGAATATCAAAGAAGTGTGGGACAACTACAAAGGCGAAATACATGCATAAGGGAAATACCAGAATAAAGAGAAAAGAGAACAGAAGCAATATTTGAAATAATTAGAACTGAGAATTTCTCCCAAATTAATGTCAGACACCAAATCACAAAACCAGGAAAACTAGATAACTTCAAGCAGGATAAACACCAAAAAAATAATAATAGTAATAAATAAAATAAAGTTAAGAAAAGCAGTGTAGGCATATCATTTTTCAAATTACAGAAATTCAAAGATTTTTTAAAAATCCTGAAAGAAAGCAAAGGAGAAAATACACCTTACCTACAAGAAGCAAAGATAAAATTTAAATCATCTTCTTCTCAGAAAGCATGAAAGGAAGAAGAGAGTGGAGTAAAATATTTAAAAGTATTGAAAGAAAAAAAAATGCACTGACCTAGAATTCTGTACCCTGTGAAAATATCCTGCAAAAGTGAAGCAATAGTTTCTCAGACAAACAAAAATTCAAGGAATTTGTTACCACTACACCTACCTTGCAAGAAATACTAAAAGAAGTCCTTCAGAGATAAGAAAAATGATATAGGTCGGAAATCCAGTTCTACACAAAGAAAGAGAAAGCATGGGGCACCTGGGTGGCTCAGTCGTTAAGTGTCTGGCTTTGGCTCAGGTCGTGATCCCAGAGTCCTGGGATCGAGCCCCGCATCGGGCTCCCCGCTCAGCAGGAAGCCTGCTTCTCCCTCTCCCACTCCCCCGCCTGTGTTCCCTCTCTCACTGTGTCTCTCTCTGTCAAATAAATAAATAAAATCTTTAAAAAAGAGAGAGAGAAAGCATAAAAAAGGAATAAGTAAAGGTAAAACAAAACATTTATTTTTCTTCTTATTATTCCCTAGCATATTGCAAAGTAAACAGAAGAAAATAAATAATAGGAATTAGAGCCAAAATCAATGAAAGTGAGAACAGGAAATCAATAGAGAAATACACCAAAACCAAAAGTTGATTATTTGAAAAGATGAATAAAATCAATAATCATCGGGCGCCTGGGTGGCTCAGTTGGTTAAGCGACTGCCTTCGGCTCAGGTCATGATCCTGGAGTCTCAGGATTGAGTCCCACATCGGGCTCCCTGCTCGGCAGGGAGTCTGCTTCTCCCTCTGACCCTCTTCCCTCTCGTGCTCTCTATCTCTCTCATTCTCTCTCTCTCTCTCTCAAATAAATAAATAAATAAATAAATAAATCTTTAAAAAAAAATCAATAATCATCGAGCCAGCTAAGAAAAAAAAAAGAGAAGACACCAATTATTAACATCAGAAATGAAAGCAGGTACATCATTATAGATCCTATGGATATTTAAAGCATAATAAGGAAATACTATGAAGATCTGTATAACCTACATGAAATGGACTAAATCCTTGAAAGATGCAATCTTCAAGAATAGCCAACCTGAATAGACCTATGTCTTTTAAAGATATTGAATCAATAATTAATAGCATTCCAAAACAGGTAGCACTAGGCACAGATGAGTTCACTAGTGAATTTTATGAAATATTTATGGAAGAAGTTATACCAATTCTTACAACCTCTTTCAGAAGGCTGAAAAAGAGGGAATACTTCCTAACTCATTCTATAAGGTCAGCATTACCCTAATACAACCAGATGAAGATATTACAGGAAAGAAAACTACATATCAATATCTTTCATGAATATAAATGAAAATTCAACAAAATAATAGGAAAATGAATCCAACATGTGTAAAAAGAATGCTATATCACAACCAAGTGGGATTTATTCCAGATGTGGAAGATTGATTCAAAATTCAAAAATTCAAAGTGTACCCATCACATCAACAGACTAAAGAAACAGATAATCATATCAGTAGAAGTAGAGAAAGCATTTGACAAAATTCAACATTTTTCATGATAAAATCTCTCAGGAACCTAGAAATAAAAGGGAACTTCTTCAACTTGATAAACACTATCCATGAAAAAATTACATTTTAATTCATATTTAATGATTAGAAACTCAAGCTTTCCCACTAAGATGGAACAAAACTAGGATGTCCTTTCTCATCACTACTTGCCCACATTGTACAGGAAGCTTTAAAAAATGCAATAAAATAAGAAAATGAAAGGTAAACAGGCTGGAAAGAAAGACATAAAACTGTCTTTGTTCAGAGATGATATCATCATCTATGTAGAATATCTGAAATAATCAGCATAAACCTCTTGAAACTAAAAACTGGTTACAAATTTGTAGGATACAAGTTAATATACAAAGATCAACTACTCTCTTATATATCAGCAATGAATGGAATTTGAAATTAAAAACAATATAATTTGCACAGCACCCAAGAAAATGAAATACTTAGGTATAAATATAACAAAATATGTATAATATGTTTATGAGGAAAACTACAAAACTCTGAGGAACAAAATCAAAGAACTAAATAAATGGAGAGATAATCTATGATCAGGGACAAGATTTTTATTGTTAAGTAGTCACTTCCTCCCAACTTGATCTATGAATTCAATGCAATCCCAATGAAGATCCCAGCAAGTTATTTCATTGATATTGACAAATTAATTCTAAAGTTTATATGCAGTGGCAAAAGATCCAGAATAGCCAGTACAATATTGAAGAAGAATAAAGTTGGAGAACTGACACTACTTGATTTCGACACTACCAATAAAATAATAATAACCAAGATAGTGTAGTATATCAATTAAACACCCACCTAAATATAGCCAAATGATCTTTGACAAAGGAACTAAAGGTAATGCAATGAAACAAAAATAGCCTCTTTAACAAATGCTATTAGAACAACTGGCCATCCACATGTGAAAAAAAAAAGAAAGAAAGAAGAAGAGTGAAGTCAGTGACCTTATATACATGATTAACATTAACTTAAAGTAAATCACAGGCTTAAATACAAATGCAAAATTATACAACTCCTAGAGTAACATAAGAAAATCTAAATGACCTTGGGTTTGGTGATGACTTTTTAGATATAACACCAAAGGCACAATCCATAAAAGAAAGAATTGCTGGGCTGGACTTCATTAAAATTAAAAACTCCTGCTCTGTGAAAGACAAGGTCAAGAGAATGAAAAGATAAGCCACAGACTGGGAGAACATATTTGCAAAAGACACATCTGATAAAGGACTTTTACCCAAAATATACAATGAACTCTTAAAACTCAGTAATAAGAAAACAAAAAACCTGATTAAAAAGTAGGCCAAAGACTTTAACAGACACCACACCAAAGAAGATTTACAGATGGCAAATAAACATAGGAAAATATTCTCTACAATAATATGTCATTAGGGAAATGCAAATTAAAGTAGTAATGAGATTATACAACAGAATGGCCAATATCTGGAATACTGACAACACTAAATGCTAACAGGTATGTGTAGCAACAGTAAATCTCAGACATTACTGGTGGTACTACAAAAATGGTATAGTGAAAATGGAAGACAGTTTGGTGGTTTCTTAAAAAATTAAATATACTCTTACCATACAATCCAGCATAAATCCTTGGTATTTACCCAGAGTTGAGAACTTATATCCACAAAAAATTTGCACAAGGGTGTTTACAGGAGCTTTTATTCATAATTGTCAAAACTTGAGGAATTACAATGTCCTTCAATAGGAGAATGGATAATTAAACTTTGGTACATCCAGAAAAAAAAGCCAACCTGTCAGTTGGGGAAGATGGCAGTGGAGTAAGAGGACCCTAGGCTCACCTCATCCCACAAACACAAATAGATAACTATTGAATCATCCTAAATACCCCGAAGTCGATCTGATAACTGACAGAACAAACTCCACAACTAAAGGGAGAGATGAAGCCACATGAAAGAAGGTAGGTTTAGGGGTTTAGGAAAACAGATCCCAGGTGCTGTGGAACGGAGGGAGACATGGTCATGGAAAAAGGTGAGAGAGACAGCAACACACAGGAAATTCACAAGGAGAATGTTTCTCCAAAGCCATTAGCTTGAAAAAAGCCAGGGGGTGGAGTCTGAATTTCATGAGTTCTTGCAACCAAAGGGGCTTAAAGCCTGGAGTTTTAAAGGTCAGTGGGCTTGGCTGGGATAGAGCCTGGAGGACACTACACTACTTCTGGAGAGAAGGCAGGCAAACAATTTGGGGGCAGACAGTGTGGAAGCAGCAATCTGAAGAATGCCTGAGAAACAACAGTGGGGAGATTCTTCACTCCTCTCAGAGAACATCCCTGAGAGGCAGAGTACAAAGGAGCGGCAGATGCCATTCCCCTCCCCTGCATTTCAGCATAAATACAGAGACACCTGCAGAAAGCAGCACAGTGCTGACCCTGGCTAGCTAACTTGCTTACACAAGCCCCACCTTCCTATTATCTGGTGAAACTGCCCTTCTCAGTCAAGCTTGCCTGAGTCCCAGAATGGCAGGCCCCTCTCCCAGAAGACCAGCACAAACCCCTACCCATACCACCTCTCCCAGCCAAAGTTCTACAGGACCTTCGTTCTAGTGGAAGTGGTGTCAGGTCTCATTTCACAAACACGCTTAGTAAATAATTCACCACATTCAGGCGAGGGACCAAACACTGCCCAAAGCAGGCAAGGAGAGCCTCTGCTGATGACTTGCCTGAAGGTTAGAGCAGCCAAAACACAACAGAGTGCACACAGCATACACCAGAGCACTCCCTGAAGCACCATATTCCTGATGGAGAATTTAAAGCAGCAGTCATAAGGATACTCACTGGGCTTGAGAAAAGCATAGAAGACAACAGTGAGACCCTTACCACAGAGATAAAAGAGTTAAAAAAAGTTCAGTCAGAAATGAGAAAAAGGAACACATTAGTGATATAGAAGACAAAATAAAGGAAAATAATGAAACTGAACAAAAGAAACAGAGATTATGGAACATGAGAATAGACTTAGGAAGCTCAGTGGCCCCATCAAATGTATTAGCATTTGTATCATAGAAGTCCCAGAAGAAGAGAGAGAGAAAAGGTGGTAGAAAATTTATTTGAGGAAATAATAGCTAGAAAAATTCCCTAATCTAGGGAAGGAAATAGACATCCAGATCCAGAAAAAGCATTTGACAAAGGACAACATCCACTCGTGATAGGAACCCTCAACAAAGTAGATTTAGAGGGAACATACCTCAACATAATAAAGGTCATCTATGAAAAACCCACAGCTAATATGATCAATGGGGAAAAACTGAGAGATTTTTCTCTATAGTCAGGAACAAGACAGGAATGTGATCTGTCACCACTGTTGTTTAACATAGTACTAGAAGTCCTAGCCACAGCAATCGGACAACAAAAAGAAATAAAATGCATCCAAATCAGTAAGGAAGAAGTATAACATTCACTAATTGCAGATGACATTATAGTCTATATAGAAAACCTGAAGAACTCCACCCAAAATGCTAAAACTGATAAATGAATTCAGTAAAGTCGCAGGATACAAAATCAATGTACAGAAATGTGTTTCATTTCCATACACCGATAATGAAGCAGCAAAAAGAGAAATTAAGGAATCAACCCCATTTACAACGGCACCAGAAATAATAAAATACCTAGGAATAAATCTAACCAAAGTGGTGAAAGACCTGTACTCTGAAAAATATAACACTGATGAGAGAAATTGAAGAGGACAGAAAGAAATGGGAAGACATTTAATGCTAACAGATTGGAAGAACAAATAGTGTTAAAATGTCTATACTACTTTACACAATCTACACATTTAATGCATTCTCTATCAAAATACCACCAGCATTTTTCACAGAGTTAGAATAAACAATCCTAAAATTTGGATGGAATCACAAAAGACTCCAAACAGCCAAAGCAATCTTGAAAAAGAAAAGCAAAGCTGGAGGCATCACAATTCCTGCCTTCAAGCTGTATTACAAAACTTTAGTGATCAAAACAGTATGGTACTGGCACAAAAATAGACACAAAGATCAATAGAACAGAATAGAAAACCCAGAAATGAACCCACAACTATACAGTCAATTAATCTTTAACAAAGCAGGAAAGAATATCCAATGGGAAAAATCTCTTTAACAAATGGTGTTGGGGGATGCCTGGGTGGCTCAGTCAGTTAAACGGCTGCCTTCAGCTCGGGTCATGATCCCAGGGTCCTGGGATCGAGTCCCACATTGGGCTCCTTGCTCAGCAGGGAGCCTGCTTCTCCCTCTGCCTGCAGCTCCCTCTGCTTGTGCTCTCGCTCACTCTTTCTTGCCTATGCTCTCTCTAGCAAATAAATAAATAAAATCTAAAAAAACAAAAACAAAACAAAAAACAACAACAAAAAATGGTGTTGGGAACACCAGATGGCAACATGCAGAAGAATGAAACTGGGCCACTTTCTTATACCCTACACAAAAACAAATTCAAAATGAATTAGAGACCTAAATGTGAGACCTGACACCATAAAAATCTAAAAGAAGGACACAGGCAGTTACTTCTTTGATGTTGGCCATAGCAACTTCTTTCTAGATATACCTCCTGAGGAAAAGAAAACAAAAGCAAAAATAAACTATTGGGCATCGAAATCAAAAGCTTCTGCATAGCAAAGAAAACAATCAACAAAACTAAAAGGCAAACTTACAGAATGGGAGAAGATATTTGCAAATGACATAGCTGATAATGGATTAGTATCCCGAATCTATAAAGAACTTATACAACTCAACACCCAAAAAGCAAATAAGCCAATCCAAAAGTGGGCGGAAGACATGAATAGACATTTTTCCAAAAAAGACATACAGATGGCCAACAAACACATGAAAAGATGCTCAACATCACTGATCATCAGGGAAGTACAAATCAAAACAATAATGAGATATCACCTTACACCTGACAGAATGGCTAAAATCAACAATACAAGAAACAACAGGTGCTGGTGAGGTTGTGGAGAAAGGGGAACACTCTTACACTGTTGGTGGGAGTACAAACTGGTACAGCTACTGTGGAAAACAGTATGGAGGTTCCTCAAAGAGTTTAAAGTAGAACTACCCTAAGATCCAGCAATGCACAAATAGGTATTTACCCAAAGAATACAAAAACACTAATTCAAAGGGATACAGGCACCCCAATGTTTATAGCAACATTACAATAGCCAAATTATGGAAACAGCCTGAAGTGTCCATTGACTGATGAATGGATAAAGAAGAGGTGTGTGTAAATACCCAATGGAATATTACTCTGCCATAAAAAAGAATGAAATCTTGCTATTTGCAATGACTTGGATGGAGCTAGAGAGTATTATGCTAAGTGAAATAAGTCAGTCAGAGAAAGACAAATACCCTATGAATTCACTCATACATGGAATTTAAGAAACAAAACAGATGAACATAGAGGAAGGGGGGGAAGAGAGGAAAGCAAAGCATTAAGAGTCTCTTAACTATAGAGAACAAACAGGATTGTGGAGGAGAGGTGGGTGGGGGATGGGCTAAATGGGTGATGGGGATTAAGGACGGCACTTGTGTTGAGCACTGGGTATTATATGTAAGTGATGGATCATTAAACTCTGCTCCTGAAACCAATATTATTCTATATGTTAACTCATTAGAATTTAAAGAAAAATTTGAAAAACAAAAAGAAAAAAGAAATCCAAAAAACAAAATGCAACAACAACAACAAAAAGCAGCTGTCAAGTCAGGAAAAGATATGGAGGAACCTTAAATGCATATAATGAAGTGAAAGAAGGCAATCTGTAGAGGCTGCACACTGTATGACTCCAACTATATGGTATTCTGGAAAAGCAAATCTATGGAGACAATAAAATTATGAGTCGTTGCCAGAAGTTGAGGGGAGGGAGGGATAGGTAGATTTACGGCAGTGAAGCTATACTGCATTCATTATACTATAATGGCAGCTATGTGTCGTTATAAATTTGTCCAAACTCGGAATGTACAACATCAAGAGTGAACGAAGCCTAGTGTAAATTGTGCACTCTGGGTGATCTGGGTGATATGGATGTGTCAATGTAGGTTTATTATTTATAACCAATGTACCACTCAGGTGGAAGATGTTTATAATGGGAAAGGCTACACATGTGTGGGGGCCAAGAGTAAATGGGAAAACTCTGTACCTCCTCAACTGTGCTGTGAACCTAAAAGTGCACTAAAAATGAAGTCTATTTTTTTAAATTAGAAAAAAAACAAAGAAAATGCCAAACTGCTTTCCCAGAATGACTTTATCATTTGACATGTCCACCAGCAATATGTAAGTGATCCAGTTTCTCCACATCCTCATCAGTACCTGGTGCTGTTACTAGTTTTATTTCAACTTTTATGATGAGTGTGTAATGATATTCATTAGGGTTTTTTTTAAAGATTTTATTTATTTATTTGACAGAGACACAGCGAGAGAGGGAACACAAGCAGGGGGAGTGGGAGAGGGAGAAGCAGGCTTCCCGCAGAGCAGGGAGCCCGATGCGGGGCTGGATCCCAGGACCCTGGGACCATGACCTGAGCCGAAGGCAGACAACGACTGAGCCACCCAGGTGCCCTTCATTAGGGTTTAATTTGCATTTCCCTAATTGCTAATGATGCTGAACATCTCTTCATGGGCTTATCTGCCCTCTGTATATCCTCTTTAGTGATGTTCTCATGTCTTTTGCTCATTTTATAATTACATCGATTTTTTGTTTACTCTTGAGCTTTGAAATTTCTTTATATATCCTACATATTAGTCCTTTGTTTGGATAACTAGCTTGCAAATATTTTCCCCCATCTGTAGATCATCTTTTCATTCTCTCAACGGAATTTTTTGCTAAGCCAATGTGTATAATTTTGATGAAATAAAATTGATATTTTTCTTCTTTTGGATTAACTTTTGGTGTCAAGTCTAAGAACTCTTTGCTTAGATCCTGAAGATCTTCTGTTTTTTTTTTTTTACTAAAATTTTAGTTTCACACTTTGCACTTAAGTCCATGAATCATTTCAATTCATTTTTGTATAACATATAACACATAGGTCCAGATTCATTTTTTCTTGTTGTTATAGATATCCTCATGCTTCAGCACAACATGCTAAAAGTCTTTCCTTTCTCCAGTGAATTGCCCTTGCACCTTTTTCAAAAATTAGTTGGGCACATTTGTGTGAATTTATTTCTGGGCTTCTGTTCTGTGTCATTGATGTCTCAATTTCTCCATTAGTATCACACAGTCTTGGTGAAAGTAGGTATATAAAAAGCCTTAAGATAGGTTACAAATTTATTCTTCTTTTCCAAAATACATTCATCTATTATATTTCCTTTTCTTTTTCATAAAAACTGTCTTGCCTACATTAACAACAAATCTTGATGAGATTTTGATAGAAATTCTATTAAACCTGTGTATCAGTTTGGAGAGAATTGACAACTTTACTATGTTGAGCTTTCCAAACCATGAGTATGGTATCACTCTCCATTTACGTGGATCTTTGAATTATTTCATCAGTATTTTGTAGTTTTAAGCATGCAGATTCTGTACATGTGTTGTTCCATTTATACCTAAGTATTTCATTTTATTTTGAGCAATTGTACTTTTGTTTCCATTTTGACTTCTACTTTCAATATGCTATTTATTTCTCCACGGTGACCTTGTATCTTGCAATCATACTCAACTTGCTTATGAGTTACAGGATTTTTGTAGATCTTTTTGAGGTTTTCTATGTAGATCATCATTTTATCTACAAATAGGTAAAATTTATTTCTAATCAGTATACCTGTTATTTCCTTGCCTTGCCTTATTGTACTGACAACAGTTTCCAGCAGTTGTTGGGTAAGAGCACTGAGAGTGGACATATTTATCCTGGTCCTGATCTTAGGTGAAAAGTATTCAGCCTTTCTCAGTTAAGGGTTTTATTAGCTGTAGGTTTTTGGTAGATGCTCTCTATCAAGCAGGAGAATTCCCTCCCTCCACCCCATTCTTAGTTCGTTGTAAGTTTTTCTTATGAATAGGTGTTGTATATTGTCAAATATTATTTCTGAATTAGTTGGTAGGATCATGTTATTTTTCTTAGTCTGTTGGTATAGTGGATTGCATTAATTGATATTTCAATGTTGAAACAGACTTGCATATGCAGAGTAAATTTCATTTGAGTAGGTCCATGATTATTTTTATTCATTGGTGGATTTGATGTGCTAATATTTTATTGAGGGTTTTTACATTTAAGTTCACCATAAATAGAATTTATGGTTGAAATGTCTTTTAGTAACTTAAAAAATGTGCCAATTTCTTCTGGCTGCTTTGATTTTAGATGAGAAATCTGATTCAGTCAATCCAAATATTTCCCCCCTCCATGTAATACATCTATTGTAGCCATGACAGAAATGAGATGGAAACCCCACCCAAAATTTAGTGTAGATTTGAAGACTGATGGTGACAAACATGCACTAGGAAAGTAAGAAAAGTTTTACTCCTCTCATAATGATATTTCCTGGGAAGACCATAGCAGATTCCCAAGCAAGTTCAAATATCACTTGAGGTAGCAGGAAATGGAGAATGGCTTGAATTTTATTGGGGTTACGGGTGTCAACTGAGGTGGTGGCTCCTGCGCACGGGCCAGATCTTGGCTGATTTTAGCTTCCCACTTGTACCAGAGCAGGGAACATCAGGCTTTCTTATCACATGGCTCTCACTTCCATGGGGCAGAAGGGCAAGAGAAGTGGTGAGGTTGAATGTTGTCAGCAAACGTCAAAACTTGAATCAGATGAGGGACACCTGGGTGGCTCAGTTAGTTAAGCATCCAGCTCTTGATTTTGGCTCAGGTTATGATCTCAGGGTCATGAGACCGAGCCCTGTGTCGGGCTCCTCACTGGCATGAAGCCTGCTTAATATTCTCTCTCTCTCCCTCTCTCTCTCTGCCCCTCCCCCGCTCTAAAAAAAAAAAAAAACAAAACCTAAAAACAAAACTTGAGTCAGACTCTTCATTACAATGTTTTTTCTTTCTGGTAGCTTTCATGAATTTTTCTTTGCTTTTAGTTTTCAGATGTTTAATTGTATTGTTTCTTGGTGTGGATTTCTTTGGATTTATTCTAAGATTCACCTACCTTCTTGAATCTGTGTTATGTTGTTTTTATCACATTTGGGAAGCCATTATTTTTTTAATACATTTTCAGTCCCAATTTCTCTCTCCTCTCCTTTTGAGGCTCCAGTGAAATTAATGCTGGGTCTTTGATTATTGTCCCATAGGTCTCTGGTGCTCTCTCTCTTGCTCTTTTTTTTTTTTTTCAATCTATTCTCTCTCTCTCTCTCTTTTCAGAATGAATAAATTCTACTAGTCCATCAGTCCAGTAATTCTGTCCTCTGGGTCATTGACTCCAATTGCCTCATTGCTACCAAGGGGCATGTAAACTCAACTCCAACTCTGGGTCCTTCTGCCACCAAGGAGGAAGTGGCAGAGGGCTAACTCATACTGTTTTGTTGCTGTATGAGGGGAGTGGAAATTCAGCTTCTGGGTGGTTCCCCACTCTCATACATACACATACCATGGTTAAGAAAGAAAAGCAGAATGCCAGCTAGCCTTACTTTACCACATTGTCTCACTTTATTGGTGGCAAGAATATAATCCTCAGTGGGCCCCACTCACTTAGAGTTTGGGAGGAGATAGTAGGAAGCAGAATACTAACAATACCTCACACCCTAGATTGCCCCTAGATTGCCTATTTCAAGGAGTTTCCTAAGTCAGAAATCTGATCTTTCAGGTGAATATAAATATTCACCTGAACAACTTTAGTTATTCCCACCAATAAGTCTCGTTTTGAATTTTCAAGTTGAGAAAATTAGCAACTTGGGAGTCTCATAGCATTTGTACCTCAAGACATAATTTTTTTCTTTTTATATGCTTGTTCTTCAATACACTATAAATTCCTCAAGAGTAATCCCTCAGCCACAGCCCATATTAAGTGCTCACTATTGAACTGAACTGAGTGATTTTCTTAGGTTGTAAACATTATGTAAAATTTGATATTTCTTTTTATACTTGTAGTAAAATACTCATGGGTTCATATGAATTAGAAAAACTAAGAAGTAGGATAAAAGTAGGTTAATAAAACCATTTCCCTTTAATTGGATTATCCTTGAGTATGGTCAAGCTATCACTGAGAAAATTCTTGCTTCTCTCTTTCTTAGAAGAGGAGGTTCAAAACAACACAATTTGGAGCAGGTTATGAATGCTATTTTAGAATAGCCTTGAGGAGAGAAGAGGGAAGTGATAGGAAAAATAGGTATTTTTTTTTTTTTGGTAGTTGGATCTAGGAATGGAAAGTTACACTTTTATTATAAATCTTTTCTAAAAATAATTTTCTCAAAAAATAATAATATTCTCAGTTAAATCTTTTCTCATATTACTCCTCAATTCACTCCTCTACAACTATTTTTATTTCTAACAAAAAAAATGAAAAAGTCTTATGTGACTAAAAGCATTTGGTGTCAACCCATCGACAAAGTCAGATCATTACAATTCTTTTACACTGAGGAATTTATGCTGCTGCCAGTTTCTTGGATCTGTGATTCAAAGGCAGAAATATAAAACTGCTGCTGCATTTGACTAGATTACAAAATAAGAAGCACAGTTAGCCTGGATGTCAGAAAGAAACTTTAAAGTGCTGGAGGAAAAAAAGGCATTCCTTGAGGGGTTGCTCCAGGAATTCAGTCTGGGATCTGCCAAGCATCTGCAACAAAAAGAATTTGTGCTTTGCAGTTAGAGGGGTATTATAGGCAAAGTTTCAGATCCAGACTCCACTGCTCACTGGTGTGAAGCTGTAAGTTCTCAGCCTCAGTGTTCTCCACTATGAATGAAAGCAACACAAATTTATCAGGGTTATTCTAAGTTGATGTGAAATGCTGTGAACAAGATGCTTTGTCACAAACTTAGCATTTGGGAAAGTCCCAAGAATACTAGTTAATTATCCTCTTCCCACATACCACCCCCAAGAACCACAAAAGAGGGAGCACTGGATTCCTCCCCAGAAAATGAAAGCAAAAACAAAACAAAACAAAAAAAGGTATAAGAGCAAGGACAAACCTCATTCCACTGTGTGGAAATTCCATCTCTCCCAAGAAATAAACTAAATAATTTTAAAGACAAGAGAAGACTGTGTAAAAAACCTTCAGTTTTGTGAAACTTACACTGAGATCAAAATGAGAAAACGGTGAAGCAGAAGCCCCTAATAGTGATCATTCATATACTGAAGGTAATTAGCATTATGGCTAAGGGTATTTTCAATGAGAACATTGGCACTTGGAAAACGGGGATATCCCGAAGTTGCATGATTCCTTTACAGTATCTTTTGAACCTCTGAGGGTGATAGAGGTGAAATCGCAGCCAACTAGAGTGGCAACAACATAACTAATGGAATTCTGGGAAAGCCTGTTCTATTCTCTCTCTTTGCTCCTATTACAGCCATAGGATGTCTATAACATCAAAATACATCTGAGATATGACTACTTGCCACTATATGCACACCTACTATCCCATTCCAAGCTACTACCGTCTCTCCTGGACCTGAGTCATAGCCTCCTGACTCGTTTGCCTGCTTGATTTAAGTCAGCTCCTGACACCTCCTGCTCAAAATCCAAAAGCTTCCTACCATATAAAATAAAAGACAAACTCCTCACCACAGCTTGTGGAAACTTAGATAAACCAGCTCCTTCCTTTTTCTCTAAACTTATCTTCAGACCTGTCTGCCTCTCATTCACTTCTAACCACACTGTTCCTAACGTCCCTCAAACATACCTCAAACACAACCCTTCACACATCTCTCATAGCACTAGCAGCTTGGCTGTCCAGAACACCATTGTCCCAGGTCTTTCTTTCCTTACTTCGTTTGTGTCTCTGGTCAAATATTTGCTTTTCAGAGAGCCATTCCTAGCTATTTTATTTAAAATGGTCATTTTCTACCACTTGTCACATTCTATCTACTTTGACAGAGTTCTCTTCAAGGCCCCTATAGCTACATACTATTTATGTCATATATTAATTGCTATATTTGTTTTTCATTTTCTATGTCCTCTACTAGATTGTACAATCTGTGGGGATAAGACTTTGCTTTTCTTATTTACCAGGTGTGCCTAGTACATAAAGGTAATGGCTAACTCTCCATGTCTTGGTTTGATGTAGTCTTATTTCTTGGCTCCCTTTTCTGGAAACAGCCCTGTTGTTGGCTTAGCTGATGTAAAGAGCTTGGTTTTAGACCCACACATATCTGTGTGTGTGTGTGTGTGTGTGTGTGTGTGTGTGTGTGTGTGTGAACAAGCAAATAAGTTGAACTTACTGAGCTTCAGGTGTCTTACGTGTAAATTAAGGAAAGTAATATTTACATTAAAAAATTGTTGCAAACAGTAAAGTAACTTACCCTTAAACTGTCTAGCTCAGTGCTGGACTTATGGTATGTAATCACCTTTACATCACCTGCATCACCTTCCCCAACATCTTTTACCTCTACAGTGAACTGTGTCTGTTCTGATCTCCTAGCTGGGCTCTGTCCTTCCTACCTCCAGAATTCCTCTCACCATCTGAGGATAATTACCTCCTACTTCATGCTCATTTTACAACTACATGTTTCGTTCTTGATTCTTCTGGCCAGACCAATGGATAAATATATATTTACATATTCTTTTATATCTTAGCTCTCTTTATAAAATTGTGTATCTCTACATCTGTTTAACAACATGGTAAATACTATGTCCACAAAACATGATGACTTTATTTGGTTAATTATAATATTGATGGTTTCTTAATTTCTTGGTTGTTTACTTCAGGTAAATAGGTAAAAACTAAAAGATGTTCAATTTCTCAAGATCAGCAGCTTGCAGTGCCATTTGTAACAATTAAACACATCTAAAAGTAAATTCCAGTAGCAAAGTCTAAACAAACTATCCTTTTAAATTTAATATGCCAACCGGGGATGTGGAGAAAGGGGAACCCTCCTACACTGTTGGTGGGAATGCAAGCTGGTGCAACCCCTCTGGAAAACAGTATGGAGGTTCCTCAAACAGTTGAAATTAGAGCTACCCTACGATCCAGCAATCGCACTACTGGGTATTTACCCCAAAGATACAAATGTAGGGACCCGAAGGGGTACGTGCACCCCAGTGTTTATAGCAGCAATGTCCACAATAGCCAAACTGTGGAAAGAGCCAAGATGTCCATTGACAGATGAATGGATAAAGAAGAGGTGGTATATATACACAATGGAATATTATGCAGCCATCAAAAGGAATGAGATCTTGCCATTTGCAATGACGTGGATGGAACTGGAGGGTGTTATGCTTAGTGAAATAAGTCAATCAGAGAAAAACATGTGTCATATGACCTCGCTGATATGAGGAATTCTTAATCTCAGGAACAAACTGAGGGTTGCTGGAGTGGTCGGGGATGGGAGGGATGGGGTGGCTGGGTGATAGACATTGGGGAGGGTATGTGCTACGGTGAGCGCTGTGAATTGTGCAAGACTGTTGAATCACAGATTTGTACTTCTGAAACAAATAACGCAACATATTTTAAGAAAAAAGAAAAAGAAGAAGATAGCAGGAGAGGAAGAATGAAGGGGAGTAAGTCAGAGGGGGAGACGAACCAGGAGAGATGATGGACTCTGAAAAACAAACTGAGGTTTCTAGAGGGGAGGAGGGTAGGGGGATGGGTTAGCCTGGTGATGGGTATTAAGGAGGGCACATTCTGCATGGAAAAAAAAATAAAAAAAAATAAAAAAAAAATTTAATATGCCAACCATTTTAATTTCATGAGTAAATCAAATATACCAGATATAATTTTTATGCTTTGAATTTAATAAAATGACTAGATACATAAAGTAAATTAAGATATATATTACTTTTTTTCCACCTCTACACTGTTATTAAAAATGTAATTTCTCCACAAATTCAGAATTTTCAAATATTTTCAAACAAAGGACAAGGGAGAACTGGACAGAAACAAAGATATTATGAGTTATTACTATCAACAGAAATGGCAAACTCTGTTCTGACCATTCTGACCATTCCTTTTAGATAAGACCTCAGAAGTCAAATCTGAAATGTATTAATTATTCATGTGTTGATCTTTTTTTCTGAAATATCCTGCACCAGAGGTTCAATTCTGAAGTGAGCCTTGTTATTTGGAGAGGCTGAATAACCAATGTATAGTGTTCATCAGTGTGGGGCACTGTACCACAGACACAGGCTTAGGAAGTCACATTGTCACATTTCTGAGTGCTTAGCCTACAGCTACTATCTACTGGGCATGACTTAAATATTGTTTAATCAAATTATTTATGTTCATTTACTCATTATGAATATATATTCCTTAGTGATGTACATTTTTTTTGAGTGGGATTGCTTTGTTCATTGGAGAGGTATAATCCCTAGAAATTATGAAGAAATAGGTGCTAAATATGCTTTTTTGGCCCTTCTCATAAAAGCAATTATGTTGCAACTTGGTAATACATCAATATAGATGAGTATATACAATGTGTATTAACACATGCGGTACTTACATGATAACTGAGGATAGAATAATGTAAGATAATAAAGAGTGGTTATGCCATTTATCATGGTCTGGGAAAGGTTTTTGTAGGATAAATTTTAAACTGAGATTCATAGAATAAAGATTTTTTCAGAAAGAAATAAAACTATAGGCCAAGCATTGAGATGAGAAAGGAACTGACAAAAATGAGATACTAAAAGAAGGCCAAGGTGACCAGAACACACATGGAAGAAAGAGGAGAAAGAAATATTTTAAAGGTGGATGTGGGGGGAGGGGTGCCTGGGTGTCTCAGTCAGTTGGGTGTCCGACTCTTGATTTTGGCTCAGGTTGTGACCTTGGGGTTATGAGATCGAGCCTGCATTGGGCTCCACACTCAGCATGGAGGTCTGCTTAAGATTCTCTCTCCCTCTCCCTTTGCCCTTCCCCTCTGTGTTCCCTCTCTCTCTCTCTCTCCCTAAAATAAATAAATAAGTCTTTTTTTTTTTTAGTGTACTTTTTTTTTTCTCTGCCAGATTGTGTAGTCTAATGGCCATGGTTAGGAATTTTTCTCTGCAATTGGAAGATGTGGAAGTTTTTTGTTTGTTTGTTTTTAAAGGAGAATAACATTATCTAATTCATAATCTAAAACGATGACTCTGACTACTATGTTTTAAAAAGGATTTAGATGAGGGTGGGATTTAAAGATGAGACCGGTTAGGAGGAAAGTTCTAAGATATAATTTAAATAGTTTGAATTCAAATAGTCATAGAGTAAATAGAGAAAAATGAATGAGCATAAGACATATTTAGAAGGCAGAAACAACAGGAGCTGTAGCTTGATTCATTTGGGAGACTAAGGAAGTCACTAAAGTTTCCAGTTTGAGTATTTGGTGAGTGGTTTTAACAATTACTTAAATGAGGAAATCGGGTTTGTTAGATGAAATCAGGAGTTCCTTTTGGAAAATATTGTTTGATATATCTATGAAGCATTCATTTGGAAATGCCAAGTAGTCCAGTAACTATAAGTCTAAATGTCAAGGGAGAACTGGACAGAAACAAAGATATTATGAGTTATTATCAACAGAAACTGCAACCTCTGGTCTGATCATTCCTTATAGATAAGACTTCAGAAGTCAAACCGGAAATGTATTAATTATTCATCTGGTGATTGAAGAATAGTCAGAAGGAATTATGAGTATCACTCCCCAAGAAAACCACAATGGATTCCCCTCTGGTATTATGTTCTCAATAAGTGCTCAACTTAAAAGTCAGGTCTTAATAATTCAATGCTCTCTGAAGTAACTCTTGAATACATGGAACAAAATAAGTCATAGCAAATCCAAAGAAATTAGAACAACTCTGGTAGACATTTCTATTTATTAGCCACAATGACTTTAAAATAATTTGAAAGCACATGCAATACTACATTTAATATTAGCTTAATTCTCAGGTCAATATTAAACTATTGGATTTAGTCACCAACTACCAGAGTGATAATACAGATTAACAGGAAAGATTACTCTAACCATTAAGATATCTTGCCAGATGACTAAAAGTGAGACCCTTTTCACATGAAACAGTTATAATAGGTTTGAAATATCAGACTTAACGGTATCATTATTTTGATAATTCCCACATTAGTCATCATTCTACTTCCAGCAACTTGTATGGTATCTGACACATTGTAGTACATCATTGTTGAATGAATGAATAATGGTACCCTAAATCCATGAGTAGTAAAACTCACAAGATCTAAAACTAGCAAGTTAAATTTAGAACATTTGTATTGTGTAAATTTGCTTCTCCGGTTTTTGTTGTTGTTGCTGTTGTCTCTTAATCCGAATGAAAGCAACTGCTCTCAAGAGTTTTGCTTGTGTTTATTTTCACAAAAGCACACTTCTTTCTATAGAAATGATAGAAAAACTACTATACATCATACCTTACTGTATTTTAGTCTGTATTAACTCATAATTACTTAACTGTATTAACTCATAAATTTAGCCTACATTCCTTCAAGATAGTTGCCACAATTATCTGCATCTTACCAAGCACAAGTCACACAGATAGTAAATCTGAAGAGGTAGGATGTCAACATCTCCTCTTTCTTCTTTTCTATAGGATTGTATAGTGTTTTTTATTTGTAATTTTTATTTGTAATTTCTTAAGGGTCACTGTTATATCTCCATGGCTTAATGGCCAACCAATGATTTTTGGCAGATGTTGTGCTCAAGAATCTTGAACTTCTCTCTGATAATCAATCTGTATGGTTTGGTGAGCACAGTTAAAGATCAGGCAGTTCTCAAAACTCTTATATTCACTTCCCACTTGACTCTGCCACATGTATAGTTTCCCAGAAAGTCAGGGATTCATAGAGAGTTTACCTAGAGACTATTCTATGTCTCTCTTACTTTCAGAATCTCTTGATAAAATTCTAGCTGGTCCACAAGTCATTCCAACCAGGGTCACCACCTCAGGCTACCAGAAATATTGTTTTCCTTCATTGGTTTCTTTCTTTCTTTTTTTAATTATGTTATGTTAATCACCATACATTACATCATTAGTTTTTGATGTAGGGTTCCATGATTCATTGTTTGCATATAACACCCAGTGCTCCATTCAATATGTGCCCTCTTTAATACCCATCACCAGGCTAACCCATCCCCCCACTCCCTCCCCTATAGAACCCTCAGTTTGTTTCTCAGAGTCCATAGTCTCTCATGTTTCTTCTCCCCCTCCGATTTCCCCCCTTTCATTTTTCCCTTCCTGCTATCTTCTTCTGCTTCTTTTTTTTTAACATGTAATGTATTATTTGTTTCAGAGGTACAGGTCTGTGATTCAACAGACTTACACAATTCACAGCACTCACCATAGCACATACCCTCCCCAATGTCTATTACCCAGCCACCCCATTGTTCCCACCCCCCCACTCCAGCAACCCTCAGTTTGTTTCCTGAGATTAAGAATTCCTCATATCAGTGAGGTCATATGATACATGTCTTTCTCTGACTTATTTTGCTCAGCAAAATACCCTCCAGTTCCATCCACGTCATTGCAAATGGCAAGATCTCATTCCTTTTGATGGCTGCATAATATTCCATTGTATAGATATACCACCTCTTCTTTATCCATTCATCTGTCGATGGACATCTTGGCTCTTTCCATAGTTTGGCTATTATGGACATTGCTGCTATAAACATCGGGGTGCACATACCCCTTCAGATCCTGACATTTGTATCTTTGGGGTAAATACCCAGTAGTGCAATTGCTGGGTTGTAGGGTAGCTCTATTTTCAACTTTTTGAGGAACCTCCATCCTGTTTTCCAGAGTGGCTGCACCAGCTTGCATTCCACCAACAGTGTAGGAGGGTTCCCCTTTCTCCGCATCCTCACCAACATCTGTCGTTTCCTGACTTGTTAATTTTAGCCATTCTGACTGGTGTGAGGTGGTATCTCATTCATGTTTTGATTTGGATTTCCCCGATGACGAGCAATGTTGAGCACTTTTTCATGCGTCTGTTGGCCATTTGGATGTCTTCTTTGTAAAAATGTCTGTTCATGTGTTTTGCCCATTTCTTAATTGGGTCATTTGTTCTTTGGATATTGAATTTGATAACTTCTTTATAGATTTTAGATACTAGCCCTTTATCTGATATGTCATTTGCAAATATCTTCTCCCATTCTTTCGGTTGTCTTTTGGTATTGACTGTTTCTTTTGCTGTGCAAAAGCTTTTTATCTTGATGAAATCCCAATAGTTCATTTTTGCCCTTGCTTCCCTTGCCTTTGGCAATGTTTCTAGGAAGAAGTTGCTATGGCTGAGGTCGAAGAGGTTGCTGCCTATGTTCTCCTTTAGGATGTTGGTGGACTCTTGTCACACATTGAGGTCTTTCAACCATTTTGAGTCTATTTTTGTGAGTGGTGTAAAGAAATGGTCCAGTGTCATTCTTCTGCATGTGGATGTCCAATTTTCCCAACACCATTTGTTGAAGGACTGTCTTTTTTCCATTGGATATTCTTTCCTGCTTTGTCGAAGATTAGTTGACCATGGAGTTGAGGATCTATTTCTGGGCTCTCGATTCTGTTCCATTGATCTATGTGTCTGTTTTTGTGCCAGTACCATACTGTCTTGATGATTACAGTTTTATAATAGAGCTTGAAGTCCGGAATTGTGATGCCACCAGCTTTGCTTTCTTTTTCAACATTCCTCGGGCTATTTGGGGTCTTTTCGGGTTCCATACAAACTTTAGGATTATTTGTTCCATTCCTTTGAAAAAAGTGGATGGTATTTTGATAGGGATTGCTTTGAAGGTGTAGATTGCTCTAGGAAGAATTGATATCTTCACAATATTTGTTCTTCCAGTCTATGAGCATGGAACGTTTTTCCATTTCTTTGTGTCTTCCTCAATTTCTTTCATGAATATTTTATAGTTTTCTGAGTACAAATTCTTTGCCGCTTTGGTTAGATTAATTCCTAGGTATCTTATGGTTTTGGGTGCAATTGTAAATGGGATCAACTCCTTAATTTCCCTTTCTTCTGTCTTGTTGTTGATGTATAGGAATGCCACTGACTTCTGTGCATTGATTTTATATACTGTCACTTTACTGAATTCCTGTATGAGTTCTAGCAGTTTTGGGGTGAAGTCTTTTGGGTTTTCCACATAAAGTATCATATCATCTGCAAAGAGTGAGAATTTGACTACTTTGCCGATTTGGATGCCTTTGATTTCTTTTTGTTGTCTGATTGTTGTGCCTAGGACTTCTAATATTATGTTGAATAGCAGTGGTGATAGTGGACATCCCTGCCGCGTTCCTGACCTTAGGGAGAAAGCTTTCAGTTTTTCCCCATTGAGAATGATATTCACCGTAGGTTTTTCATAGATGGCCTTTATGATATTGAGGTATGTACCCTCTGTGCCTATACTCTGAAAAGTTTTGATCAAGAAAGGATGCTGTACTTTGTCAAATGCTTTTTCTGCATCTATTGAGAGGATCATATGATTCTTGTTCTTTCTTCTATTAATGTATTCTATCACATTGATTGATTTGCAGATGCTGAAACAACCTTGCAGCCCAGGGATAAATCCCACTTGGTCGTGGTGAATAATCCTTTTAATGGACTGTTGGATCCTATTGGCTAGTATTTTGGTGAGAAGTTTTGCATCCATGTTCATCAAGGATATTGGTCTGTAATTCTCCTTTTTGATGGGGTCTTTCTCTGGTTTGGGGATCAAGGTAATGGTGGCCTCATAAAACGAGCTTGGAAGTTTTCCTTCCATTTTTATTTTTTGGAGCAGTTTCAGAAGAATAGGTATTAATTCTTCTTTAAATGTTTGGTAGAATTCCTCTGGGAAGCCATCTGGCCCTGGGCTTTTGTTTGCTGGGAGATTTTTGATGACTGCTTCAATTTCCTTAGTGGTTATGGGTCTGTTCAGGTTTTCTATTTCTTCCTGGTACAGTTTTGGTAGTTGATACATCTCTAGGAATGCATCCATTTCTTCCAGGTTATCTAATTTGCTGGCACAGAGTTGCTCCTAATATGTTCTTATAACTGTTTGTATTTCTTTGGTGTTGGTTGTGATCTCTCCCCTTTCATTCATGATTTTATTTTTTTGGGTCATTTCTCTTTTCTTTTTGATAAGTCTGGCCAGGGGTTTATCAATCTTGTTAATTCTTTAAACGAACCAGCTCCTAGTCTTGTTGATCTGTTCTACTGTTCTTTTAGTTTCTAGTTCATTGATTTCTGCTCTGATCTTATTATTTCTCTTCTCCTGCTGGGTTTAGGCTTTCTTTGCTGTTCTTTCTCCAGCTCCTTTAGGTGTAGGGTTAGGTTGTGTGTTTGAGACCTTTCTTGTTTCTTGAGAAAGGCTTGTATTGCTATATACTTTCCTCTTAGGACTGCCTTTGCTGCATCCCAAAGATTTTGAGCAGTTGTGTTTTCATTTTCATTGGTTTCCATGAATTTTTTTTAACTCTTCTTTAATTTCCTGGTTGACCCATTCATTCTTTAGTAGGATGCTCCTTAACCTCCATGTATTTGAGTTCTTTCCAACTTTCCTCTTGTGATTGAGTTCTTGTTTCCAAGCATTGTGGTCTGAAAATATGCAGGGAATGATCCCAATCTTTTGGTACCAGTTGAGACCTGATTTCTGACCTCGGATGTGATCAATTCTGGAGAATGTTCCATGGGCACTAGAGAAGAATGTGTATTCTGTTGTTTTGGGATGGAATGTCCTGAATATATCTGTGAAGTCCATTTGGTCCAGTGTGTCATTTAAAGTCTTTATTTCCTTGTTGATCTTTTGCTTCGATGATCTGTCCATTTCAGAGACGGGGGTGTTAAAGTCCCCCACTATTATTGTATTGTTGTCGATATGTTTCTTTGATTTTGTTATTAATTGGCTTTTATAATTGGCTGCTCCCATGTTCGGGGCATAGATAGTTACAATTATTAGATCTTCTTGTTGGATAGACCCTTTAAGTAGGATATAGTGTCCTTCTTCATCTCTTATTATAGCCTTTGTTTTAAAATCTAATTTGTCTGGTAGAAAGATTGCCACCCCAGCTTTCTTTTGGTGTCCGTTAGCATGGTAAATAGTTTTCCACCCCCTCACTTTCAATGTGGGGGTGTCTTTGGGTCTAAAATGAGTCTCTTGCAGACAGCATATCGATGAGTCTTGTTTTTTAATCCAATCTGATAGCCTGTGTCTTTTGATTGGGGCATTTAGCCCATTTACAGTCAGGGTAACTATTGAAAGGTATGAATTTAGTGCCATTGTATTGCCTGTAAGGTCATTGGTGCTGTATATTGTCTGTGTTCCTTTCTGGTCTATGTTACTTTTAGGCTCTCTCTTTGCTTAGAGGACCCCTTTCAATATTTCTTGTAGGGGTCGTTTCATGTTTGCAAATTCCTTTAGTTTTGGTTTGTCCTGAAAGCCTTTTATCAACTCCCTCTATTTTCAATGGACAGCCTACCTGGATAAATTATTCTTGGCTGCCTATTTTTCTCATTTAGTGCTCTGAATATATCATGCCAGTCCTTTCTGGCCTGCCAGGTCTCTGTGGATAGGTCTGTTGCCAGTCTAATGTTTCTACCATTGTAGGTTACAGATCTCTTGTCCTGAGCTGCTTTCAGGTTTTTCTCTTTGTCTCTGAGACTCTAAATTTTACTATTAGATGTCCAGGTGTTGACCTATTTTTATTGATTTTGAGAGGGGTTCTCTGTGCCTCCTGGATTTTGATGCCTGTTTCCTTCCCCAAATTAGGGAAGTTCTCTGCTATAATTTGCTCCAATATACCTCTGCCCCTCTCTCTCTTTCTTCTTCTTCTAGGATCCCAATTATTCTAATATTGTTTCATCTTATGGTATCACTTATCTCTCAAGTTCTGCCGTCGTAATCCAGTACTTGTTTATCTCCCTTTTCTCAGCTTCTCCATTTTCCATCATCTGGTCTTCTATATCACTAATTCTCTCTTCTGCCTCATTTCTCCTAGCATTTAGAGCTTCCATTTTTGATTGCCCCTCAATAATAGCCTTTTTGATTTTGACTTGGTTAGATTTTAGTTCTTTTATTTCTCCAGAAAGGGTTTCTCTAATATCTTCCATGCTTTTTTCAAGCACAGCCAGTATGTTTAAAATCGTCATTCTGAACTCTAGTTCTGACATCTTACTAATGTCTGTATTGATTAGGTCCCTGGCAGTTGGTACTGCCTCTTATTCTTTTCGTTGAGGTTTTTTTTTACATCTTGTCATTTTGTCCAGAGGAGAATAGATGAATGAGGGAACAAAATGCTAACAGGGTAACAACATCCCCAGAAAATATACTCTAAACAAATCAGAAGAGACCCGGCCTGTGAGAAGTGTTTCTATCTCTGGCACACGACCCTATGTGGAGTCTCCAAACCCAGCAGAGTCCTGCAGTTCGCTCCTGCACCGCTCCTCCCAGGGGAGGACGGGGAGTATCTTTGGATCTGCCACTTGTTGGGTCCCTGCTTCCAGAAAGTGGTCGCTTTTCTGTTCAGAGGGTTGCTGGTATTCTTTTCTTCGATCTCCTGTTGAGTTCGTAGGTATTTAGAATGAACTGAATTCCTGGGGCCAGATGAAATTTAGGTCTTTTACTCCTCCACCATCTTTCTCCTCCCCCTCCTTCATTGGTTTCTTACTGTATTCACCACTTTATCTACAAAGTCTTATGTTTTCACATTCTACACAAAATTGAGTCCACACTGTCTCGCAGCACAGCTGCAAGTTTGTGCAGCCAGCCCCAAGCTGAGAAATTAACAATTCTCGTGGACCAAAGGTGGGAGTAGAGAACAGAGCAACACCAGGCAAAAAGGCTAAATATTCCCATTTTTCTTACCTGAAGTTATAACAATTTTCAAGAACTAAAGATTCTCAATTTCTCTTCTGCCTTTGATCACTTTCCCAGAGTTCACTTTTTTTTTTTTTTCAGAATTCTGCCTGGTGTAACGTGTGTGTGTGTGTGTGTGTGTACGTGTATGTCTCTGTGTGTGTGTGTGTGTATAGTGGTTCACCAACCTAGTCACTCTGCATAGATGGAAGTCTTACCTCAGGGTTTATTATTTAAAAAGTGCACCTGAAAGATCCACAGAGTATCTTCATATAAAGCATTCGGTGCATTTCCTCTCAAAGTAGGAAGTCCTGTATTAACTTTTTTTTTTTTTTCAGATCTCACCTCAAGGGACTAAAAATTCTCCCAATGGAAAAATACTGTATGGTTTGATTAATTTAGCAAAAAACAAAACAAATTTGTCATGTTAAGCCATATTCTCAGTTATCTTTCTTGTCAGTGCTATTAAATATAACTACTAAATTATTATCTATCCTGACAGCTTTCCATATTTGTACAATATTACTCATTCTCTCAGACAATAGAACTTGAATGGAATAAATTTATTCTTACAAAAAAACTTCATATTTGACAATTTTGAATTACATTCAAACATCATTAATTGTAATTGCACTAGTTCTGTGTTTATGACCAAGTTAAGGCTATGTAGCTATAAAAATGGATAATCAACAAAGAGTATTTTTAATCAGGAGGGAAATATTTTATTCCATTTAAAAAAAAGTTATTTGAGGCTCAGGAATACCTTAAAAGTATCTAATTACATAGACTTCCTATGCTGATTATAAATAATCTTTAATGATTCATTAAAGCTGGTCTTTAGGCATTTAATGTGCCACACATTGTTGCCCCAACATATTAGTCTTTGGAGCTCAACATAAGAAGCTTTTATTATAAACTATACCTACATAAAAAAGGACTTAAGACATTCACTGTGAATATTTACAAAATATCTATAATACAGACAATCACTGAACTGTCCAAACACTATGTCAACTCTTAGCCAACTGGTGTTCAAAATTAACTATCTAGCCGTTAAGGCTAGGTTTGGTATACATTCTCTATTTTCCCAGGATACCTAAGCCTGCATCTCATAATTCATTGTATCCAATGCATAAGAGTACCAAACACCTAGAAAGCATTCAATAAATTTTAAAAGAATGAATAAAACTCTCTAAAGGTTTCTTACTCATCTTTAAAATGTAACTGATCTTTAAAATGTACATAAACTCAGTCTGAACACTCAGTGCAGTTATTCTGAGTTTCTTGGTGTTGGAAGTAAAAAATTTAATGTGTCCTTTCTACTCACTTTGGGCCTTGTTTATTCTTTTTCTAGTTCCTTTAGGTGTGAGGTTAGGTTGTTCAATTGAGCTTTTTCTTGTTTCTTGAGGTAGGCCTGTATTGCTATATATTTCCCTCTTAGAACTGCTTTCACTGCATCCCAAAGATTTTGGACCATTGTATTTTCATTTTCATTTGTCTCCATGTATTTTTTTTAATTTCTTCTTTGATTTTTTCTCTGACCTATTGTTTGATTAGTATCATGTTGTTTAGCCACCACATACTTGTGTTTTTTCCAGTTTTTTTCTTATGATTGATTTTTTAGTTTCATACCACAGTGGTTAGAAAAGACGCATGGTATAGCTTCAATCTTCTTAAATTTATTGAGGCTTGTTTTGTGGTTTAACATGTGGTCTATTATGGAGAATGTTACACGTGCTCTTGGAAAGGATGTGTATTCTGTTGTTTTTGGGTTGAATGTTCTGTATATATCTGTTCTGTCCCTCAGGTCTAATATGCAATATGATCCAATAATTTCACTGCTGGGTATTTACCCAGAGAAGATGAAAATGTTACTTTGAAAAGATACGTGCACCTCTATGTTTATTGAAGCATTATTTACAATAATCAAGAAGTAGAGGCAACTGAAATGTCCACTGATAGATAAAAGTATAAGGAAGATGTGGTGTGTATGTGCATGTGTATAAAATATATGATGGAATATCATGCAGTCATAAAAAGGGTGAGATTGTGCCATTTGTGACAACATGGATGGACTTAGAGGGTATTATGTTAAGTGAACTAAGTCAGACTAAGAAAGACAGATACCATATGATCTCACTCATATGTGGAATCTTAAGTAAACAAGTGAATAAACAAATAAACAAAAATTAGAATCAGATCTGTAAAAACAGAGAACAAACTGTGGTTGCCAGAACGAAAAGGGTGGGTGGATGAACAAAATGGGTGAAGGAGAGTGGGAGATACAGGCTTCAGTTACGGAATGATTAAATAATGAGAATAAAAGACATAGCATAGGGAATATAGCCAAAGATATTATAATAGCCTCGTATGGTGACAGATGGTAGCTACACCACAGCATAACATACAGAGAAGTCGAATCACTATGTTGTACACTATGTTGTAAATTGTGTGTCAATTATACTGACATAAAAAAATTTAAGAAATTTAAAGTGCCATACACACACTGTGGGCTAGGCCCTGGACTGGATGCTTTATATAAATTCTCATTAAATCTTAATAACACTCTTATGAACCATTTATTATTCCCCTCTTATATAGTAAAAATTTAGATATTTCTTGGACATGGAGCTAATACATATCAAAACCAGATATTTTAATTCATTTGCTAGATTCCAAAGCCTGTGTGAACTTTGTACAATGCGTCCACTCTGGAAAATTACATGACAAATCACTTTAGAAAAGCCAAGCATCATATAAATATAAGTTATTATTACTTGCAAAGAATCATGAATCCTAAGAAACCCATGAATATTTACCCAAAATAAGTCTGCTTATACAATCGTTATTTCCTCCTTTGATGATTTTTCACTAGTTTGAAAAAACAGTTGGACACTTGAATAAAGTGTTCACCTAAGGTAATAGGTTGTTTTTGAAATATGATTTGGGCAATATTGTTAGGTGAATTCACAAATGCCTTAGTTAACATACATAGGGTTAAGTAAGACATCGACTTCAACCTTGGGATAACTCTCCAGTGGAACACCACGAAGTCGTGGCTTGTCCTCATCTATCTGTCATTTTTATTCCATGCATTAGATGAGAACATAAAAGGATACTTAACCATATTTTCAGGAGACAACAAAGTAGGTACAGAGCAAATAATACAGTGACAAAATCAAGATTCAATATGACAATGAGAAACTAAAATCCCGGGCTAATGTGAAGATAAGAAAATGCACACTTATACTTTTAAGCTCAAAAATAACTAACATAACATAAGTCTATGGAGGAAGAAAAAGTACTTGGCATGAATTAATGTGAAAATTAGCTGTGGCTGCAAATCTCCTAATGAGCTAAGGTGTGAGATGGTTGCTTGCAATAGCTAGCAAATCTTAAAAGTTTAAATGAAGAAATAATCTCCCTACAGTGAAACAGACAGACCAACTTTATGCTATGCACAAACCAAACTTGGAGTGTTATGTACAATTCAACATTATTTAGATGTATTGATAAGCCAGAGCAAATTAAGAGGAAGAAGAAGAAATAAAGCTAGTGAGAGACCTGAAAATATCTCAAATAGGAGCTAAGTGTAGAAATATCCATGTAGCTTAGAAAGGAGCTGAATAAAAGAGGAAGTGTGCAAGTTATTTTTCAAATATCTAAAGGACTTTTTATGAAAGATAGATTAGTCTTACTCTATACTCTATCTGGCTTCTAGGAGCAGAACTAGAGCCAGAAGTGGAAATATGAGAAGCAGATTTTGAATTAACATAAGAAGAATAAGAAGAAAGTTAGAGCTGCATAAAATAGAATGTGTTGCCTTTAAAGACAAGGGCCTCTCTGTCCATCACTAAAGCTATTACAGCAGAAACAATGTATGTGGTATGTTCCTGCAGGTATGAATTATCAAACAAAATTTCTTGGATTATTTATTTATTTATTTGAGAGAGAGAGAATGAGAGAGAGAGAGAGGGCACACATGTCAGGGGGGTGGGGAGGATCAGAAGAAGAGGGAGAGAAACAATCTTTTTTTTTTATTATGTTATGTTAATCACCATACATTACATCACTAGTTTTCGATGTAGTGTTCCATGATTCATCGTTTGCGTATAACACCCAGTGCTCCATTCAGTACGTGCCATCTTTAATACCCATCACCAGGCTAACCCACCTCCCCATCTCCCCAACCCCCTCCCCTCTAAGACAATCTTAAGGAGGCACCACACCCAGTGCAGAGCCCAATGCCTGGCTCCATCTCACAACCCTGAGATCATGATCTAAGCTGAAATCAAGAGTTGGACACCTAACTAACTGAGCTACCCAGTCATGCTCTTGGACTTCTTAAAATGGTAAAAATAATTTTTTAAAAATGGTAGATAGCAATAATAATAATAATAATACATAATTTTAAAAATAATTAAAAAATAAAATTATATATAGCAAAAACCTCAATGATAAGGTGTTACCCTTTATTGTATTTAGAATTATTCTGGGTTTCTAGTTTTTGAAATCCATGCAAAAGATTTCTGTAAGTATGTAATTAGCATGTCCCAGTCTCTTCCACATAATGTAAACCCCTTCTAGATCTTGCATCCAACTCTTAATATCACTCTTTTTTTTTTTTTTTACTTTCTCTTGTCAGTCAATCTTCTTGAAAGTAGTTTATTCTCACTGACTCTAGACATCTTCCATTTACTTCTCACCCTCCTGGATTCTGGCTTCTGGCTCCTGTCTCTATCACTACATTGAAATTAGTCAAGCAAAGATCACCATAATTTCTATGATTGCATTTCAGCTCTTATCTGATGACTTTGAAACTACTAACCACTAATTGCCTAAAATTTCCTATCCCCTTGAATGCTCTGAGCTAAAGATACTCCTTACCATCCAAACTTCTGATACTTTTTTCTGATTTTATCTATAATTCTCTGACTCCTTCATTTTTTCATGTATTAATCTACCTCTCTCTTTCTGTTTCCCATTTTCCACTTTCCAGTATTTTCTCTTGCTGTACTGTCACTTTCAAGATTTTACCTATTTTCATGGTTTCAAATACCACTCCTATAATAATAACTCCTAGAATTATATTCTTAGTATTGGCCCTTCCACTGAGCTTCTGTCTTATAAGTACAAGTCACTGCTCACCTGACCCCCAGGAACTTCAAATTCAGCTTATCCAAAATTGAACATCTCTCTCTCCTTCAAATCTGTTGTGTTTTTTAATCTTACTTATGGGTCTTATCACCAATCTAGTCATCCAGTCCGTAAAACTAATTGTCATCATAGCCCCCTCTCTTTCCCTCACACCCAGCAAATGGCTGCACTGTGCTAAATGTAAGCAAGTTCTAGTTAAGTTTCACATTAATGATTACAACCTTCTAAATGTTCTGCCCGTTTCTTGCTCTCCTTCTGGCCTTTCCACAAATCCCCCAGTTAAACATATCATGCAGAACTTAAAATACGTTAATAGTTTTCTCTCATGTAGATAACCAACATCAAGAGGAGAGCTAGCAAAGTCAAATGTCTAGTTGGGCAGGATAAGAATAAAACTAGCAAGTGCATATGTAAACTTTGTGTGAGGAGAGGCCACAGTGGCACAACAGAGAACACACGCCCTGAGTAGAAGCCTTCTCATCTCAGGAGATGACTGCCATGAGGAAAGAAGAATGGGTGCTTCCATCAAAGAACTGGAATCTGACTCTAATACAAAGTCTCAAATTGTTATTATTTATTTAATGTGGACCTCAAAAAAGAGACTATCTGTAGAACTTGTTTTTTCTTTCTTTTTTTTTTTTTTGGACACTCGATCTACAGAATCTCCTTCCCATCAAATTTCCTTATCTTCCCATATGAAGTCTTTTATATCCTAACATCTACCAACTTTACTTCCTGTCTCTGAATCCTGGATCTCACAATAACCAACTTCTTTAATTTCCTTATACATACCATGCTGGTTCACGCATTTTTTACTTTGCTCATGCTGCCACCACTCCCTAGAAACTTACCAACTTTCTACACTTGGTTAACTCCATAAATCCTGTCAAAACAAAATTTACTTTTTTTATATCCCCAGGAAAGTTTCCCAAAGTCCTCAAATTGGAATAAATCTTTTCCTCTGTTTCCTATGTCATACTGTTCCTATTTCTAGTAAGAACATATAATGTGATTTTCAATGTGTCTTTACCTGAGTATCTGCCTCACAAGAATGGTGATCCCCTTGAAGACAAGGATCAGTTCTTAATCACATTACATTCCATCACCTGAAATGATGACGATTTTAATATTGATGATGAAGATGATATAAAGGGTAGGCACATGACAAATATTTGTCAAACTCTTGAGCTGACTGGGATCCTTTGATCTGTCCAAATTCCAACTGTTTTTCATAGTTTCTATAGAAAGAAAATTCTGATATCTCATATTTGCCTTTTCTTTGCTATTGTAAAACTCCATCAGGATTAGAAGGTTGTATGTGCTGAGATTATTTCAAAGATTCAAGGCAAATTTTTTCCACTTATCAGCTCAAGCAAACAGAATTGATTCACCATTTGGCCCATTAATATGTCTTTTTTCTCATCTCTTCATTGCTTCCTTCCCTCTTCCTCACTTTTTTTTATTTTATTTATTTATTTATTTATTTATTGGTATTTTTTGATTCTTGGCTATGTTTTCTGGTCTTTGGTTTTGTTTGTATTTTATTTTTTTTGTTTGAGAGAGAGAGTGCATGCACGAGGGAGGGAGGAACAGAGAGAGAGAATCTCAAGCAGACTCCCCACTGAGCACAGAGCCTGACACAGGACTCAATCTCATGACCCTGAGATCATGATGACCTGAGCTGAAATCAAGAGTCAGCCACTTAACAAACTAAGTCACCCAGGCACCCCGTTTGCATTTTAATTCCTCTCCTGCTTCTCTGAACAGTTACCTCCTCCATTTTAAAATTAATTCCCAAGGTTAATTTCTTTTCTTTTTTTTTTAAGATTTTATTTATTCATTTGAGATACAGAGAGAAAGAGAGAGCACACATGAGCAGGGGGAGAGGCAAGCTCCCCGGCAGGCCAGGAGCCCGATGTGGGCCTCGATCCCAAGACCCTGGGATCATGACCTGAGCTAAAGGCAGACACTTAACCATCTGAGCCACCCAGGCGCCCCCAAGGTTCATTTCTTACAGCAATTCTTTGAATCATCCCTGGATTTCTCCAAAGGCAAATGTTTGTACTGCTGTCTGTTTAGACTTCCTCAGACCTTCTGCTCTATGTGCCTGCATAAATACCAAATTTAACTTGTATGATAATAGGACGACTTAACCTAACTCATTTAGGAATAGCATGTAGCATGTCACCAGTCCACAGTGAATGTTCAAACTGTATTATGCACTTGAAATTTCCAGAAAGAAGGAGAAAGGTACATATTGTTGATTTGTGAAGCTTAATCAGACTTTGATTATTATTGCATGTTTTTGTTGTTTTAACTTCTATGCATTTCTATGTTGAAAACTTCTATGTTGAAAAGCTATTAGAAGTGTTTTCTGACCTTTCCAGGCAGTTTTATTTTTACTATATGATTACAGTTATCATTATTCTTAAAGTAGTGCAACTGAATTTCAAGCCAATGTGTGCACTGAATATTGCATCATCTTTTCCCAATATACATTTCAAAGTTGTTTTGGTAAGTCATTTGAATAGGAGAGAAAGGAGATCAAGATAACTTCCTTAGTTTCTACTATTTTCAAGATAAAACAGTACTCTGAATCCTTATTTGATTGCATATTAATGCTGAAAATTTGACATTAACTCATTTTACACACGAATGAAAAGTTGCTGAGAATAATTAGTAATTCACCCAAGGTTATACAACTAGCAAATGGTCAGGATTCTAAAACCAGTGCTATTACTACTACACTTGTATATTCAGCACCTATGAAATAGAGACCAGGGTGCCCAAGCATCTGATGAAGGAGAAGAATAAACACAAAGGAAAGAAAAGAAGAGATACATATGTCCTGGAAGCAATTCATAAGACATGACATTAAATATACTTTGAATGAACAATGCTTCTCTCAGCTTTTTGTGTAAACATGTGCTTATTGACCAGTGGTTGAGCCAAGATTCTGGAAGAGAACTTGCTATAGAACAAAAGAGATATACAATGAAGGAAACATCCTAGAAACCCTGAAGATTGGAAAGACTCAATATCTGAGAAAACAAATGATATTCTATTTCCAACCTCTATCATTGATAGAGTGCTTCTGATTGGGGCAGTGTCCCTCCATTAGCAATGTCATAACTTTCTCCCTTAGTACCAAGCACACTGTATGCTAATTATTTGTTTACAAATTGGCCTTTCCCCTTTATACTGTAAGAATATCAAGAGTAAAGGTATTCTCCAAATATATATCCTCAGGACTTAACTGATTACTTATTACATATCATGAATGAATATATAAATAAATGGATGGATTTATTCAGTTAGTTTCATTATCAGTCTTCTCTACTTTGAAATTCACTAAGAAACTCAAGTATCTTTATAACAAGAATTCCGAATTCAGTCATCATTCAATGAAGTAAGATAAACTTTGAACTTTAAAACAGAAACACAAAATAGATAAAGGTCTATCTAAGGTAGTCGTGTTAGTGCCATGGAGATGAGTGAGTAAAGAATTATGAAGCACATCTAATAATAAAATGATATTAAAGACTATTTTAAAAGTGTAAACACCCATAAGCCCATTGTCTGAACACTGTTTACATTTTAGTCATAAAGGAGGACAAGCTCTAACTGTCATTCTTAGTATTTTTTGGTAATACTGCTGATAACCCTGGATTGATTCTGTATAGTTAACAGAAACCATAAAATAAAGTGTAGAAATTAAAATTAAAAGAAAATAAAACCTCCTAAAGGACAAAAGCTATGGAAATAGTGAGAGGGTCTCTGATGTTGAGAAGTGATGGTGTCCAAAAGCCACTGACAAGGGTAACCCAGCAGGAGGGGGTGAAAAGAAGTTCTTAGCAGTAAGTGAGTTCCATAAAAGAATTATCAAGAACCAAGCAATACAGAGGAGACATGGAAGCAGAAAGAACCCGTCTGAAAGCACCACTGCACACAGACGGGCAACGGAGGGGAGAGAATTTGACGTGTTTGGAGTGAAGGTAAACACATAAAAATGCCCTCGTTCCTTGAGAAACATAAGTGTCGGGCAGACTGTCAAGGTAAATTGAGTGTAGCTTAGTAGGACTCAGTTTCTGAACGGGAATGCCAGACCACAACCCCACAAGCCAGGCCAAGGCCAGTTCCAACATGGGAGCATAAGATCTATGCAGGGCAACTGACAAGGTATCTACCACACATAAGAAAATGTAAGGTGTTGAAACCACTCCCCCAACCAGACCTCCAGCCCTTGGCAGTAGAGACAGGTTTCACTCCCAAGCCTAGGATTAGAGCAGAGACTGTTTTGGGGGATTAAGTAAACAGCTAATGTGTGGTAGATACCTTGTCAGTTGCCCTGCATAGATCCTGTGCTCCCATGTTGGAACTGGCCTTGACCTGGCTTGTGGGGTCATGGTCTGGCATTCCCGTTCAGCAATTGAGTAAGTATAAGAGTTGGAAGTATAAGTGTAAGAGTTGGAAAAAAAAAAAAAAAACTGGGAAAGGAAATAGAGCAAATTATTTCTGTGAGGCCTGCTCCCTCACAAACAAATTCTGGAGCAATCTGATCATACTTATGGGTACACACCAGTTTGACTACTTCAGACTGATGGACAACAACAAATTAATTCAATCGGAGATGCGGTATGAGTTTTTTCTCTGAAAACTTTTTTTAGAAATCAAATTGAACTATCAAAATAGATTCTATTTTGTATTTGGAGACTGAGGATGTCATGAAATACACGATTAAAGTCCTTTGAATTTTTATATTATTCTTTAAGTTAGAGTATTAAAACAGTATGAAAATAAACACTTCCATTGTCTTTTTATTTTGAAATGTCATTTTAAATCAATTTTATCAACTTTTTTCATAAAATTATATTTGGTAAGAGACCCCCATCTTTGTAGGGACCTGAAAATATTAATGGAATATACGGTGACTCATTTCTTGGAAGAAATCTGCTCCCCAAAGGATCTGGCTCATTACTTTATAGCAATCACAGAAGTTAGCAACTGACTGGTAAGAGACTTGCCCTTTGCTGATTTCACTCACTTTTAGTAGGTCCCACTAGTCCAAGAAGTTCTGAAGCAAACACTGAGCAAAGCTAATATTTTTTTTTTATTCTGTCAAATGCTTATATCCAGAAGAAAACTGATATTTGCTAGCAGCCAACATAATTTCCTGAAATGATTACTGGAATGTATTTAAATTAACATTCATGATGTGAAACTGTTTAAATTTCTAAATGGCATCTGTTTTAACTGCTGAGACAAAGAAAGGGTCATGGGAAAGAATATCAGGGAATAAGGCCTATCCTGTTAATTTTTTAAAAACTTTTCTTAACTTTCTTAATATAAATGTTTTTAAAATAGCATGATTTGCTCACTCTTTTACATGTGAATGATCCAAATGACTTGATCTTTTCATATGTTGAAAAATCTAAATATATTTAAAATTATCAAAGTAATATGTCCTTGTGACCAGTGGACCAATTCAAAAATATATAATATATTAATATTATTATATCAATAATTAATTATTAATTAATAGTGTCTCTTCCAACCCCTTCCATGTCTAAACTCTGTAGGTAAACAGTTATAAAAACTTGCTATAAATCCATCCACATATAAATCTTGTGTTTATTCTGGATAGAGATTGGGTGGGTGGGCTGATGTTGTGTTGTTTGCTTTTACAAAAATCAGTTTATACTATTTATTAATATACACTCTTTTTTTCCTACTTAACACCTAACAGGATTAACAATGTATCATGGAGTTTTCTTTTTCTTTCTAAATTTGCTCTTTATTTTAGAAATATTTATTTCTTAATATTCTTAAATGGTAGACAAAAAAACATAATTTATCTACTTTTCTGAAAATCTACTGAAATAGAAGAAAACATATCCTAAAAAATGTAGCCTCCTTATTGCCTCCACAAGTGATTACAAGGAAAAAAATAAAAACTTCAGAAAAATAATCTAGGATCAAAGCACTATTTAGATGAGTAAACTTTGCAAGTATTATTTTCATTAATATTATAAAAATAATTTTTACCGAGTGTTTTCAATAATCCTATCCCCATACTTACCACTTACACATATAATCTCACTTAACAGTCCTTATAACATTTCTAATATTTAAGAACTATTATAATATCCATTTTAGGAACAGATTGGCAATTTGCCGACATGTTCCCAAAACTAGAACATGACAAAGACTCATATCAAATGCAAAATATCCCAGTAAGAAATGGCAAAAACTTAAATAAAAACTGTGAAAAGAGGAAAGAAAAGAGGACAATCCATAAGGAATCTTAATTTTTTTATCATTCTTCTATATCATTATGTTCATTTGTCGATAAAAATGTTTTATAGCATTTCCACATTTTGGTGTATTTAGAAACTGTCACTCTAACACATTTTCTAGATTATTATACCATAACTTTACCAGACACTCCTTTTCAGAAGCCCATGAAAGTTATCTGTGAAACAATAAAAGATCTTTTCATTGACCTCTACTTAAGCCATTGACCAGTAAAACTGACAGTACCGACCCTTAATATGCTGAACGTGCATGAGGAAAATAAGCCACTTCAGGTAGTGGCATTTTACTTTATTAAGTTAAAAGTTATGTAAACTGATAAAATTTGGATGGAATCCTCCTCTGAACATAGGTCCTAGCCCTCCAAATATATTGATATTGGCAGGAATATTCACATGTATATAAGTTAAACTAGAAGAAAGGATCGTCTCTTATTTCACCAATTTCCTGTTTCAACAGATTTTTGATTAACCAGTCATCTATTAGTCCAGATTACATCAGATATGAAGGCTTCTAAAGAAATATATTTAGCCATCACAAGAAATACATAGTCAAAGTAAGTGGCTTTGTATGTGGTACTACAAAGTACCTGACTTTCCATGTCTTAAAAATAATTTCATTTCTGTAACAGAAGTGAAAAGGAAATAAATATAAGAACACCAAAGAGACGGGTGCCTGGGCGGCTCAGTCGTTAAGCATCTGCCTTCGGCTCAGGTCATGGTTCCAGGGTCCTGGGATCGAGCCCCGCATCGGGCTCCCTGCTCGGCGGGAAGCCTGCTTCTCTCTCTCCCACTCCCCCTGCTTGTGTTCCCTCTTTCTCTGTGTCCCTGTCAAATAAATAAAATCTTTAAAAAAAAAAAGAAGAACACCAAAGAGAATGATGATAGACCCAAAGATCCTGGGAATTAATGTCTGCCATCAACCTCTATTTCTTATGTTTTCTTGCCTGTGGTAGATGAGGATCTCTTTCAATAGTCCCAGAGGATTTCTGGCTCTCTCACCATAACCTGAGTTGGGAATTGGATGCTATGAGTTGCATATTTTCTTCCTTGGCTCATTGATGACACTTGACCAAAACGAACCAATTCCACAGGCCTTCTAATTAACATTGTTTCAGTAACCCTCAACTGCTAGAAATATGGCATAGTCTATCCTTTTATACCTGCATCCCATTTCAATTCACTCCAGAGAAAATTCTTAGCAATTGCGATGTAAAAACAGGCTAGAGGAGCACCTGGGTGGCTCAGTCAGTTAAATGTCTGACTCTTGGTCTGACTCAGGTTATGATCTTGGAGTCCTGGGATGGAGCCCCCTGTCGGGCTCCACTCTCAGCGGGGAGTCTGCTTGGAGAGTCTCTCTCTCTCTCTTCCTCTGCCCCTTCCCCCACCTTTAAAAAAATAAATCTTTAAAAAAAAAAGCATGCCAGAGATTATCATCAACCAGGACCAGCAATGGAAGCATTGTGATCATTCGGCTAGCAAGTTGTCCAATTACACAAAACCATCCTGAGGACCCATTTCCTAGGAAAACTTCTGCCTTTGTGGGGTTTCCAAATAAGCTGGTCCTGAGAAAGTTATTCAAGTACAATTAGTTTATTTGGAATGTAATTCCAGGAAACATAGATAGGAGATTGGGGAACTGAGATGAAGGAGAAGACAGCCAAAAAGAAAAAAAACAGTGTATAAATCAAGTTACCACTTAGGGAAACAGTAGCTTAATCCCACATGTTGGTTTACTAATTGGCCTCCATAACACAGAGGGCAGGGACAGACCGAAGAGAGAGGCGGGCCACTCCAGATTATAGGTGGACATGGTAACAGGACAGAGAACTTACTTACAAGGCATGACTTGGGCGGCCACAAGACCAGTAGATCTCCACACCAGGTCACCGAAATCTTAAATAAAAGTTTGTACAGAGATCTTAACCGGGTTCACTCGCATATACCATTCAAATTATCTCAATAACACATGGTTTTCTCAAGGCTATGTCCTTGAAAACGGCTCCCACTGTGGGAAGTGTGAGGAGAACGAACATTCCAAGGATAGGAGAGAAAGTGAGGGGCCTCCCATTTCCCAGCTTGTGAGTCAACACGTCGTCTCCATGACCCCCTCCAACAACTGGGGAATTCTGGGAACCACTATACAGCACTCACTTCAGAGTTATGTCCTCAGGAAGGAGAGAAAACTGGGATAATTCTTATATACCAATGCCATTACCTGAGGACCCCAGGAAGGAGAAGAGGCATTAATTTCCTGACACTGCCGGCGGCCAGGTGGGCTAAGAAGGTCCCAATAGCCAAACAAACTCTTAGGAAAAAGAGAAAAAAAAAAAGAATGCAGGTGCTAGCAGTTGGAAGTCAGGCTTCTGTGCACTCATATGGAAAGGGCACCAGTAAAACCTGCTCTAGTGTGCTCTATCTTCCAGGGTATCTCCTGGCAGATGTTAACTAGGCAGTTTTTCCCTTCAGCTGCTTCAGTTTCTAGGTTTTCATACCCAAAGTTGCATATCTAAACCCTCTAATCTTCAGCTTAAATATTAGCATTACTTAATATCCTGAATCATAAATTCAGCGGCAGCACAATCAGCATCCTGCTCACTGACTTTACGTATGTTTTGTAGAAAATATGTTTTTATTTTTAATTATGCTCTTCTATGAAGTATTTCATGTGATCTAGCATGAATTTTGATTACATGATGTCTCCTGGGACAGACATGAAGAAATATATAGAGAGAGGCATACATTACAATTAGAGCCCTTCATTAGCAAGTTAAATGTGAAGGAATATGAAATGCGGGAACTTCATTACCAAGGAAAAAATGAGAACACTGGGACTATATATGAGTCAAACATTGTCTCTGGACTCTAGCTCACATTTAAAACAAATACACTCTGTATTAAGAAGCAATAGTTAAGTTGAATGTTTTAATCACTAAAATAATTGAAAAAGTAATTAAAATCTTCTTAGGAACAAAATGTTAAAACCAGATAATTTTGTCTGTGTGATCTAAGAACAAAAATATTCAAAGTTACACACAATTTTCCAGAATATGTAAAAGGAGGAAAAACACTCCAATGTATTTTATGATGCTGCTATCCTAACCTTAAAAAAGCAGAAGCAGATGGAGAAAGATAAGGAAAAAATAGCCCAGTGTCTCCGCAAAATATACACTTATGACTGAGGATAAAAAAAAATTCTAAACAAGATATTAGAAAACAACATATATCATAAAATTATCCCCCCAAAAAATATCCCAAAAGATGCCAGATAACATTTAGCTAATACATGGCATTAGGCATCATTCTTAACTAGCAATGGAAGGGAATACTTTAATCTGAAAAGGGAATTGATATAAAACCCACAGCAGTCATCATACGTGATGTGAAAACTTTATATTACCTTTAAGAACAGAAGTAAGGCAAAGATATTTTCACTGATACTTTTAAACACTGTGCTGAAAGTTCTGGTTAAGGCATAAAGATAAGGAAAGAAAATGAAAGGTATAAGGACTAGAAATAGAGAAAAAAAATCAGTATTTGCAGAGAAAATTATGGCCTACATAAAATATTGAAAAGGATCTATCGATAAGGATTAGGACTCATAAGATAATTTACCAAGTTATTATTTTCAAAAAAATATTTTAAATTATTCCATTTTGATCCACCAGCAATGAATATGTAGTACACATAATTAAAATGCAAGAAGCCATCTAAAATCACAACAAAATTTTAAGTACCCAGGAATAAATACAACTGAAGAAATGCATAAAATTTGTGGAAAAAAATAAAACTATATTGAAAGACACTTTAAAAACATTTAAATATATGGAAAATATACCATGTTCATAAAAATGTTAATATTGTTTCATACCAATACTCTCTATATTATTCAATAAGTACACTAAAATTCGATCAACATGCCATCACAGTTATATTTGTTTTAGACTTGGTGTTTTGTTTTGTTTTAGTTGCCATATGAGCAAGGAAGAGCCAGAACATGTCCGAAGAATAAAAAAACAAAACAAAACAAAAAACCACTACTTCTGATGAGGTAAAAAGTCTTATTTTAAAGCTATTGTAAATAAGACAATGAGATACACAAAAAGCGGAGATAGTAAATAAAACAACAAAACTATGTATGGAAACTTGACACCTTAACGAAAATTAATTCCAAAATATTTGAAAAGCAAAATGTAATAAGAAATGTTTACGAATTTTTAGAAGACAAAATAGGAGAATATCTGTATGACCTTCAGATAAGAAGGGAATTTTTTCAGCTTGATTAAAGTATAATTGACCAAAAAATTATAATATTATTTAAAGCGCAGAGCATGATAATTTGATACATATCTTCATGTGAAAGAATTCCACAGCAAGTTCATTAAAACACCTATCACCTACTTATTTACTTTTTTTTTAGTGAGAACACTTGAGTTATGTCCTCTTAACAAACTTCAATTATACATTACAGTAATATCAACTGTAATCACTAATGTGTAGCAACACATTAGCTCCTCAGAGCTAATCATTTATAACTAAAAGCTTCTCTCCTTTATCAACCTCTCCCTGTTTCCTCCAGTCCCCAGACTCTGACAACCACATTCTACTCTGTTTCTATGAGTTTGACTTTTTTTTCGGGGTGTAGGGGATTCCACATATGTAATTCCATGCAGTATTTGATTTTCTCTGTCTGGCTTTTTTCACTTAGCGTAATGCCTTCCAGGTTTATCCATGCCATGAACGACAGGATTTTCTTCTTTTTTTAAAGCTGATTAATATCTCATTGCCATATTTTCTTTATCAACCAGCCACTGAGAAACACAGAGGTTGTTTTCATACCTGGGCTATTGTGAATAATGCTGCAATAAACATGAGAAGTACATATATCTCTTTGAGATTATGATTATATTTTCATTGGATATATACCCAGAAGTGGCATTATGGGACCATATGTTACTTGTATTTTTAATTTCTTGAGGAACTTCCATACTGTTTTTCATAATGGCTGTACTGATTTACATTCCTGCCAATGGTATATAAGGAATTTCTTTTTTTTTCCGAGGGTTAATAGCTATTTATTTATTTATTTATTTATTTTTTATTTTATTATGTTATGTTAGTCACCATACAATACATCATTAGTTTTTGATGTAGTGATCCACGATTCTTTTTCCACAACCTTGCCAGCATTTGTTAGCTCTTGTCTTTTTAATAATAAACATCCTAACACATGTGAGGGGATATCTTATTATGGTTTTGATTTGCATTTCCCTGATGATTAGTAATGTTTAGCACCTTATAACGTATCTGTTGGCCATTTATCTTCTTTGGAAAAATGCCTATGCAAGTCCTTTGTGTATTTTTTAATCAGACTGTTTTGTTTGCTTGTTTCCTGTGAGTTGTAGTATTTTTTTGTATATTTTGGATATTACCCCCTTATCAGATATGTGGTTTGCAAATATTTTCTCTCCTTCCATAGGTTGCTTTCATTTTGTTGATGGTTTCTTTTGCTGTGCAGCCTTTTTGTTTGATTGAGTCCCACTTATGGCCTTTGCTTTTGGTGCCAAATCCACAAAATCATTGCCAAGACCAGGAACTTAAGTTTTCTTCTAGGAGTTTTACAATCTCAGGTCTTATATTAATGTAATATTGAATTCATTTACAATATTAATTTTTTGTGGCTTGATTTTTGTATATGCTGTTGGGTAGAGGTCCAATTTAACTCCTTTGCATGTAGCTGTCCAATTTTCCCAACACCATTTTTGAAAAGAATATCCTTTCTCCATTGAATACTCTTGGTGCCTTGTCAAAAATTAATTGAACATTTATGCATGGATTTATCTCTGTTCTCTGTTGTGTTCCACTGATCTGTCTGTCTGTTCTTATGCTAATACCACATTGTTTTGATTACTATAGGTTTTGTAATATAGTTTGAAATCAGGAGTGTGATGCTTCCAACTTTATTCTTTCTCAAGATTTCTTTGGCTTTTTGAGGTCTTTTGTGGCTCAATACAAAATTTAGGATTGTTTGTTCTATTTCTGTGAAAAATTCCATTGGAATTTTGGGAGGGATTACTTGAATCTGTAGATTGTTTTGGGTGGCATAGGCATGTTACCAGTATTAATTCTTCTAATCCATGTCAATGGAATATCTTTTCATTTAGTTGTGACTTCTTCAATTCCTTTCATCAATATTTATAGATTTCAAGTGTACGATCTTTCACCTCCTGAGTAAAATTTATTATTAAATATCTTATTTTTTGAAGCTGTTGTAAATGAGATTATTATCATATTCTCCAGAGTCATCAGGGATATTGGCCCATAGTTTGCTGGTTTTGGTATCAGGATAATGCTAGCCTCATAGAACGAATGTGGAAGTTTTCCTTTTTCTCTTTTATGGAATAGTTTGAGAAGAATAGGTATTAACTCTTCTTTAAATGTTGGTAGAATTAGCCTTTGAAGCCATCTGGCCCTGGACTTTTGTTTGTTGGTTGTTTTTTGATTGCTGATTCAGTTTCTTTGCTGTTTATTGGTCTGTTCAAGTTTTTCATTTCTTCCTGTTCCAGTTTTGGAAGTTTATATGCTTCTAGGCATTCATCCATTTCTTCTAGGCTGTCCAATTTGTTGGCATATAGTTTTTCATAATATTCTCTTATAATTGTTTGTATTTCATGCTCATGGATTGGAAGAAAAAATATTGTTAAAATGTCTATACTTTCTTAAGCAATCAACATATTTAGTGCAATCCTTATCAAAATACCACCAGCATTTTTCACAGAACTAGAACCAACAATCCCCAAATTTGTATGGAACCACAAAAGACTCCAAAAAGCCAAAGCAATCTTGAAAAAGAAAAGCAAGACTGGAGGCATCACAATTTTGGACTTCAAGTTATATTACACAGCTATAGTGACCAAAACAGTATGGTACTGGCACAAAAATAGACACATAGATCAATAGAACAGAATAGAAAACCCAGAAATGAACCCACAACTATACTGTCAATTAATCTGTAACAAAGCAGGAAAGAATATCCAATGGGAAAAAGTCTCCTTAACAAATGGTGATGGGAACACTGGGTGGCAACGTGCAAAAGAATGAAACTAGACCACTTTCTTATACCATACACAAAAATAAATCCAAAAATGTATTAAAAACCCCAATGTGAGAGATGAAACCATAAAAATCCTAGAGGAGAACACAGTTACTTCTTTGACATCAGCCATAGCAACTTCTTTCTAGATAGGTCTCCTGAGGCAAGGGAAATAGAAGCAAAAATAAACTATTGGGACTTCATCAAAATAAAAAGCTCCTGCACAGCAAAGGAAACAATCAACAAAACTAAAAGGCAACCTACAGAATGGGAGAAGATATTTGTGAATGACATATTTGATAAAGGGTTAGTATCCAAAATCTATAAAGGACTTATACAATTCAACACCCTAAAGGTGAATAATCCAATCCAAAAATGGGTGGAAGACACGAATAGACATTTTTCCAAAAAAGACATACAGATGGCCAACAAACACATGAAAATATGCTCAACATCATGGATCATCAGGGAAGTACAAATCAAAACGACAATGAGATATCACCTTACACCTGTCAGAATGGCTAAAATCAACAGTACAAGAAAAAACAAGTGATGGTGAGGATGTGGAGAAAGGGGAACCCTCTTGCAGTGTTGGTGGGAATGTACACTGGTGCAGCCACTGTGGAAAACAATATGGAGAGTCCTCAAAAAATTAAAAATAGAACTACCCTAAGATCCAGCAATTGCACAAATTTACCCAAAGAATACAAAAATGCTAATTCAAAGGGCTATATGTACCTTGATATAAACAGACTCTTAACTATTAGAGAACAAACTGATGGTTATCAGAGGGAAGGTGGGTGGGGGGTTGGGTGAAATAGCTGACGGGGATTAAGGAGTGCACTTGTAGTGATGAGTACCTGGTTTTGTATATAAGTCTTAAATCACTGTATTATATACACGAAACTACATTGTAAGTGAACTAACTGGAATTTAAATTAAAACTTAAAAAAAAGAATGCTCACACAAACACATATTAAGAGAAATTAAAAACATCAAATTCATACCTATAGAATAGTAGATCAATAAAATGGAGTATATTGATAAATTGAAATACTTTATGGTATGTCAACGAATCGACTTCAGCAAAATTAATCAACATGGGTAAATCTCAGAAATATAATCTTTATAAAAAAGAGAGAATGTCTAGAAGAATATATAAATGTGGTTCCATTAATACATATTTAAAAACCTGAAAAACTAAACAGTATATTGATGAAGGTATATCATATTAAACAATTTTTTAAAAGTGAATAAGTGCAAAATTCAGGGTAGTGGTCACCTCTGCAAGAATGAGGATTGTGATGGGCTTCAGCAAAGATTATCTCAGGGGCTTCAAGGGAACTGGTAACAGTCTGTTTCTTAAATTGGTATACCAATGTTCCATTGTTTTCTGTTACTTTACATGTATGTTATGAATGTTATTTTTATTTCAGTAGTTATTAAACCATTAAAAAATATAGCCAAGGTAATGGTAATATTTCTTCCTTCATTAAATATAAGGAATAAATATGATTTGTCTTACCTTTAAAAACATACATTTTAGAATAATCTTAAGTGCTGTAAAATCAATAATATGGCAGCATACAGCCTTGAAGTCAAGAATTATTTCTTTTCAATATTATAACAAGTGTGTCTACCCACAAAAAAAAAGCAAAAGCAACTACCAAATAATATTTTGAGTTCAGTAATTCTCCTTAATAATACCTAGAAGCCAGAGTTATCTATGATTTTTGTCTACTATAATATTGAACTCTAGCCATTAAATGAGGGAAAGTACTATATTAAGTGAGATAAAATGGGTAGTCTTAAGTGTAATTATCTCTAGTGCAGTGATATGTTGAAAACAAAAACACACTTAAAGTTACCATAATAAAATGCTCCTTGGCACTAAAATCTTAAAAGCGTTGTAGAACCATAGACAAAAATAATGTTGCTTTCTAAAGAAATGAAATACAGCCAGGAATAGAAAGAACTTGGAGAGGTCAAACAAACATATAGCCTAATGCCCCCAAAACACTTAGCTTCAATTTTCTTCAGAATTATAAGACATAAACAATACCTTATCTAACTTGATGTTCTAGAATTCTGTATTTTATAGCCAGAAGGTCATCTTTTAAAATTTTTATTGTAGAAAATTTCAAACTTACACAACAGTGAAGAAAATAGCATTTTGAATCCACATACACCCATCACCCAAGTTTAACAATGATCAAAGCATGACCAGTTCTTAATTTCTCCATAATCTCACACATTCACACACCATCCAATTATTTGGAAACAAATCTCAGCCATTACTTCACCTATAGCGTTTTAGTATATATGTGTAAAACACTACTTTTACAACATAACTGAAATATCTCCATCGCACCCTCCCCCAAAATTTAAAAAAATAATTTCTAATATCACCAAACATGTAGACAATATAAACACATTTAATTGATCATCCTATAATTTTATTTTTATAGTTTATTTGATCAAATGGAAATCTAAACAAGAGGTATACATCTTGATTGGTTAATTTGTCTCTTACGTCTTCTTGCAATTTACAGTTATCACTTTTTTTTTTCTTCTTACAATTTATTTTGGAGAAATCGAGGTTTTGTTTTATTTTGGTTTTTGTCTTTTTTTTGTCCCATAAGTTCCCTGTAGTCTGGACGTGCTGTCTGTGCTCGCATGGCATCATTCAACATGTTCATCTCTCCCCTATATTTATTCTAAATTCATAGTTAGATCTAGCATTTGCAGGACTATTTCACAGGAGGTACATTGTACTTCCTTTAGGAAGTACTTAATGTCAATACCTAATGTTGCTTCCCCTTGTAATGTTAGCGGTGATTAGTGATCGGTATTAGATCCCTATTTTATGAGGGATCACAAAATGTTAACATTTTAGGGGTGCCTGGGTGGCTCAGTCGTTAAGCGTCTGCCTTTGGCTCAGGTCATGATCCCAGGGTCCTGGGATCGAACCCTGCATCGGGCTCCCTGCTCAGCGGGGAGTCTGCTTCTCTCCCCCTGCTTGTGCTCTTTCTATCTCTCTCTCTCTCTCTCAAATAAATAAATAAATAAAATCTAAAAAAAAAAACAATGTTAACATTTTAAATTATTCCTTTTTCATGTATAAGATGGAATGTTTTTTATAAAGATCCACCTCTCCTCATCTGCTATTTTGTTTTCCCCTAGGTACTGATTTTATAAGAAAGGCAGAATAAATGCTTATTTCTTTTTTTTAAACAAGTTTTCAAAATGAGTTAATTCTTTATATTATCTTCTAATGGTGGTCAATTAAGTTGGGGGGAGAGGAGTTTCATTTTTTTAGTATCATAATGAATTCATGGAATAAACACATTTGATGTGCTTTGGTTTTATTGCTGTTATTATTTCTATAGATGTGCAAATTGTCCCATCTCTTACCGGCAGGAGATTCTTCAAGTTGGTAGCCTGAAATTGATTATAAAGAGAACATTTATACCAGAGAAATCAGCAAACACAAATTAGCTTTTCTTCCCAGAAACCAGCTATCAACATTTACCACCTTACTACTGGCATCACATCCTATATTGTCTCTTTCATCATTATCATTAAATTTTAGTTTTGTGAGTGAAAACACATTTAATGGCCACTTCTAGAGGTTCTATGACTTTATGTCAATATATACATATATATTTTTAGTAATTCTGATTGTTGTCTCAAGAGCATTCTCTATATTTAGTCTAATCAGAAAATGCTAATGGAAAAAGTATACCCTGTGTTCTTGTGTGTTCATGATAGTTTGTCTGTGGCCCTTATTTGTGAAAATTGAATTTGCTGGATATGAAATGAGTGGCATTCTCTTTCCTTGAATATCTTAAAGAGGACCGATTTTTTTTCTGGAGTTACAGGTTAATCACATGGTTTCCACTGTTATTGAAGGGTTGAGGGGGATACTCTTCATTGCTGACAGAGATAAAATCCTGCTCCCTACTTGACTGTCTCTGACACCAACTAGTAGGTTTGGCTGGCTAGTTCCAGCATGATGAGGTGAAAGTCTGGGTTTCACACTTGATGTTGGCTGGTGGTAGTACACGGAGATGGGGTCATATGCTTTTCTGTGGTGTTTGACTGGGTAGAGTAGATATTTAAAAGTTTTTGGTCTTGCTAGGCTGTCCTTTTCCTAATCTGTTCACTAAGGAGAGCAGGCATTGGTTGGGGCTTTCTTGTATGCATCTGTTGGCATTTTTAGGTTACTGGCTTCTTTAGCTCCAAGTCAGAGATATTTGCAGCAAAAAGAAAATTCTGAGAACCCACCACCGTGTTATTCTTTGGATCCTAAGGTCCCAGCCAGTCTGCCCCTTTCCCTCCACCTTCCAAAATCTTCATATGCTCATTCTATATAGTATCCAGGTGTTTTAGTTGTACTTAACAGAAAGAATATGAACAAGTACATCTCCATCTTTCGGAAAACTGAACCATAAAATTCATTTTAACTTCATTATTAAAGAGTTTATGTTCCATGTTTGAGAATGCTTACCAATGCCCATGAACTTTTAAAGAAAATTAGGTCATGCTTTCAAAATTTTGTATGTATTTGTTGGATGTTTTCTTCCAGGAACCAGGTTATCCCTAGGCTGGTTTCTCTTTGCCTTGTTTATTTCTTAATCTGTTCAATCTTTTGGTCTGTGCTCATATGTACTGATAAAAGTTATCCCTTACCTCACCTTCTTTTTAGTAAATCAACTTTCAGCAGTGTCTGTTCCTTTCCCTGATGTTTTTTTTAAAATTTAACAATGTTTACTTGGTCCTCAGTTTTTTTTTTAAGGTGTGAAATTTTTCTCTCATGTTCTTTGCATTAGTTTTCTCTTTCTGCTCTAACAAATTCCCACAAGCTTAGTGGCTTAAAAAATGCAAATTTCTTACAGTTCTGTAGGTCAGTTTAAATGGTCAGCAGGGCTGTCTTCCTTCTAGAGGCAATGGCGGGGAATGTTAGCTTGCATTTTTCCACTTCTAGAGGCCACCGGCATGCCTTTGCTTGTGGTAACTTCTTCTATCCTCAAAGCCAGTGTGGCATAGCATCTCTAAATCCTTCTCTTCCTCCAACTCTGATTCTCCTTCCTCCCTCCTTCCCTTGTGATGACCTTTGGGATGACATGGGACCCACTCCAATAATCCAGGATAACTTCCCTTTCTCAAACTCCTTAACTTGAAGCACACCTACAAAATCTCTCTGGGCATGTGAGGTGAGTGAGTGAGCCCGATGTGGGTCTCGGATCTCAATCCCAGGACCTTGAGATCATGACCTGAGCCAAAATCAAGAGCTGGAAGCTTAATGGACCAAGCCACCCACGCCCCCGTAAAATGGTCAGAGTAACTTAATTACTCGCAAAATCCAGCAATTAGAACATGGACATCATTCAGGGGTCATCATTCTGTCTCGCACATCACATAACTGTTTTATCTCCTTATTTCTGAGCTCTTCTTCAAAAGATTTCACATTCTTATTCATTTCCACATATTAAATGACCGTGGGAGTTCCCTCTCTAGATTGAGTGATTTTCTGCCATATGACAAGATTGGTCATTGCATAATGTTGTCCTTTTTCTCCCCTTTGGATGATACGGTTGTTTTATTTTTTATAAAGCGTAGCCTTCTGTCCATGTACATTTTGCCTGCTCTCTTCTTACCTGGATTTTGGGTTTTTTTGTTCACAGACAGAGTTTGAGAGAGCTACATGATTTCTGCTCTATCGACTATTCTATGACTCAGGGAAATGTGAGGGAAGAAATAGCACTAAACCGAGCTTACCATTTGAAAATCGGGGGTCCTGCTATTTTGCTAAATGTCCTTACCAGCACTCATTACCTTAACAGGAGAGACTCCATTTTCAGAATGAGATGTGCTCCTGGTTCCTAATTTAGTGTCTGTTTTTGGAAGCTTTATTTCCACCAAAGAACCTTAGCTCCAGGTTCATTTCCCCCTTTCACACTTTTCTCCCAGCAGCCACCGTCTTTACTACTCCTTCAGGAAAGAAAACAATAAAAGAGATCTAGTCAGTTTTTCTCTCTCTGTGACATCTTGCAGGGTTTTATTGACTTTTCATTACGGCTACTATGGGGAAGGAGGAGCAGCAATCAATCCATACAGCACCTTCCCCTACTTCAGATTTTTCTTAATTTTTGCTTTAAAGCAAGAGCAACAGTTTTTATAGTTGATTACATTAGATTATGCTACTTACCTTTTGTTGCCACTCTTTTTGTTGTTTTGGAGTATTTTTGATAATCATTGCTGTTTTTTAAGTTACTCTGACCATTTTACGGGGGCGTGGGTGGCTTGGTCCATTAAGCTTCCAGCTCTTCTTGATTTTGGCTCAGGCCATGATCTCAAGGTCCTGGGATTGAGACCCGAGACCCACATCGGGCTCTGTGCTCACTACGGAGTTGGTTTGACCCTCTCTCTTTCCCTCTACCTCTGCCCATCCCCCTGCACTCTCTCTCTGTCTGTGCGTCTAAAATAAATAAATAAATAAATAAATAAATAAATAAATAAATAAAATCTTTAAATTACTCTGACCATTTTGTTATGGTTTGCAAAAAAGAATTCTGTGATGTTATTTCAATCAATTTACTCCCAATTGAGAAAAACATCTCCATGAGTCTTATTTTAAATGTGAATAGAAAGACCAATTCAGGATTTATTTACTGATGAATAAAAAGTTGTGAGCTAGCAAGGGGTCAGTAACACACACTCCAACCTCTAAATAATATTTTTTCCTGTTTTTAGGAATTATATTTTAGTTTTAATGATCTCACTAGAGCACACTGCTAATAGTGGCTAAATTATATTTTCAACAGTTTCACAATTATAATCTCAATGGTAATTTAGTATAAATCATTTCCTTTTTAAAGGTTTTATTTGAATTTAAGTTGGCTGGGAATAATGCTTGTTATTTCTTCAGGGTGATATGGATCTTTCATAAAATTACCAGCATTCATAATTTGAAGAGATTCTAAAAGGCATACAATCCAGTCATTTTGAGAATATAAAGTACTCTAGAATTTTTACCAAATGACCACCTGAATGTGGTTTAGATGCCTCACCACCACTTGGGGCAGACCATACTGTTTTGTTTTTTTTTTTAAAGATTTTATTTATTTATTTGAGAGAGAAAGAATGAGAGACAGAGAGCATGAGAGGGGGGAGCGTCAGAGGGAGAAGCAGGCTCCCTGCCGAGCAGGGAGCCCGATGCAGGACTCAATCCCGGGACTCCAGGATCATGACCTGAGCCGAAGGCAGTCGCTTAACCAACTCAGCCACCCAGGCGCCCGACCATACTGTTTTTTGTCTGATTGTTGTGCAAGTCTTACATATTCTTCTGAACTCTTTCTCATACGGACCCAAGCTTTGTAATTCCTCCACTAGGGACTTTATATGATTCTTCTTCATGATAACACTATCAATATTTGAGGGAAGCACGCTTGTCTTCCTCAAACAGGGCATTGATTTATATCAAAAGTGTTTGTGTACCATCCTCATTCTAATGTCACCAAGTAGAACACATCTGGCAGGAATAACCGTGTTTAAGTAGAGCCTTATATATAAGCACAATACTTGAACATCCCTTCAGCTAAAAAGAATATCACAGTTGCATTCTTGATGAAAGTGTGAGATTTTGTCCTTAATTTTCCCTTAATCATTGCAAGCTCAGGGTGTTTAGCAATTTAGTGGTCATTTCAGATTGTTGATGAAAATTATAGTCATTGCTTACTAAAACAGTGCTGTTGAGAAACTTTTACTCTCTTTTTAAATTTTATGCAGTTGGCTGCATGTTCCAGTTTTCTTTCTCACATTCAGTACTGTTGAATTTCATTTTTAGCAGATACAATCCACCAGGATAGATTTGGAGCCCTATTTTGTCATCCAGTGCATTTTTTATTCCCCCCAAGCTTTATGTTACACTATATTTGAAGCATCTTTAATCATATATCAGTCAAGTCCCTTCTAACAAGAGGAGATATAAAGAAGGAGGAAAAAGAGAAAAACATAGAAAGAGCAAAGGCAAGTAAGGGGAAAGGAGAAAAAAAGAAAAAGAAACAAAAATATCTAGCATGTTAAGTATAAAGGGACTATATACTTCATCTTTTTTTTTATGTAACCCAAATTCATGCGATTTAGCAAACTCGAAACAGAGAAAGGTGCAACCTAATTAGAAAAATTATAATCCCGCCTCCTCACATTCATTTTGGAAGGAGCTTTAAAGTATAAATAAACAAATACATAAGTATACTGTTGCCTCTGTATTTACTTTGCTTATTTCCTCAAATTGCTAAAGGTGCTTATCACACATCTTAATTATCTTTGCACATGTATGCATACTTGAAGGAAGAAACAATTTCTATAAATTTTTTTCTTTTCTTTTCTTTTCTTTTTTTTAAGTAGGCTTCATGCCCAGCATGGAGTCCAATGCAGGGGTTGAACTCACGACCCTGAGATCAAGACTTGAGTTGATATCAAGAGTTGTATGCTTAACCGACTGAGCCACCCAGGCACCCCCGGAAGTTTAAATTTTGATGTGGCTCAATTCGTCAACTTTTTCTTTTAGGGACTGTGCTTCTAGTTTCAATTCTAAGAACTTTTCACCTAGCCCTAGGTCACAAAGATTTTTCTTCATTTTAATCTAAAGTTTTGATAGTTTAAATATTATTTATTTATTATTTTTTTTTTAGAGAGAGCACATGCTAGTGAAGGGGGGAGCACAGGGTGGGGGAAAGAGAGTATCTTAAGCAGGCTCCACACCCAGTGTGGAGCCCAACATGGGGCTTGATCTCACACTCCTGAAATCATGACCTGAGTTGAAATCAAGAATTAGACACTTAACTGACTGAGCCACCCAGGTACCCATAGGTATTTTTTTGAAATCATATTGGGCTAGATCCTGATATTCTGTTTTATTCAAGATGACAATAATGAGATAGATGGAAAGATGACAGGGGTTATAATTATAAGTAACTAAAATGCTATATAAAACTCTGTTCACCATAGGGCTACATAGAGGTAGGCAGAAGAGAGTGAGAAAGACTGGAGTCATATTTGAACAAGTAGGGTTGCTGAAACAATGGTACTTGAACCTCTTGAAATTCTTTCATAAACACAATTGAAGTGAGAAGACATCTTCAAGAACCCCCAAAATATATTTTTAAAGGTACAAACTTGGAATTAGCAAATAAATGTGTCCTAGGGAGCTAATACACAGCATAGAGATTGTCATCAACAATATCGTATTATAAATTTCAAAGTTTCTAAGAGACTAGATCTAATTGTTCCCATCATAAAAAATAAATGATAATTATGTAATGTCATAGAGGTTTTAGTTAATGCTATGGTGGTAATCATATTTGCAAATTATAAATATATCAAGTCAACATGTTATACAACCTTAAACTTACACAATATTATATGTCAATTATATTTCAATTTTAAAAAAAGCAAAATAAAAATGGGTAAAGACAAACTGGCAGCAACTAAACTACCTGTTCAATATCAGAAGCCATACTAGAGAAAGTAGAGGGAAAGCAAAGAGCCTTGTGAATGAGCTTAAACACAGAAAATTCCAGGTCATTATCATGTATTCACTGTAAACCCTCTCAGTCCATCCTCCAAAACAGCAGCAAAAGCTGGAGGGCACATGGTAACCATCATTTTGGGTGGGAGTTCGAGGAACTTTGGGAATGTCTGCAAATGATAAAGTTATCTGGGAGTCTGAGTTCTACGAAATCTAGAAACCTGCAAATAAAGCACCTTTTCAGGTCAGTGTTCAGCATTGAGGAGATACTGCTTGGATGGAATCCAACTTGAGCAGATCAAGGTGAATCAGAGCAAGGGAAAGTGAAGATTCATGTAAGGGCTAGGGAGGACTGAGGTGGGTGGGGAATTGTGGAGGAAGTATTCAGAAAGTGGAGACCATACTTGTAATTTGTCAGTGAAACAATGGAGGAGGGGGACCTAGGGTGGTGAAACCGCAGGAAATACCCTTGCTCATCCCTCATTCCTAAAAATACAATATGGCTATTTTACCTCTAAATGTGTAACAGAAAAGGTCTGCAGCACACTCTCATGCAGTGTCATTATGATAAAAAAGAAAACAGGGAAAAGAACATCCCTATGTATAATGAAAGCATGTCATTAACATTTAACCACAGAGCAGATAAAAACTGTAAAAATTGTAATAGAAATTGTAAAATATTTCAAAATAAATTAAAAAATAAAAAATAGAAGTTTAATAGAATAAAATAATACTAATAAAATAAATCAACAAGGTAAAAGAAAAAATTTAAGTGATGGAAATTTAAAATAATAACAAATCAGAAAGAGAAAAAGAGTGGAGGGGCAGGCAAAGAGTAACTACATTACCTGAGAAAATGGGCGAACACTATCTCAGCTAGGTGATCAAGGCTAACATCTATAATAACATCATGTTTAGTGTATGGACTCGATTTGTTATGAAGAAAATGGCACTAAACCTTTGTAGTCTTCCCCTCCCCTAAAATTTATAATCCTGTCCAATAAGAAGAAAAATATAAGACAAACCCTAAAGGAGAGATATTCTACAAAAGACCCGACCAGTACCCCTGAAAACCATCAAGGTCACCCCCCAAAAAAGGAAAGTCTGAGAAACCCAATGATTAAATGTAATCCCAGAGGAGATCCCAGCACAGAAAAAGGACATTGGAACAAAGCATGGACTTTGGTTAATAATAATAATGTGTCAATATTGGTCCATTAACTGTAACAAAAACACCATACTCATGCAAGATGCTAATAGTAGGGAAAACTAAGTTTGGAACATATGGAAAATCTCAGTACTATCTTCTAATTTTTCTGTAAGTCTAAAACTGTTCTAGAATAATAAGTTTATTTAAAAACATAAAAATCATTTCAGCATGAGGATTAAACAAAACAGAACACAAGAACAAATAAAATGAACAGACCATAAAGGAAGCAGGAGATGTAGGGAAGAAAATGTTAAAAGCCAAAAAGCAATGAAGACAACAATGAGATACCATTACACACTTATTAAAATGGCCAAAATCCAGAACACTGGTGACACCAAATGCTGGCGAGGACGTGGAACAACAAGAACTTTCATTCATTGATAGTGGGAATTCATTGGAAGACAGTTTGGAGACTTCTTACAAAACGAAATCCACTTTTACCATATGATTCAGCAATAGTCTCCCTTGGTATGTGCCCAAAGGAGTTGGAAACTTATGTCCACATGAAAAACTGCACGTGGATGTTTATGGAGCTTTATTCATAATTGTCAAAATGTGGGGGAACCAAGATGTCTGTATGTACATGAATGTACAAATAAAATGTGGTACTTTCAAATAATGGACTATTATTCAACGCTAAAAAAGAAATGAGATATCAAGGCATGAAAAGACATGGAGAAGCCTTCAATGCCTATTAGTAAACAAAAGAAGTAATCTGAATATGCTACTTACGGTATGATTTCCACTACATGGCATTCTGAACAAGGCAAGAACTATGGAGACAGTAAAAAGATAAGTAGTTGCTGGGGGTGTCAGGGGAAGGATTTATTAATTAAGCACAAGGGATTTTTAGGGCAGTGAAACTACTCTGTATGATACTGTACGATGGAGTCAAGTCATTATACATGCGTCCAAACACATAGAATGCACAGCACCTGAGGCTCCTGGGTGGCTCAGTCGGTTGAGCTGCCAACTCTTGGTTTCTGCTCAGGTCACAGTCTCAGGGTCCTAGGATGGAGCCCTGTGGCAGGGCTCAGCAGGGAGTCTGCTTCCCCTCTTCTCTCTCTCTGCCCATCTCCCCACGCCCCTCCCACCCGCTCTCTGGAATAAATAAATAAATCTTTAAAAAAAGGAAGAAAGCACAACACCAGAGTGAACCCTACTGTAGAGTTTGGGTGGTTATGATACGTCATTGTAGGTTCATCAGTTGTCACAAATGTACTATTCAGTGGGAGACGTTGATCATGGGGATGATATATATGGGTGGGAAAAATCTCCATATCTTCCAGTCAGTTGTGCTACGAAGGTAAAACTGCTCTAAAAAAAATGTCTTTCAAAAAAAGAAAGAAAGAAAGAAATGAAGAAACTGATCCAAAGGCCAATAAACAAAGTGGTAGATATAGAAGGTGGACAGATGAGAGTGGCACCAAGTGGGGGAAAAATGAGCAATGGAACAAAAAATTTAATAAAAACCATAGCATCCCACTCTCACCCAAAGAACTCCTAAAAACAAAAAACAAAAAAAAACAAAACAAAAAAACACACAAAAAAAGAACTCCTAAAAACTACATATTGAAAATTCGAATTATGTGCCTGGGGAAAATCTTTCAGAATGAGTGACCCAGAGATCCATTCTAGTAAAATTTTTAGATGAAAAGAAGTTCTTTGGGCATTAAAACTTGACACTTGAATACAATTAGAAGGCAGAAACAGGGCAGTCATTGCCCCGGACATGGTGATAGTGTCCGAGGAGGCCTGGGGGACATTCGGGATTCTCATCACCACTCACCGGTAGACATCCTGGCCCCCAGGTCAGGAAAGAACATGGGGGAAGCAGTAACGAGGGTCCCCTAACACTCCCAGCAACGGAGGTATTAGTGGAGGCCTAATGGAAGCCGGAAGTCCTCCCACACTGAGCAGCAACCAGGGCCAACCTCCTCCTATGGCAATGGAGGCCAAGTGGGAAATCTGAATTTCTACCTAGCCCCAGCAGTAAAAGCCCGCCCTTCCCCTGCAAGAGCAACCTCGGAGGAAGCCAGCTAAAATACAAGATTTGAAGTAAGACCCAGAGCTTCATAATATAATATGCCCAATGCTCATGCTTTGATAAAAAATTAGTTACCATACCAAGAACCGGAAAAATCGAAAATGGAATGAATAAGGAATCAATAGACACCACCACCAAGAGGGCAGAGATGTTAAAATTATCCAACAAACACTTTAAAGCAGCAAACATAAAATGTTTCACCAAGCAGTTATGAACATGCTTGAAACATGAAAAACTAGACAGTCTCAGTAAAGAAATACAAAGTTTCAGGAAGGAACTACAGGCATAAAGAAGAAACAGGGAAATTGTATGCATTTAAGTGCAGAAGCTGGGGGTGGGGGAGAAGCCCTCAACTGATGGACTAAACACCATAATGGAGGGAACAAAGAACAAATCAATTAAAGAACAATAAAAAATACCCATTTGAACAATAGGCAAAATAGACTGATTAACAAGAAAAAACAGAGCCCCGGAGACCTGTGCGGCAAAAACAAAATATTGAAAATTCATGTTATCAGAGGCTCGGAGGGAGGAGAAAGAGAATAGAGCTTTGAAAGTATTCAAAGAAATAATTGCTGAAAACTTCCCAAATTTGCAAAAAAAACATACACTTACTTATTCAGAAAGCTGAATAAGCACCAAGCACTTGGGTAAAATTGTACAGAACTTGACACATTCACCCAGATACACACACATGCATGCACGCATGTGCACAAGCGAGTACAAGGTAAATTCGGGGAATCTGCAGAATATTGGTGGATTGTGTTAGTGTGAATATCCTGGTTATTATATGATACTATAGTTCTGTAAAATGTCACCACTGAGGGGAACTAGGAAAAGTGTACAAGCTATTTCTCTGTATTATCTTTACAACTGTATGTGAGTCTACAAGTATCTCAATAGAAGTTGTAACTAAAAATGGTTTTTGCAATCCATTCTCAACTAAGCTGTGCTCTCCTCTGTCATTATCTTGTAATCTAAAGAACATGTAAGAAAGTTGGGAGGAGGAGTACTTGATGTTTCTTGTATTCTTGAAATGACATTATGATAGAAATGGTGAGTAGATTATGTTGCCAGAAGTTAAAGAGAGGAGGGGGCAGGAGGGAGGGGGTCGTGGCTCTACAAGGGCAGCATGAGGCATTCTTGTGGTGATGGGAATTTTCTATACCTTGACTGTATTAACATCAATACCCTGGTTGTGATACCATTCTGTAGTCCTACAAGATGTTACCATTGGGGGAAATTGGTTAAAGGATACATGGGAGGGCGCCTGGGTGGCTCAGTTGGTTAATCGACTGCCTTTGGCTCAGGTCATGATCCTGGAGTCCTGGGATCGAATCCCACATTGGGCTCCCTGCTCAGCAGGGAGTCTGCTTCTCCCTCTGACCCTCCCCTCTCGTGCTCTCTATCTCAAATAAATAAATAAAAAATCTTTAAAAAAAAATAAAGGATACATGGGATCACTCTGCATTCTATCTTAAAACTGCACGTGAACCCACAACTATCTCAAAATTTAAAATTCAATTAAAAATAGAATTCAGCCAATGAAAATAAATGCTTAGGAATTATATAAATGACCAGCGATGAGTAACGAATCCATTAAAAGTAGAACACATTAAATAACTATGAGAACAGTGATTTCAGATTATTAACTGACAATGCGAAAATATGAAAAAAATTTGGAAGTAATAGGTAGTCAATAAGAAGGGTTTTAAAAAGTTAAAGCCACCATCTTTTGCAGGAAAGAGATAATTTATAAATTGTCCCTGATTAAAATTCCATCCTGCAGTTTAAAAGTATGTCATTGGCAGACGGTAGCTACACTTGTGGCGAGCGTAGCATAACAGATAGAGTTGCCAAATCACTATGTTGTACACTGGACACCAATGTAACCTTGTGGGTCAGCTTTACTTCAATTTAAAACAAAGTATGTCACTATTATGTCAATAGTTTTTGTTACATTTTAACATTACAGACACTCTTAGGGAGAATATTTCTTCTGGAGAAATTATTTGAATTTCAAAATTTCACTAGATTTTTGTTGCATTACAATTAAATAAATTAAATGTAACACTGCCTAACACAGTACAATGCCTAATAATGCCCCTGAACCTAGGAAGGAAAAGTCAGGAGGTAAAATGTCACAGAGGAAGAGTTCTTATAATCTTTGAAACTGTAAAGTTTGATTGGAATCTTTGATTTTGCATTTATGAGCTGAGAGTCCTAGAGCAGGTATTGACTTTATCTGAAATTCAGTTTCATTTTCTCTGCATTGGGCTAGCACTGCTCATCCTACAGGACTATTTTGGGCTTGGGACACAGTGCTCGGCACAGACTCTGCTCTCTGCCTTGACGTTAAAAAATGTATTAATTTGTCAGTAATTATCAATTACTTCCTTCCCTCCCTTATTATATTTCATTATATTCAATATGTTTTGAATATATATATATTTTTTAATTAAGGTCACAGTATATTTAGAATGACTTCTATTTAAAGTGACTAAGTGTTAAGGGAAGAATCACATTCCATCAGCATCTTCTAACATCTAGAGATCTCTCAGAGAACCTCAAGCACACAGGCTTGACCGGTTATAAATTACCATATTTTCTCATGGGGAATTTTATAAAACTGCTCGGGTTTACCAGGGACATTTTTTCTTGTTGCAAAACGTATTGAAAATCCCTGAGATTGACATACAAAATGTAAGGCTGGAAACAAAAGTGTCAGTACTGACACAAAGAAACGATCTGCTTTTCACTAGTGGACATTAGGTTGTTGGCAAGGATTAGCCAAGTATTTTTTACTTCCAGTCAGGCAGCAGCTGGTTTTCAATGGAAGACTGAACATTTGTCTGCCTTTCTCTACCCCCAGCCGTCCTCCCCATATGTAGTCACAGACGTAAAGAAAACTTCTAAATCAAATTAATAAAATGACAGACCATTGGGCAAAATGTGGTACATTTTTCTCTCATTATTCAAGGGTTAAAGAGTAAACAAATCTGTTTCCAGCACAACTGATGGTACAGACAAGAGCCGTCACACGGGTTTGCTAACTGGCTCCTCACCTTCCCGGAACTGCTCTGCGGTTCTACTTTGCCGCTCATGGAGAGCAAATTAGTGAACTTGCTGGGCATCCAGTGACTGGTTTTCTCAGCGGGGATCCTCCTGAAACTACCTTCTGAGGCTATTATGAAAATCATCTGACCAGAGTCCATTAAATGATGAACAGGTAGTCACAGCACTACCAAGTACCACAGACGAAGCCCCTGCCTTCCTGGGGAAAGCAACCTTGACAGAGTCAGGCCTTCTCTGTTAGCAACTAGGTATCTGCAAGAGCCTGCAACAGTGGATTAGTTGGTGCTGCAGGGGACACATCATCTCCTAATCACCATTCAGGTGTGTGTTTTCATGAGACCAGACTCTCGAAATTGTTTATTATTATTATTATTTTAAAGATTTTATCTATTTATTTGAGAGAGAGAGAGAGTGAGAGAGAGAGAGAGAGAGAGAGAAAGAGAGCACAAGCGGGGTAGGGTCAGAGGGAGAAGCAGGCTTCCCGCAGAGCAGGGAGCCCGACGTGGGACTCGATCCCAGGACCCCGGAATCATGACCCAAGCCCAAGGCAGACACCCAACCGACTGAGCCACCCAGGTGCCCCCAGACTCTTGAAATTGTAAGCAAAATTTGGTTAACCTATTACTTAAGATAGGATTTTTTAAAAAAATCAGCGAGTATTTAGACAATTTAAACACTACCAATTACATTGACCTAACTGCTCTTTATAGAACGCTATACTCGACGGCGTTCACAAACACATTCTTTTCAAGGGCACATAGAATTTTAACAACATGGACCACAATCATTCTCAAAAACCTTTGAAATTCTTAAAACCAACAGTGTATAATTTCTGGACATAGACTTAAATGAGTAATCCACAAAATCCTACACATCGGTCAGAGAACAAATCATGAGAGAGTACATAGAATAGTTGAAAATGAATGATAACGAAAATACAGCATGTCAAAATTTGTAGGATGCTGCTTAAACACTGGTTAAAGAGAAACTTTTAGCATTAAATGCTTAGGTAAAATGAAAGCATTAATTATCCACATTTCCACCTTAAGAAGACAGTAAAAGAAGAGCAAAATAAACTCAAAGCATAAGGAATAAAATAAAATTAAAAAGAAATCAAGCGGCAAAGAGGAAAAACAACAGAAAAAATCAAAAAGGAAAAATTGATTCTTTAAAAAGAATGAAAATTGATAAATCCTTAGCAAGTCTGAGGAAGATACAAATTAAGACTAACAAGAATAAAAGAGATCTTGCAGATCCTATGCAATTTAAGAAGAATAATGAGATGAAATTTAAATAATTTATGGCCAACCAATCCAACAAATTAAATAAAATGGACAAATTCCTTGGAAATCACAATTTACTAAAAGGATACCCAGAGAAATAGAAAATCTTTAAAAAAAATAAATACATAATCAACAAATTTCTCACAAAGAAAATCTCAGTACAAAATTGTTTCCCCGAAGAAATAATCCCAACAGCATATAAATTCTTCCAGAAAATATAAAAGGAAGGATCACACAACTCATTTTATGGGGCCAACAGAGCACCAAAAACAAAACATAAAAAGAAATCACATAAAAATTTACAAGTAGATATCCTCCAGAACCATAAACAAAGATATTTTGAATAAATATTAGCAAGAGAATCTCATGAATTATAAATCAAATAATGTGTAATAATAAAGTGGAGCTACCCCAGGAGTAACAGGATGATTTAACATTTGAAAATCAACCAAAGCAATCCACGCTGTTAACATATTAAATGAGAAAGTAAAGGAGAAAAAACATGAAAAAAATTCATGACAATGCCCATTCATGATAATAATTTCCAGAAAACTCAGAATAGAAGAAAACAATGTTACAGGGCATCTATATAAAGCCTACAGCTAACAGCATTACTCCTTGTGGTAAAAAATGGGCATTTTTCCCAAAGACTGCAAAAAAGGCAAGGATGTTTGCTGTTAGCAATCCTAGTCAATGCCAGACCAGAAGGCCCAAACTTTGAATAAAGCGAGAAAAAGAATAATATGCCTAAGGTTTGGAACATAGAAGTAAAACTGTCTTAATTCGTAGCTAACATGTTTGTTCTTGCAGACAGATACATATAGCCATGAGACAAAATAGAAGCCCAAGATGTGAGCCAAATATGTACAATTGAGTTTTTTACAAAGGTGCCTACGTGGAAAGGACAGTTTTTCATAAATGTTCTTGGCATTGCTAGATAAATATATGGGCAGGAATGAATCCTGATGCATAGTTTTCAGAATAAAATAAATAAATATAATTCAAGCTGGGATGTACAACTGAATGTGAAATCTAAAAGCCCCTACAAGAAAACATGGGAGAATAGATTCACAAATTTGAACAGGTAAAGATTTTTTAGGCAGAGAGAGATCATAAAAAAATCACTAAAAGAAAAAAAAACTGGTAACTTGAACTACATCAAAATATTGAACTTCTGTGGTTTAAAATATATAATTAGGAAAATGATTAGACAATCACAGAATGGGACGGAATATTGACAATTCATATACACAACCAGGACTTGTGTTCAGATTATATAAAAATTTGATAAAAATAAATAATAAAAATCTGTGGTGCCTGGGTGTTTCAGTCGGTTAAGCATCTGCTTAATTAATAATTTTAGCACCTGCTTCACAGGATTATTGTAATATGAAATGTTAAGAATTTAGCCCAGTGCCCAGTACACATTAGGTATTCCACATATATTATCTGTAAGTATTATTTCATTTTACCCTCTGCAAAATCCCTGCGTGTTGTTTCACATGTTTGCAAAAACACAATTCTCACAAGCACAAAATGAACTCTATTCTTTCTTCCATTCCTTTTGTATATCCGGGTTAAATTACTGTTTAGGTTTTCATTACTCCCCAAATGCCCTTGGTGGTGTCTACTTAAAATACCACCCGTGCCTGCTAATGTATGTATCAAGACTGCCAATGCTAAGATTAAAGGTGCTAATGACCTTTATTCATGAAGCCTAAACATTCTCCTACTCATTGGACAAAGGTCTAACATAGTTCCCTTTCACAGTAGAAGCCATAAGCATCAATACTATTATTATATTACATTCATTTTCTCCCAAGAAAATACAAATACAGGACATTTGATGTTCTTGTTCTCCTTTCTAGTCCTTCATCTTAGAGTTCAAACACAAATGCACGGTTCAGGATCAGAGGATTTTTGAGAAAGAGATATCATTCTATGCTTATAGTTATCCCATTGGATTTCATCCACTGATCTTAAATCAAATTTAGGTTTCAATCCTTTCTTCCCTCAGGAAATCATTCCCTATCCCCACACTCAATAACACTTGAGTTATTGAGCTCTGCTCAATAGCATTAAATGCTTAGGTATCAAGCTCTGCTCAATAACTCATGTAAATAATCACTTTGAAGGCCCCACAACCATCGCCAGTTCTCCAGTTCTCCATCTCCAAAATGTACCAAAACTCTGGAGTAGGCTCAAATAAGTCTCAGTAATGGATCAAAATAGGATAAATCACTGCCATAGGGTAGCTGAAGAGGGCCGGGGACTGAAGAGAGAGTGGAGAGAGGAGGAAGAAGCCTGGAAGACCTCACAAGCGCTTATTAGAAACTTGTAGGAATCATATCAGAGCCTATAACATCAAGAGAAGTAAGAAAATAATAAGAAGGATCTGTTTTCCATGGATAGCTTGTACTACTTACTATTCTGTCCTGAGAATAGACCCGATGTTCATAACACATAAATCACTAGCATTTCAGAGAAGAGAGTGGTTATAACCCAAGTGGTGAGGTGACATTGAAGTTTCAGGAAGACTGTGTGTTCCAAGCTGCATCTTGACCCATAAATTCCCTACACCAACTGGTAACCAGACACATGTGTCAATTTCTAAAAGACAAATGTAGATGACCCCTAAAAAGATGGCTTTATGTCAATGACCTAGACTGTCCATCTCTACTAACTTTTCCAACTATCTCATGAGGGTCATATATGGGTAGGCAAGCTTTCCACAAAGAAAGAAAGTTTGACAAATCTTCCCATACTACTATGTTTCCAGATAAAAGATCCATTTTCTGAAGAAAGCAACTAGATTTTATACGCAAACATAATTTTTAGAAAATTACTTTGTAGTAGATATGGATGTGAATTTATTCTGTTGAGTCATATTTATCTGCTCTCATCTTTAAAACTGGTCATGATGCTGCATGTCAGTGGTGTAAACCATAAAACAGTTAAAAGGCATTAAGATTTATTCCCCATGATACTCCTAGGGATTTTGTAATAATCCTGTTGAGGTTGTTTTCATACCTAGAGTTTATTTATTTGACTCCTAAATGGATATACTTACATAGCTCAGGCTTCACAACATTACATCATTGGACAAAAGTCCATAGAAAAATGTGGCACCAATGACAGCAGCATATAGAACAATTTGAGATTTTGAAATAATCTGTCAATTAAGAGGTTAATTTATAAGCACAGGAAACCCACCACAATGTGGCTTAAAAGGTGGCTGGGTGATAGACCTTGGGGAGGGTATGTGCTATGGTGAGCACTGTGAATTGTGTAAGACTGTTGTTGAATCACAGACCTGTACCTCTGAAACAAATAATACATTATATGTTAAAAAAAGAAGAAGAAGAAGAAGAAGAATAGAGCAAGAAGGGAAAAATGAAGGAGGGGAAATCGGAGGGGAAGACGAACCATGAGAGACTATGGACTCTGAGAAACAAACTGAGGGTTCTAGAGGGCAGGGTGTGGGGGATGGGTTAGCCTGGTGATGGGTATTAAAGAGGGCACGTACTGAATGGAGCACTAGGTGTTATACGCAAACAATGAATCATGGAACTCTACATCAAAAACTAATGATGTGATGTATGGTGATTAACATAACATAATAAAATTTAAAAAATTTTTTTTAAATTAAAAAAAATAAAAAATAAAGGGCACTAATTGGCTGTAGTAAGTAGAAACAAAAAGAGACCAAGCTTTAGACTTGATTTGATTCAGGGCAACACAAAGTCAACAAGACAGCTTTTCTCCATTCTCCTTTACCTTCCGCCGTGTTAACTTCATCCCCAAAATGCCACTCTTTTCAGTGACAATTTCAAGGGCTATATACACTTCTTTTTCATCGGTGGAAGGAGAGAGACTCAGAAAAATTCATGATGAGACAGAAGAGACTTATTTCCCATCTGACCATAACAAACCTTTTACCCAGTCTTCTTAGAACTAATTAAGTCAGGGACGACAAGTTTTTTTTCATATTTTCAGATTATAGTCATACTGAAAATATTTTATAAACTATTATGGTATATTTCCATTTTAACATCTTCATATAAGAATTTCATAGTGCCAGAAAATGATGACCTTTAAGTATAAAGACAGTATTTTGATTATAGGGCAGAACATTTTTGCTATCACCTTTAAAATGTTGCCACATTCATTAACTTCTTGAGTTATAAAAAGCACATAGAATCCATTTCCTATCCTTCAGTACATTTTTATATCCACAATGCAGTAATCAGATACTGATGAATGTAATAATTTGGGGAGAATTTAAAGATTAAAACTTTTCAGGCAGAACAATGATTTAAAATCAACCAGGAAAAAAGCTCCCTCAAAATATTGATTTATGTAATTTTCTGCCCATTACCATAATAACAAAGTAAAACTAGTTCAATTTTATAAAGAAACTAAAGGAAAATGTTTCACGTTTGCTGTTCCCTTGAAAACATCATCATTAGTGAGCAGCTGAAGAGGGCAAAATTTTAATTTGGGGGGAGGGTGGAATCCTTTTTAAGCAAAAATCAACTTCGTCTCAGTTTACAATAAATTATTGAAGAAAGAAAGACATTACTTTGATTTGAAGTATTACAGGGGTACCTGGGTGGCTCATTTGGTTAAGCATCTGCCTTCAGCTCAGGTCATGATCCCAGGGTCCTGGGATGGAGTCCCACCTCAGGCTCCCTGTTCAGCAGGGAGTCTGCTTCTCCTTTTCCCTCTGCCCCTCCCCCTGCTCATGCTTGCTCACTCTCTCTCTCTCTCAAATAAATAAATAAAATCTTAAAAAAAAACCCCAAAGTATTACAAAATATTTCACCGTTACACAAAAAGTAAAATTAAAGTTTAAAATACTAGCAAATTGAACTAACATAAATCACTCATCAATGTACTTTACTCTTTTTAACAAATCCATAATTACAGAAAAATAGGTTAGGAAAGATGTCCTTTTCCTTCAAATTGGTCATATTAGCTTTGAATCACTAGGCAAACCATACAACTCTCTGAGCCTTAGGGTCTTCATCTATAAAATGAGAGAAGTAAACTAAATGCACTTAAACATCTCTCCCAACCTACAAATTTATATACTATTGTTATCTTAAGTAATCCTTTAAGGAATGAGGGTTTAACCTCAAAGTGTCTTCTAGATATATAAAGCTCCCCTTTAAGTTGCAAAGCTTTACTTGGAGCATTTACAATAAATGCATTATGTTTTCCTGTCACCTTAAAAAAATATGAGCTATGACTGCTAACACTATCTCCTAACTTGTTAGTCCTGCCTCTCAAACTTGTCAGCTATTGGACTAGATCAGCACAGACTTCCGGTCCTTGACTCCCATTCTCTGCAACCACAGGAAGAAGTTGGGAGTCTCAGAATGAAGATACCTGAAACTTCCCTTTCTCTCTCTCACTGTTTTGAACACCAAAAGGAATACCATGTAACAAAGTATATACAGATATTTTGTGTATGCATAGACATATAGACACATATACCATGTCCAAAGTATATCTAATGCAAAGAATTACTTTTGTGAGGAACAGTTCTTACTTTTTTTCTAATGAAAACACTTGGATATTACATAAAGTATGTCTTATTTTAGAGGACTTGTAGCTTTATGGTTCAAATCTTCAATTAACTGACAATTCTGCAGTCATTTTGTTTCATTTCTAACTTGCTGCTTTATTGTCTAATTGCACAGGGCCTAATACTCCTTTGTTTCTCCCAGAGTTTCGAAGTTTGACCTTTTAGCACGTGAAAATGAGAACTTACAGGTCTGTTACTTGAGCAAATTCGCTATCGCCATTCACTTTAAAACAGTGGTTCCCTAAACCACTTTTTTTGGTTTTGGTTTTGGGGTTTTTTTGTTTTGTTTTGTTTTGTGTTTTTGCTTGAGATCCCTAGGCTCTAGCCCGAGAGATTCTAGTTCAGTACAACTGGGGCAGGATACAGGAAAGCTGTTTCTCAAAATTCCCTCAGGTAATTCTGAAATCAGCTCGTTTGGGAACTATTACTTTGCCCTCAGTTTTAGCAGCTGCTTCTTATATTTTACAACAAATATAAAATTTTCTTCTGATATGAATCAGAAGTACATTCAGAGAAAATTCCTATCTACCGAGAACTAGATGTAGCAATCTTTTGCAAGAAAATTTTAAAATACTATATAAACAGAAGAGCTAAGACAATGCAGGTTGATGCTGAAAAGTGAGTGGTTGTACCCTCATGAGGCAATTGTTTTCTGCAGTATTAGTAGTCATTCACTGGTAAACAGAGACTGGCTGATAACAGCTGTCATTACTAAATAAAATATGGAAGATCTTTAAGTAACAAAAATGCAACTAAGTAGTTAAACAGCTTGAGAAAATGTTTCTAACAGACCTAAATGAAAAGCATGAAATAAGCTGCAGTTTCCCATAGAAATTCAAAGATTTCTTTGCCTCTGGAGTTTACTCTTAATAGGACAAAAAAACTTAAAACCACTACCGTTGAAAACTAAGTTAAATTAAGTGCAAAAATGTAAGAGTAAAATATGTACCACTATATTTTTAAGGATGTTTAAAGCACAGATAGATTTTCAGTCTATTCTTAATGAGTATTAAATGTATTAAAATGAGATATAAAATGTTTGGTACCAAGAATGAACACCACTCCTTCCAAACTTGATACAAAAACCACATTTGGTTTTTCCAGTGTCCTAGATGTCTGTGTCCACTGCAGAATATTTTTTTTAATGTGTTTTGGCTGCTTTCTTGGCCCACCCCATCAGGAGCCTCAAAGTTAGAGTTGTCATGCTTCCAGGCAGCTGTGTTATGTACCGGGAAGTCTTATATAGGTAAATATAACTGTCCCATAACATTCTAGGAGATATAGCTCTCGTTCTCCTTGAAATAGTGTACAAGATGTTATATAGGTGATCTGTAACCCAAATCAGCCAGAGTGCTTTTCCAGATATGACCACTGGAGGCCAGGGTGTGGCTAAATACCTGTAGTTGTAGATTCAATTTTCCTCAGAGGAACACCATTTCCACAATTGCTCATAGGTGTCATGATATGAACTTGAAAGGAAGGGTAAACTATCTGTGTCAGTATGGAGTTACATGCATTCTTGAAAAGTTCAGACCCCGTGTGACACGGATGGATAAGACATAAACCTTTTGTATTGGGTGTTCTGGTGATCTTACGTTTGGCTCGAGTTCTATTTCAGCAGAGGTAATGTAATAGTTTCAAAATCACTTCAATAATTTCATCTATCTTGCAATTTGGATTAAAACCTCTCCATTTTGAAGAGCTGGAATTATTTTGCTTTTGCCACCAAACAATAAAGTAGCAAATCGAAAAACATTCTAAATGAAATCCAACAAATATCCAAAAAGTACTGAACATTCTGGCTGATTGCAGGGATCTTCCTGAAGGTCTTCTTGTATTTAATCACACTCTGAGCCGTGGTGATTTCCTTGTGTCTTTTCTAGGTCCTTATCACCTTGACTGTAAAAGACACGTACAATGTTTGCATCATCAGCATTTTCATCTTTAAAAAGCGAGCAATTCCTGGGGCGCCTGGTTGGCTCAGTCGGTTAAGCTCGGACTCTTTGATTTCGACTCAGGTCATGGTGTCAGGGTCATGAGATCGAGCCCCACGCTGGGCTCCACACTCTTAGGGGAGTCTGCTTGAGAGTCTTTCCCTCTCTCTCTCCCCTGCCTCTCTTGCATTCCTCTCTCCTCCCACATCTGCCCCTCCCCCCACTTGCATCCTCTCTTTCTCTCTCAAATAAATAAATCAATCTATAAAACAAAACAAAACAAAAAACCCAAGCAATTCCTGACAACTTAATAAGCTAGCTCTATAAAGCTGAGCTGATGGTATTCTCTGATTATCTGGGGAATTGGTTTATGATTGGGTGGAATCATGTCAGGTATAATCAGAAACAGTTTTATTTTTCTACCACCATTGCTTGCAAACACACCCTGTACTACCTAGTTTACTGACCTCTGGGGAGCGTCTCCATCAGATCTCCTGCTACTATGTTACCAAATCCAGGACACTCTTAGTCTAAAATTCGGCCTCCAATCTGATTTCATGCTCTTCCTCTCTGGCTCCGCTCAGGCCTCCCTGAGAGCTTACAGATTTGGCTGGGGGAAAGAGAGGCAAGAACTTGATTTTCTTTTTTATTCAACTAACTTCTCTACTCCTTCCTTCACCCCTCATCTTCATCTGATGGGTTCAGTGTTGGGAGCATGGGAAGAAGGACTTGTAGGAAGAAGGGCAAAGTGCTCAAGTGTCAAGTGGTTTTATTTGTTTGTGGTTTTTATTTTTTTAATTCCAGTATAATTAATATATAGTGTTATATTAGTTTCAGGTGTACAGTGTAGTGATTTAACAGTTCTATATATTGTTCAGTCCCCATCACCTTTTTCACCCATCCCCCACCCACCTCCTCTCTGGTAACCACCAGACTGCTGTCTGTATTTAAGAGTCTGGGTTTTTGTTTTTGTGTTTTTGTTTTTGTTTTTTGGTCTCTTTGTTTCTTTGTTCATTTGTTTCTTAAATTCCAAGAAATGCAAATCAAAACATCAATGCAATATCAACTCATACCTGTCACAATTGCTAAACTTAAAAACACAAGGAACAACAAGTGTTGGCAAGGATGTGGAGAAAAAGGAACACTTGTTCACTATTGATGGGAATGCAAACTGGTGCAACCATTCTGGAAAAGAGCATAGGGATTGTTTGTTTGGTTGGTTGGTTTTTTAAAATTTTTTAATTGTTATGTTAATCACCATATATTATATCATTACTTCTTGATGTAGTGTTCCATGATTCATTCTTTATGCATAACACCCAGTGCTCCACGCAGAATGTGCCCTCTTTAATACCCATCACCAGGCTAACCCTTCCCCCCACCTTCCTCCCCTCTAGAACCCTCAGTTTCTTTTTCAGAGTCCATCGTCTCTCATGGTTCATCTCCCCTTCCCACTTACTCCCCTTCATTCTTACCCTCCTGCTATCTTCTTCTTTTTCTTTTTTTTAACATATGTTGCATTATTTGTTTCAGAAGTACAGATCTGTGATTAAACAGTCTTGCACAATTCACAGCGCTCACCATAGCACATACCCTCCCCAGTGTCTATCACCCTGCAACCCCATCCCTCCCACCCCATATCACTCCACCAATACTGTTTGTTTTCTGAGATTAAGAATTCCTCATATCAGTGAGGTCATGTGATACATGTCTTTCTCTGATTGACTTAGTTCACTCAGCATAACACCCTCCAGATCCATCCACGTCATTGCAAATGGCAAGATCTCATTCCTTTTGATGGCTGCATAATATTCCATTGTGTATATATACCACCTCTTCTTTATCCATTCATCTGTCAATAGACATCTTGCCTCTTTCCACAGTTTGGCTATTGTGGACATTGCTGCTATAAACATCGGGATGCACATACCCCTTCGGATCCCTACATTTGTATCTTTGGGGTAAATAACCAGTAGTGCAGTTACTGGGTTGTAGGGTAGCTCTATTTTCAAATGTTTGAGGAACGTCCATCCTGTTTTCCAGAGTGGCTGCACCAGCTTGCATTCCCACCAACAGTATAGGAGGGTTCCCCTTTCTCCGCATCCCCACCAACACCTGTTGTTTCCTGACTTGTTAATTTTAGCCATTCTGACGGGTGTGAGGTGGTATCTCATCGAGGTTTTGATATGGATTTCCCTGATGCCGAGCGATGTTGAGCACTTTTTCATGTGTCTGTTGGCCATTTGGATGTCTTCTTTGGAAAAATGTCTGTTCATGTCTTCTGCCCATTTCTTGATTGGATTATTTGTTCTTTGGGTGTTGAGTTTGATAAGTTCTTTATAGATTTGGTAGCCCTTTATCTGCTATGTCATTTGCAAATATTTTCTCCCATTCTGTCGGTTGTCTTCTGGTTTTGTGGACAGTTTCTTTTGCTGTGCAAAAGCTTTTTATCTTGATGAAATCCCAATAGTTCATTTTTGCCCTTGCTTCCCTTGCCTTTGGCGATGTTTCTAGGAAGAAGTTGCTGTGGCTGAGGTCAAAGAGGTTGCTGCCTGTGTTCTCCTTTAGGATGTTGATGGACTCCCGTCTCACGTTTAGGTCTTTCAATAATTTGGAGTCTAATTTTTCTGTGTGGTGTAAGGAAATGGTCCAGTTTCATTCTTCTGCATGTGGCTGTCCAATTTTCCCAACACCATTTGTTGAAGAGA